>NC_041395.2:4482464-4840797 GCF_900747795.2 Erpetoichthys calabaricus
ACATATATATATAACACATATATATACACATAGTATATATATATATATATATATATATATATATATATATATGTGTATAATGTGTGTGTGTGTATGTATATGTGTGTGTTTATGTATTGTGTATATATATGTAGATATGTATATATATGTATATGTATATATATATGTTTATGTGTGTGTGTATATTATATATATATATATATATATATATATATATATATATATATTAAAAGACAGCAACACTCATAACAATGACAACACAATTACATTGACAATCATCCATCCATCCATCCATCCATCCATCCTCTTCCGCTTATCCGAGGTCGGGTCGCGGGGGGCAGCAGCTTGAGCAGAGAAGCCCAGACTTCCCTCTCCCCAGCCACTTCTTCTAGCTCTTCCTGGAGAATCCCAAGGTGTTCCCAGGCCAGTCGAGAGACATAGTCCCTCCAGCGTGTCCTGGGTCTTCCCCGGGGCCTCCTCCCGGTTAGACGTGCCCGGAACACCTTACCAGGGAGGCGTCCAGGAGGCATCCTGATCAGATGCCCGAGCCACCTCATCTGACTCCTCTCGATGCAGAGGAGCAGCGGCTCTACTCTGAGCCCCTCCCGGATGACTGAGCTTCTCACCCTATCTTTAAGGGAGAGCCCAGACACCCTGCGGAGGAAACTCATTTCAGCCGCTTGTATTCGCGATCTCGTTCTTTCGGTCACTACCCATAGCTCATGACCATAGGTGAGGGTAGGAACATAGATCGACTGGTAAATTGAGAGCTTTGCCTTGCGGCTCAACTCCTTTTTCACCATGACAGACTGATGCAGAGCCCACATTACTGCAGATGCCGCACCGATCCGCCTGTCGATCTCACGCTCCATTCTTCCCTCACTCGTGAACAAGACCCCGAGATACTTGAACTCCTCCACTTGGGGCAGGATCTCGCTACCAACCCTGAGAGGGCACTCCACCCTTTTCCGGCTGAGGACCATGGTCTCGGATTTGGAGGTGCTGATTCTCATCCCAACCGCTTCACACTTGGCTGCGAACCGATCCAGAGAGAGCTGGAGATCACGGCCTGATGAAGCAAACAGGACAACATCATCTGCAAAAAGCAGTGACTCAATCCTGAGCCCACCAAACCGGACCCCCTCAACACCCTGGCTGCACCTAGAAATTCTGTCCATAAAAGTTATGAACAGAATCGGTGACAAAGGGCAGCCCTGGCGGAGTCCAACTCTCACTGGAAACGGGTTCGACTTACTGCCGGCAATGCGGACCAAGCTCTGGCACCGGTTGTACAGGGACCGAACAGCTCTTATCAGGGGGGCCGGTACCCCATACTCTCGGAGCACCCCCCACAGGATTCCCCGAGGAACACGGTCGAATGCCTTTTCCAAGTCCACAAAACACATGTAGACTGGTTGGGCAAACTCCCATGCACCCTCCAGGACCCTGCTAAGGGTATAGAGCTGGTCCACTGTTCCGCGACCAGGACGAAAACCACACTGTTCCTCCTGAATCCGAGGCTCGACTATCCAACGGACCCTCCTCTCCAGGACCCCTGAATAGACTTTTCCAGGGAGGCTGAGGAGTGTGATCCCTCTGTAGTTGGAACACACCCTCTGGTCCCCTTTCTTAAAGAGGGGGACCACCACCCTGGTCTGCCAATCCAGAGGCACTGTCCCTGATGTCCATGCGATGTTGCAGAGGCGTGTCAACCAAGACAGTCCTACAACATCCAGAGCCTTGAGGAACTCCGGGCGTATCTCATCCACCCCCGGGGCCCTGCCACCAAGGAGTTTTTTGACCACCTTGGTGACCTCAGTCCCAGAGATGGGGGAGCCCACCTCCAAGTCCCCAGGCTCTGCTTCCTCATTGGAAGGCATGTTAATGGGATTGAGTAGGTCTTCGAAGTACTCCCCCCACCGACCCACAACGTCCCGAGTCGAGGTCAGCAGCGCACCATCACCACCATATACAGTGTTGACACTGTTGTTCTCCATGGCCTCCCCAAACTCCTCCCACGCCCGAGTTTTTGCCTCAGCAACCACCGAAGCTGCATTCCGCTTGGCCTGCCGGTACCTATCAGCTGCCTCCAGGGTCCCACAGGACAAAAGGGTCCTGTAGGACTCCTTCTTCAGCTTGACGGCATCCTTCACCGCCGGAGTCCACCAACGGGTTCGGGGATTGCCGCCACGACAGGCACCGACCACCTTACGGCCACAGCTCCGGTCAGCTGCCTCAACAATAGAGGCACGGAACATGGCCCATTCGGACTCAATGTCCCCCACCTCCCTCGGGATGTGGTCGAAGTTCTGCCGGAGGTGGGAATTGAAGCTGCTTCTGACAGGGGGCTCTGCCAGACGTTCCCAGCAGACCCACACAACACGTTTGGGCCTACCACGCCTGACCGGCATCCTCCCCCACCATCGAAGCCAACTCACCACCAGGTGGTGATCAGTTGACAGCTCCGCCCCTCTCTTCACCCGAGTGTCCAAGACATGTGGCCGCAAGTCCGACGACACGACCACAAAGTCGATCATCGAACTGAGGCCTAGGGTGTCCTGGTGCCAAGTGCACATATGAACACCCCTATGCTTGAACATGGTGTTCGTTATGGACAATTTGTGACGAGCACAGAAGTCCAATAACAAAACACCACTCGGGTTCAGATCGGGGGGGCCATTCTTCCCAATCTCACCCTTCCAGGTCTCACTGTCATTGCCCACGTGAGCATTGAAGTCTCCCAGCAGAACGAGGGAGTCCCCAGAAGGTATGCCCTCTAGCACCCCCTGTGCATACGCACAAACAACAGTTAGGACCCGAAGGCGGAGGGAGGCTACCCTCTCGTCTACTGGGGTAAACCCCAATGTACAGGCTCCAAGTCGGGGGGCAATAAGTATACCCACACCCGCTCTGCGCCTCTCACCGGGGGCAACTCCAGAGTGGTACAGAGTCCAGCCCCTCTCAAGGAGATTGGTTCCAGAGTCCAAGCTGTGCATCGAGGTGAGTCCGACTATATCTAGCTGGAACATCTCAACTTCGCGCACTAGCTCAGGCTCCTTCACCTTCAGAGAGGTGACATTCCACGTCCCAAGAGCCAGCTTCTGTAGCCGAGGATCAGACTGCCAAGGTCCCCGCCTTCGGCCACCACCCAACTCACATTGCACCCGACCTCCTTGGCCCCTCCCATAGGTGGTGAGCCCATGGGAAATCATTGAAATCAAATTGACAATCATGTTACGTTATTTTTAAAATGTTTCCTTTTTTTTTCATAACCTCTTTAACACACTACTTCTCCGCTGTGTAGCGCGGTATTTTGCTATTATATATATATATATATATATGACAGCAACACTCATAACAATGACAACACAATTACATATACAGTAATCCCTCGCTATATCGCGCTTTGCCTTTCGCGGCTTCAGTCTATCGCGGATTTTATATGTAAGCATATTTAAATATATATCGCGGATTTTTCGCTGCTTCGCGGGTTTCTGCGGACAATGGGTGTTTTAATTTCTGGTACATGCTTCCTCAGTTGGTTTGCCCAGTTGATTTCATACAACGGACGCTATTGGCAGATGGCTGAGAAGCTACCCGGCTTACTTTTCTCTGTGTCTCTTGCGCTGACTTTTTCTGATCCTGATGTAGGGGGTGTGAGCAGGGGGGCTGTTCGCACACCTAGACGATACGGACGCTCGTCTAAAAATGCTGAAAGATTATCTTCACGTTGCTACCTTCTGTGCAGCTGCTTCGTGAAGTGACATGCTGCACGGTGCTTCACATACTTAAAAGCCAAACAGCCCTATTGATTTGTTTGCTCCTTTGAAGAGGAAGATATGTTTGCATTCTTTTAATTGTGAGACAGAACTGTCATCTCTGTCTTGTCATGGAGCACAGTTTAAACTTTTGAAAAAGAGACAAATGTTTGTTTGCAGTGTTTGAATAACGTTCCTGTCTCTCTACAACCTCCTGTGTTTCTGCGCAAATCTGTGATCCAAGCATGACAATATAAAAATAACCATATAATCATATGGTTTCTACTTCGCGGATTTTCTTATTTCGCGGGTGGCTCTGGAACGCAACCCCCGCGATGGAGGAGGGATTACTGTACAGTATTATATATATATATATGTGTAAATGTATGTATGTATGTATGTCTAGATAGATATACATATATATATATATATATGTAGATATGTATATATATATATGTTGATATGTGTATATATGTAGATATGTAAATACAGTATATATGTAGATATGTAAATATATATGTATATATGTGTCTGTGTGTATATATATGTGTATGTCTGTATGTATGTATGTGTGTATACTGTATATATATATATATATATATATATATGTATGTTTATGTGTGTGTATGTACTGTATGTGTGTATATATATGTTGATATGTGTATATATATATATATATATATATATATATATATATATGTATATATATGTGGATGTGTATATGTATATATATATATGTAGATATCTGTATATGTAGATATGTGTATATGTAGATATGTATATATGTTTATTTATGTTTATGTGTGTATATTATATATATATATATATATATAAGACAGCAACACTCATAACAATAACAACACAATTACATTGACAATCATGTTACGTTATTTTTAAAGTGTTTCCTTTTCTTTTTCATAACCTCTTTAACACACTACTTCTCCAGTGCGAAGCGCGGGTAT
Organism: Erpetoichthys calabaricus; assembly: GCF_900747795.2. NCBI lineage: Eukaryota > Metazoa > Chordata > Cladistia > Polypteriformes > Polypteridae > Erpetoichthys > Erpetoichthys calabaricus. The sequence goes on from NC_041395.2 coordinate 4,487,185, forward strand.
TTTGCTAGTCTTTATATATAATACGCTACTGTGGCTGTTCGTTTGTCTGTCCAGGATTTTAAATCACCGGTAGCTTGCAAAGCATTTGACCGATTGACTTGAAATTTGGTGCATATATACTACATGATATCTACTATCTGCTTTTGGGGTTGTGATTGACCTCCAAGGTTATTTTGCTTTTTATTTTTATTTTATTTTATTGTAGAATCAACTCTTGGCAGCAGCCAGCAGGGCGGCTGTGCGGCACATGTCTCATCCCTTCGCCGTCACTTCCTCTACCTCTTCATATCTTAAATCATTCATGAGGCAGATTGAAGACTTAAGTGCCAGCTTAAGTAAAAAATTAAAGTAAATGTACTAAGTAATTGCAAACAACACAAACACAGACTTAATCAGTTTTAACTTTAAAAGATGCCAACGGAAGTAGAGAAGAAGCGGGCCACTAGGGTGGAGACAAGAGTCGCTCATGAAGCAACAAGAGCATCAACCTCTGAGCAAACGAATGGTAAATGTACAGAGAAAGAGGAGGAAAACTAGGAATGCTCAAGTCAAGTGGATTCGCTGCATGTTATCATTATAGCAGTGCGCCATTACTGGTATAAATATAACATATAGTGTAGCAGAAGTAGTCTCAGAATAGTTTGCCTGTCAACTGGGCAAACCCCACTTAATTGAAATCGGTGATGTTGAACCAGTCTAAAATGATGACCCACGTGTTTATTTTTGAAATTTGTTATTTTTAACTTTCTGGGAGTGACTCTTGGAGGGCTAGGACCACTGGTATAAATTAACTATCAAAAATTTGATCATGATCTAGAATCATCCATCCATCCATCCATTTTCCAACCCGCCATATCCTAACTACAGGGTCATGGGGGTCTGCTGGACCCAATCCCAGCCAATACAGGGCGCAAGGCAGGAAACAAACCCCAGGTAGGGCGCCAGCCCACTGCAGGGTGCACACACACCACACACCAAGCACACACTAGGGACAGTTTACGATCGCCAATGCACCTAACATGCATGTCTTTGGACTGTGGGAGGAAACAATCTAGAATCAGGAACCTCAAAATAGCATAAAACAACACTCAGCATGTTGATTTCACCGATCCCCATTCTTTCAAAGTTTTGTGACCCCTCATATCCCATTAGATACAGAACCTGTGAGGTCAGTTGATGCACAACTTCAAGTCCTTCTGCTCTTTTCTGCTGAAGACCCCTGTTGGTTTACTCTTCATCATGAGGGCGTCCTTTCCTACACAAAAATGGCCTGCAAATTAGGGTTTTCCGGGTCTAAAGGACCAAATGCGCACACGAAGTCCTAAGGCAATGGTGAATTTCTTTATCCACAAGTGGCTCATGGTGCGACGTGAAGCCAGCACTCAAATTCTTGCTGCTGTGTTTAAAAGTCACTGTAATCGAGCGATTTTAATAGACTGACAGCACTGGCGACAATTCAGAATGGTAGATATTAAGAATGGAAGGAGAACCAGGAAAAGAAACATGAATCAGAAATCAAAATGAGCCAGAAAGATAGAAGGCACTGATTGTCAAGACCAAAATGAATTTCACAAATATTTATCAAAATACCCTACAAGTCACCATCTAGAACATCGGGCACGGCACACGGTCCAACTAACTGCTGATGGGACCTGACAGCACTTCAGAAAATTCAAGCACGCCGGTGCTCAGATTCTCTCTGCTTTTGACAATTTTTGAAGACTTGCATATCCCACCCTGTTCGATGATGCTGTAAAGGGTCTTTTTTTTCATGAATGTATTATTATGAATTAGACGTGAATGTTTGTGGTCTTTCACAGGAAGATCGTCTCCTTCCGGTGCGTCGTGTCCAAATGAACGGCGGACCCAAGTCTGCTGTCTGTCTGCTCCATGCCTGTCATTTTTTAAATTTGAATGTCCCCTCTTATCTTGTCTTCACAGTCCTTGCCTGCCCCTTTGGCTCCTCAAACCACAAAGTGTAAAGATGTCCGTAGAAGACCTGAATGATAAATTTGTGCCAATGATGTCCCGGAAAAGAAGATCTGATGAAGACATCAATGCTCTGTCTGGTGAGGAAAACTTGCTGACTTTCTTCTTGAATGTAAAAACTAAACCAATGGACTGCCTCGTGTGTCTCTGTTTGCTGTGTGCTTTGTGCTTCGTGACTGTCCAGGGGATGGCTGTCCTGGAGTCTCGTCTTGTGTGCCGGTAATCTTTGTAACTTTAGATTGTGATGTTGCTTTTCACAGCAGCAAAACTTATGTAACCTTCAAGCGCATTGGGGGGCTTCAATTGGTTCTCGTATGCATGGACTGCAGCAGGGGAGGCCGTGGATTTGGGTACCCTGTACTATTGGACAGCAGCGGGAGTTGACAATGTTATAAAGATGGCTCCACGTTGCTACAAATCACATTACTTATGCACACAAATGTATTAAAGCAGACATTTTAGAACTGCTTCATTGTAAACAGACTTTGAATGACCATCAAGAAATATGAAAGGTTAGTAACACCGTCGCTCTCTTTCTACCGTATTCTGAACAACAACATGCACTACACAAATGGAGCTTCATTCTGTGTCATGGTGGCTCCACTCTATTGCACTTCGCAGAAGCGGTGCATCATTAAAACATGTCAGAGTTGTCGTCACGTCCACACAGTGCGCTGCACTGAAATGCAATGTGCACCTTTGACCGACACGCCGCTGCCAGCCGCCACCTCACGACGTCAGTGATGTAAAATCGAATGCCCCAGAAACATAGCGGGGCTAGTGAAGAGCAAAACAGTCGAGTGTTATCACAAAGAGTTTCACTAAATTGAATGTAAAATTTATTTCATTTACAATTTAACAATCACCAGCGGTGGGCTGGCACCCTGCCTGGGGTTTGTTTCCTGCCTGGCGCCCTCTGTTGGCTGGGATTGGCTCCAGCAGACCCCCGTGACCCTGTAGTTAGCATATAGCAGGTTGGATAATGGATAATTAATAATAATAATTCTTTGCATTTATATAGCACTTTTCTCACTACTCAAAGCGCTCAGCAATTGCAGGTTGCTTAAGGACCCAACATAGCAGAGTCCCTATTGGCATTTACGGGATTCAAACCGGAAACCTTCCAATTGTCAATGCAGATCCCTAGCCTCAGAGCCACCATTCCACCTACGATGGATGGATGGAATCACAGTTTTTTAGGAGTGGAAAGAAAGAAAGAAGCATTCTGCTTCCTAAAGGAGCGCTCCACCCCAAAATCACATTTATTCCCATGCAGTTTGTAATGGTGTTCGAGAATAAAGTTTAATCTCGTGTTTTCATGGAGCACATGGACATGAAGATTGGAAATGAGCAGGACCAGACAGCCACCAGTTCTGTCCAGTGGCACCCAATGTGAAAAATGTCCTTAGAAAAAAAGAATTTAAAAAAATTCTTACGTGCAAAGTCTTGTGTTGCATAATCTCCATGGCTGCTATCCATCTAGATGGTTGAAACGTGTTTTTTCTCAAAAATTAATAACCTTGTTAGCATTGCATTTTGTTTAAAAACTCTGTCAAAAATGTTGCATGTTTTGGCTTAAAAAAATGACATTTTTGTTAAATCTCATGTTTCTATGTAAAATGTGCAAAACACTAAAAATACAAAGTCAGAAATGTAAAAAGTATAATAATGACGCAAATAATAATAATGATGATGATGACTAATAATAATATGCTGATGTTAACATCATATATTCTGTGAAATGGGAAAGCTGCTTAGCTGTCTGCTCAGTTACTTGACACTGTTCAGCACGGTGACAATTCTTTTGATCTCGATGTCACTTACTTCAGGTAGATCCTGGCTGTTGACATTCACTTTTATTCCTGGTGGCCCTACAATATCAAAACGAGGTGGTGCAGGTCCATTTCAAGCAGAGTTGACAGAAACCCAAACACAGTTGAGTGCCACTTTCACATTCATCAGAATCGCCTTCTGTTTCGCCATCTGAAGTCCGATTTGCTGCAGACGAGAGGCTCCTCGTCATCACTGCTTGTATCGCAGTCAAGAGCCAGCAACACCTGGCCTGCTGAAAAACGCTTCTTACAAGACTCCATTATGTTATTACAAATTCCCGCCTACACCTTTACCTGAGTAACATTTGGGACTAATGCTGTTAGCACTTTTACAGCCCGAGTACTCCTCGGAGCTCATGCTTATGTGAGACGGGTCTGTACTGTTGCCCGAGTGACACTTGGAGCTAACACTTTTAGCACTGGTTTCACAGCCTGAGTGACGCTCGGGTCTAACACTTGGGTGGTTAACTCTTACTTCCGGAAAACTCCACATTAAAGATCAACTGGACAGATATTTTTCCCACAGTGCTGTGCTTTTGAATCAAAGATCTTCCACTCCCCTGCTTTCATTGGTGAAGAATCCTGTCTTCAAGGTGAGGCCTCATCTGGAGTACTGTGTGCAGTTTGGGTCTCCAGGCTACAAAAAGGGCATAGCAGCACTAGAGAAGGTCCAAAGAAGAGCGACTAGGCTGATTACGGGGGCCTATAGGGGATGAGTTATGAGGAAAGATTCAAAGAGCTGAGCCTTAAGGAGATGAAGAGGAGACCTGACTGAAGTGTTTAAAATTATGAAGGGAATTAGCCCAGTGGATTGAGACGGTTATTTTAAAATGAGTTCATTAAGAACACGGAGACACAGTTGGAAACTTAAGGGGAAATTTCACACAAACATTAGGAAGTTTTTCTTTACACAAAGAACGACAGACACTTGGAATAAGCGAACAAGTAGTGTGGTAGACAGGAGGACTGTAGGGACTTTCAAAACTCAACTTGATGCTTTCTTGGAAGAAATGAGTGGAGAGGACTGGCGAGCTTTGTTGGGCTGAATGGCCTGTTCTCGTCAAGAGTGTTCTAATGTTCAAAAAACAAGTCTTTAATGTAATGTTTTTTGAAATGATTGAAGTGTGTATGTGTCCTAAAAGTTGTAATTTCCACGGGATGCTGGCTTGGCTTTTATTTTCAGATAGCGTATCAAGGTTTAATGTGATTCCTCTTCTGAAGATATGCTCATCCAGAATGATGCCGTATTTAATGAACACCGTATTCCAACACACCAGAATAAGAGTTCAGTGTTCAGTGAAGGGGACCCGCCGATTGCCACGGCGTATTTTCACACTGATATGCCAAAACAATGCATGTGTTACAGGCGTGCGCACCATTTAGACATTCTGCTCAGTGCAGTCATGTGATTTTGGACACCACCCATGTGACACGTTAGCTAACAGTAGCCCTCTTAGCATTATGCTTACTCCTGGAAAAACACAGCAAATTTGTTGAATATTCTTCCACAAAAAAGTGTTATTACATGTAATAGAAACACATAAATAACACAACATGAAGACAGTAGGAGAGGTCTGTCGAGCGTCCACTGCTGTCTTTTCGAGACAGTCACCAACACACAGCCTGACGTCACAGTCGAGACAGTTGAAGTCTGCTTCTTTGAACATTTTCCTCAGAAGAATGCCAGTGCCTGACTCCGCACGATCAACATGCCCCTCGTCTTATCATTGTCTTCAATAGCACATTTCTCCTGACACGGGCATTGACAGTTGCTGCCTTATGAACAGTACTTGGGGGACTGAGGTCTTTTCTAGTCCTTGCACTTGACTGCAGTTGTTTTGTCTTTTTTGACACACTGCTACTGTCGCACCACAGTGAAGCTTCACATCACCAAATTCAGAAAGCATATCACGGTGGTTTGGTCGTACAGCTGTAGCAGTCCAGTGCCATTAAGATTCACACCATCGAAGAAACGGTGATTTATTTATTTTTTTTGGTGGAGATTCCAGGGACGTATCCAGCCTTGGCGCGACCTACACACATTCACAAGCAGAGACAAAAAAGCAACCGGTAATAAAACAGCAATTAAGGAATGTATTAAAAAATAATAAATGAAAACAATGATCCCAATACAATAAACACGAAATCAACAATAACAAACCACTAATAAAAATCACACACGATGAAGTCCATGAAAACGGCAACTGATGTAACTAAGTGATGGAGGTAGAGAGTCCAGAGATCAGCTCGCTGTATGTGAATGTAAAGGTCAGGCCTACTGGGATTTCCTGATGTGATGATGACGTGTGGTGGGATCAGGAGCGCTCCTTTCTTCACAGTATGACAACAAATCCTCAGACAGCAGGAAGTCACCAGACAGTCCATACACCCAAATCAGGAGACAATCGAGGACAAGACAAGAATCCACAGGTACCAAAACAGAAGGCAGACAGATATGCAACTCCAGACACAAAGCACAAAAGACTTCCTCCTTTTTGGTACCACTGGCCCCATTTTAAAATGTCGCACTGGCCTCCTTGTACCCAACAGCCTCTGCACCCTCAGCAGATGACCAATCAGAGCCACTGCAGGGACTGCTGGGAGTTGAAGTTTCCTATCCATCTCCACATCTGGTGATCACTTCATTTTATCATCACTGTTGTTCAGTTCTATCAATGGTTCAGTTCCACTTTGTTCATAAACTGGCTTTACATTCGAAGTTTTACAAGGTGTTTTGTCCCACTCAGGAATATTGAGTTACCTTCAAGTAACTCCTAGTTATATTCAAGAATTGTTTTGTAGCATGATGTCATTTTATCCACTAGATGGCAGTAGAATGCTGTCTTTTGAGTGCTAACACTGTAAAACACATCATGACATGTCACCCCAAGTCTGACTCGGGTTTAATCGTAATAACATAGAATTCAAGCTCACAAAGCAGCCCACATTTGCTACTCAGCTTAGTCGGCTCATGTGCTTCAGTTTGCTAAACTTTGTGGATAAACTGGTGAAGTGGTGCATGCCATAACCCCGCAGCCTACCTGACTCATTTTTAGCCCAAGAAGTGCAAGGCTACATTCACAACATTTTAAAACTCAGCTACTTCTGACAATGAAGAAAACTTCGATCACTTTAGATGAGAAACAGATGACATAAGAAGTGAGGAAAGAGGGGGACAAAGAAGGGATGTGAGGAAGGGATACGCCACAAGATGAGAGAAGGGGGCACTGAAATAAAAGAGGGAAAGCTGGAAACATGAAGAAACAATCGCAGGATTTGAAAAATTGACAAACTGCTTTGTTTGTAGTGTTCTGTTGCAAATCTAAATTGTTACTGGTTTGAGATTTTTAATAAAATGATTATTTAGCAAAAAGAAGGTAGCCTGGTGTAACAGAAAGATTAATATCTATCACACAGAGGAGAGAGAGCTAGAGGTTAGGAGCCCATACTGATACAGCACATCGCCGCACCCACCACATGACAAACCACCTCAGGATCCCAGATTAGGACCCGAGTGCAGCCATCAGCACCACACCAGTTCAGATGGAGTGGGACAGTGGGAGGTTTTCTATGGTTGCTGAAGTGCCGATTCGGTTGGAGGGCTGGATGAAGATTAACATCATACCCATGACGGAGCAATTGCAGGTTAACACTAGAATTACCAGAGCCTACGAAAAAACTCATAGATCAGTCCCACCTTAAATCGCTTCTCACCTCTCTGTCAGCGTCTTTTGTCCTGTAAATGTGTCGATAAGCAGCAAACAACAAGCAGTCTGCTATCACATCCCCCACCGCCACACAGTTTTCTCAGCTCAAGTCTGTTTACCTGTGTGTCAGTTGCTTAGAGTTGTTTAGAGTGAGAAGTCAAGCAAAATGACACCTTTTATAAATACAATGTCTACAATGATCTATGTAAACACATCGCTAAAACAGAAACGTTTTTCATGGTTTAGTAATAATTGACAAAATGTAGACATGAAGTGTGTAATGTGTGAAGCCTGAATTCCAAATATCAAAGAAACACTTTCACAAAAGGTACAAATATAACAGAACAAGTGTGCTTCTATTCAAGAATATAACTGCAGAAAAAAGAACCTGCATTAGGGTGCGACATTGACATGCATTTGGTACGACCACTTCGGTGGCGCAACGGTAACAACTGTTGACTGGTAATCAAAACTTCACGGGTTCGACCCTGGACGAGTCCGTTTTGAGAAGTGAGCTGCTCTTATTCTTACTATCTTAGAATAAAAACATACGTTTGATTCCAGTCTGTAACAGCCGGTGTAACTTATGATACTTGCAAAGGTTAGTTTTTTTTTTTTTTTTTTATTCAGTTTTATTCTCTCAGCCGTGTTCACGATCCCAAACCTCCCCCCGCCTCGCATTTGACACTGCTGTTTTCACATAAAGACGCGCTATTACAGAGGTAAACTCAAATGATGACAACGGTTCTACATTGGATCAAGAATGCACTTTTGCCATCGCTGTACTTTGTATATGTACATGGGAAGCTATGCACTCTACTTGTGACTTTGAGTAGCATCCACCTGCAGAACCACAGCACCATATGTCACCGCAGTTTTAGACCTGCAGTTGTAGACCCGCAGTTACAGACCCGGAAGTGACATCTCCGTCGTTTCAGGACTGACTTCATAAAATTACTTTTGAAAGGTTTCAGCAGGTCTCGGCAAAGCCCAGAAAGTAATGTCGGGTCAAAGACCTGTTCAGAAACCAAATAATACACATCATTGTGAAGTTCAGAGGGTTTCTGCCATCACGTCGTGTCATACATCAAACTAAACAATACGGATCGTTTCTGTGAAATACACTATTAACATTTACGTTGTGTTCGGGTCTGTGGGAACCATTTAACATGTCGACAAAATTAAAATCATCAAGATCTGTGTTAATTGAAAATAGTTTTTCGTTTACAGTCATAAACAAAATATACAATATAATTATAATGTTTACACCACGTTAGAGTTTAGTAAAATGTTAATAATAAAAGTGATTTTTTTTTTGTGATTATGTTTTTTAAAATGTACAATGCATGTGTGCAATATTGTTGTAAACCAATTTAGAATAAATATTTAAGCCTATCTAATATTTTTAAATATGTATGTGAGGAAAACAGCAATCCATATTCTACACTGAATTATGCTATCTATTAATGTCCTTATATAGATCTGCTCTAGTTTTTGTCACTTATTATTATAAACGATGGGCCATCAAAAGAAAAAAATTACTAATAAGAACACAATTTATTTATGCAGCACCCTGCCCACAATTCAAAAAGAACAACAGGACCGATATAACATTGGCTACAAATAATATCTTCACTAAATAAAGATAAATAAGGGAGCCGTGAAGGTGCAGCAGGATGGTGTGATGTGCTTGCTGTTGGTGGTTCGTGTCAGGACTTTAGTAGTTGAGTTTTGAATCAGCTCTAGCTGTGATATAAGATTATATTAATATAAAATTCAGATAACTTAATTATTATTTATAAATTAAGGCATGAGGGTTGCCCTGGACATGACATAAGCTACATAGGGTCTGACAGTGGGGCCAAGGATTTCGTCCCTACACCTGATGGCAGTTAAGGTGTTGTTGTCTGGCCTGTTGAGGTCTGTGTGTCCCTCCATGGATATGCCTCCCTGGACTGACCATCACTGACCCCCCATCACACCAGTCAGGCTGAACAATGTTACAAGCAGCATAACGTTCTCCACAGCTTCTCCAGACCCTTTCATGTCTGCCACATGTGCTCAGGGTGAACCTGCTCTCATCTGTGAAAAGCACAGGGCACCCACCAGTGGTGGACCTGCCAATTCTGGTATTCTATGGCAAATGCCAATCAAGCTCCACGGTGCCTACTAGAGGACATCGGGCCCTCAGGCCACCCTCATGAAGTCTGTTTCTGATTGTTTGGTCAGAGACATTCACACCAGTGGCCTGCCTGCTGGAGGTCATTTTGTAGGCTCTGCCAGAGCTCATCCTGTTCCTCCAGTCCTGCTGATGGGTTAAGGACCTTCTACAGCCCCCCTGTCCAGCTCTCCTAGAATAACTGTCTGTCTCCTGGAATCTGCTCCATGCCCTTAAGACTGTGCTGGGAGACACAGCAAACCTTCTGGCAATGCCACGTATTGAGGTAACGACCTGGAGAAGTTGGACTACCTGTGCCAGCTCTGTAGGGTCCAGGTATGACCTCATGCTACCAGTAGTGACACTGACTGTAGCCAAATGCAAAACGAGTCACAAAACAGATGAGGAGGGACAAATGTCAGTGGCCTCCCTCCACCTGTTAATCCATTCATTCCTGTTTAGGGGGTCGTCTCATTGTTGCCCCCCCCTCTAGTGCACGAAAGCAGCTGAGACTGATGAACAAGCCCCCCTGCTACTTCACTGAGCAGATCGACAGCCCAGGAGTGTCACTGACGTGATGCCACACTCTCATTATAAAGTGTTCCTTTAATTTTTTGAGCAGTATATTTTAATGTAATATTTATGGTTTTCTAAGTCACTACACACATTACTGAAATCCACTCAATGATAGTTTAGATAGCCCCCCACACTTCAGTCCTTCACAAATGCAGTAGTTTACAAACATTGTATTTTAATTTCTTTTTGAGAAGCATAAAAAATAATTGTGGTGAATCTCAACTTATGATGACATTTTTTCTATGTATGTACTATTGTGGGACTTTTTTTTAAATCAGATGGTCACTTTATTTTAACAAGCGATGTAAATAACCAGTTTACTCATCGCTCTCAGATCACATTTTGTTTGTTTATCAAGCAGCACTGAATATTTTCATTTTCTACACAATCCTGTAATAAGTGTACAGTTCACACAGTGAGACACACAAACACACTCACTATGCATACACACTACTGGTGCCATTATTGACTGTTGAATCGACACAATGGCTGTACATGCTGGGGTCTTTGGCACATGTCATCCCAGTAGCAGGTGAGGTGTCACCAATGGTTTACCTGCTCCTCTCCTTCTCCCTGTTCCAGTCTCAGTTCGAGGTTGTCGAGATGACAAAAGTATTTTTTTCTGAGATGTTCAATATGTTTTGCCTGTGGCCAGCATCCAGCGTAATGTTTGTCTAAATTCTCCACTCCTCTTTTTGTAGCATTACAGTCCATTATCATTTCTGACCATGGAGTCTTCTATCTCTGTACAGGTCACATTGTTCACCAAAGACGTGTCATTTGTTTAGACAAACGTGAAGGTCTTCACTGGCCTGTTCTGTGTGGCCAGCAGTTGAGATGAGAGTTCTGGCTTATTTGTCCTTATTGTGCTAAGCATTGTCACCTTCCTCTTGAGGAGCTCCTGTCCCAGTTTGTGTAAAAGTAAAAGTTATTGCATATGGCGTTGTGGCCATGCAGCTTATGTCATGTCCAGGGTGACACTCACGCCTTCATTTCTCACAGCATTTCCTCCATCTGACTTCCCTTTGTTAATGAAATGATGTCCTCTGCTCTTCTGTATCTCTGTGTTTCCCCTTGAGCACGTTATTCGTAGCTTTGGTCTGCTTATCATTTTTATTCAGATGATGCTTAGATCTATTTCAGTGTTAAAAGTAACTCTTCATCACAGCTTCTCTGTTCACAACTTGCCTCAGTGAAATTAAATTAAAATTAAAACCTGAGCAGAGCAAAACTCTTTAAAATGAAATTGTAACATAACTGAACTCCTGCAAAGTGGCACTAAAGTGCAACTTAAGAAAACAAGCAACACGTCAACCATTCTGGGTGATGATCTCCTCACACCTTCTCGGTGTCACTTAGATTTCTCCTTTTCTTATTTCACCATGTAAGCCACATTAAGAAACTTCCACCTGTGTCACATATCCCGTGTTTGCTCCTTCCTCTCCTTTTCTAATGCTGAGAATCTTGTCCCTGCTTTTATCACATCCTGCATTGATTATTGTAAGTCACTACTGGCAGGTGCCCCTTCGGATCGTATATCACAGCTCGAGCTGATTCAAAACTCAACCAGAGTCCTGACACGGACCACCAACAGCGAGCACATCACACCATCCTGCTGCACCTTCACTGCTCCCTGTGTCTTACAGGACTGAATATCAAATTCTGTTGACCTGCCCACTAAGGTCCTCTCATTTTGTGCCTCCCACTAACCTGCACTCTGTAGGTGACAGCAGGACCTTCAGCTGTATATAGCGCCCTGACTGTGGACTGACCTCCCAACATTAATGACATCCGCTGACTCCCTTCATTTGTTTTTAACTCATTTGTTTAGGACAGTGGTTCTCAGACTGTGGGGTGGTTCCCCCTAGGGGGGCGCAAAGATGTGAAAAAAAGAAAACAAGAATCGAAAATATGAAAAATCCATCTATTGAAACCAAAACAAATTAACTTAGACTACATTCTGATACTAGAAAAATAAATACAGAGTTAGATAAATGTTGATAAAAGTTAAGTAGGTAGAATAAAATATACATCTATGATATATCATTAATTAAAAAAGAGCAAATTGGTATTAGTGGGCTCCTTTCAAAAAAATGTTAGGGGGGCACAATTAAAACTGTTATGAAAACTTGGGTCACAAATACTTAAAGGTTGAGAAACGCTGATTTAGGAGGACATCAAACAGACCTGACATTCGGCCCCTTCTGTCAGTTGACCCCCTCTGTCTGTCCAGGTACTCAGGATTTGAATTTTTATCACAATTTATGTTATTTGTTCAAGATTTTTTGTAGTATTAGATGTTGTATTTTAGTCTGAATTATTGACTTTTATTCTATTTGAATGTTTTATATATCCTGTATTTATCTTTATTTAGTGAAGATATTATTTGTAGCCAATGTTACTGTATATCGTCCTGATGTTCTTTCTGAATTTTGGGCAGGGTGCCATATAAATAAATTGTGTTCTTATTATTTTTTTTTTTCTTTTGATGGCCCATCGTTTATAATAATAAGTGACAAAAACTACAGCAGTTCTATGTAAGGACATTAATATATAGCATAATTCAGTGTAGAATATGTATCGCCGTTTTCTTCACGTACATGTTTAAAAATATTAGATTGGCTTAAATGTTTATTTGAAATTGGTTTACAACATACAACATGGGACTCTGGAGGCAGCTGATAGGTACCGGCAGGCCAAGCGGAATGCGGCATCGGTGGTTGCTGAGGCTAAAACTCGGGCATGGGAGGAGTTTGGGGAGGCCATGGAGAACGACTTTCGGACGGCTTCGAGGAGATTCTGGTCCACCGTCCTGCGTCTCAGGAGGAGGAAGCAGCAGTGCAGTGTCAACACTGTATATGGTGGGGATGGTGCGCTGCTGACCTCGACTCGGGACGTTGTGGGTCGGTGGGGGGAGTACTTCAAAGACCTCCTCAATCCCACTAACATGCCTTCCAATGAGGAAGCAGAGCCTGGAGTCTTGGAGGTGGGCTCCTCCATCTCTGGGACTGAGGTCACCGAGGTGGTCAAAAAACTCCTTGGTGGCAGGGCCCCGGGGGTGGATGAGATACGCCCGGAGTTCCTCAAGGCTCTGGATGTTGTAGGGCTGTCTTGGTTGACACGTCTCTGCAACATCGCATGGACATCAGGGACAGTACCTCTGGATTGGCAGACCGGGGTGGTGGTCCCCCTCTTTAAGAAGGGGGACCGGAGGGTGTGTTCCAACTACAGAGGGATCACACTCCTCAGCCTCCCTGGAAAAGTCTATTCAGGGGTCCTGGAGAGGAGGGTCCGTCGGATAGTCGAGCCTCGGATTCAGGAGGAACAGTGTGGTTTTCGTCCTGGTCGCGGAACAGTGGACCAGCTCTACACCCTTAGCAGAGTCCTGGAGGGTGCATGGCAGTTCGCCCAACCAGTCTACATGTGTTTTGTGGACTTGGAAAAGGCATTCGACCGTGTCCCTCGGGGAATCCTGTGGAGTGTACTCTGAGAGTATGGGGTACCGGACCCCCTGATAAAGGCTGTGCCCTCTCAGGGTTGGGAGCGAGATCCTGCCTCAAGTGGAGGAGTTCAAGTATCTCGGGGTCTTGTTCACGAGTGAGAGAACAATAGAGCAGGAGATCGACAGGCGGATCGGTGAGGGCTCTGCATCGGTCTGTTGTGGTGAAAATGGAGCTGAGCTGTAAGGCGAAGCTCTCAATTTACCAGTCGATCTATGTTCCTATCCTCACCCATGGTCATGAGCTATAGGTAGTGACCGAAAGAACGAGATCGCGAATACAAGCGGCTGAAATGAGTTTCCTCCGCGGGGTGTCTGGGCTCTCCCTTAAAGATAGGGTGAGAAGCTCAGAGTAGAGCCGCTGCTCCTCCGCATCGAGAGGAGTCAGATGAGGTGGCTCGGGCATCTGATCAGGATGCCTCCTGGACGCCTCCCTGGTGAGATATTCCGGGCACGTCTAACCGGGAGGAGGCCCCGGGGAAGACCCAGGACACGCTGGAGGGACTATGTCTCTCAGCTGGTCTGGGAACACCTCGGGATTCTCCCGGAAGAGCTAGAAGAAGTGGCCGGGGACCTCAGATAAGCGGAAGAGGATGGATGGATGGATGGTGTACAACAATATTGCACACATTCATAGTACATTTTAAAAAATGTAATCACTTTTATAATTAACATTTTACTAAACTCTAACGTGGTGTAAACATTATAATTATATTGTATATTTTGTTTATGACTGTAAACGAAAAACTATTTTCAGTTAACACAGATCTTGATGATTTTAATTTTGTCGACATGTTAAATGGTTCCCACAGACCCGAACACAACGTAAATGTTAATAGTGTATTTCACAGAAACGATCCGTATTGTTTAGTTTGATGTATGACACGACGTGATGGCAGAAACCCTCTGAACTTCAAAATGATGCGTATTATTTGGTTTCTGAACGGGTCTTTGACCCACCATTACTTTCCAGGCTTTGCCGAGACCTGCTGAAAGTAATTTTACAAAGTCAGTCTTGAAATGACAGAGATGTCACATCCGGGTCTGTAACTGCGGGTCTAAAACTGCGGTGACGTATGGTGCTGTGGCTCTGCAGTTGGATAGTATTGGTGACTTTACTCTATAGGAAGTAAGTAAATAACTGGAGCTTATTCAGTGCAGCCTTCTGGTGCACGATGTCAACGCAGCACAGAGAAAAAAAAGAAAGACAAATATATGGGACATTGGGTATAAAATTAATCAGAAAACATCATCGCACTAATGCAATATTATTTGAAAACAAACAGCGTCAGATCGGGTGTGAATTTACGCTAGCGCGTTAACTTAGAGTCAGATCAGGAGAGGCGTGAGGGGTATTACAGTGTGATCGTGATTGAGAGAATAAAACTGAAAAAAGCTAACTTTTACAAGTACCATACATTTATACCCAATGTCCCATATATTTGTCTCTTTCTTTTTTTTCTCCGTGCTGCATCGACATTGTGCACCAGAAGGTGTGAGCTTATTCAGTGCGGCGGGAGCACTGAATAAAACTGAATTAAAAAAAATCAAATGACAGTGAGATATGAAGAAGGCAGGCAGATTCACCAGCGTGTGTGTGTCAGCTTTTATCCCCCCAGATAAGAGAATGTCCAGTTCCATTGTCTCAAAACACCACTCACATCTACAGTTACTCCCAGTTTCAAATAAAAACTAACAGCGCCAGATCCCTAGGGCGGTAGTATGTATCATGATCGTGACTGAGAAAATAAAAGTGAAAAAAAAATGGTAACTTTCACAAGTCCTATAAATGTACACGGTCTGTTACAGACACAAACCAAAGGTATGTGTGTACTGTATAATATTAACAAAAGGAGCAGCTCACTACTGAAAACGGCAAATATAGCAAGGCAGTGGGGATCAAACCGGGGACTCTTAATTATAAGTGTGTAAATCTTACCGCTATGCCACGGAAGCTGTTGTATTGTCCTTGAACCTTTTGTAAAAGTGTTTACTTGATCTTTAGACTTAACGCTTCACACATTATATAGTTTATGCCTGCATTTTGTCATTTATTACTAAAATATGAAAAACGTTTCTGTTTTAACAATGTGTTTATACAGATTATTGTAGAAATGGAACACACATGAAATGCGTTTGTTCCAAATAATGATCTATTATTTCCACTGTGGTGGATTGCCGGCTTCTTTCTCCGGCCCTCACCCCCAGGCCGCCAGGAGGAGCTCTCCCAGCAGCGTGGACATGCCCCGAGTTCCAGCAGGGCCTCATGGACTATGTAGTTTTTATACACAGCCCTGCTGGATACCTTGGGGGCCACCAGGCGTCGCTGTAAGGGGGCTCGTAGGCTCACATGTGCCCTATAACCCGGGAGTACATCACGGTCACGTGACAGGAAGAAACGATGTGCTCCCGGGTTGAAGAAAAGGACGGTTTACCCTGACCCGGAAGGGAAAAGGAACTCTGGACTGTTGAATGGGAACACCTCCGGGTCAGGGTGTATAAAAGGACTCTGGGAAGCCCAGTACACTGAGCTGAGCTGGGAGGAAGGGTGGCAAAGTGTCTGGGCGAGGAGGATTGGTTTATTGAGAAGTATTGTGTTTATGAGTGTGGTGTGAAGAGTGCTTTGTGCACGATATTTTTATAGAATAAAGAATATTTATACTTTCACCTGGTCATCAGAGTGGTACCTGAGGGTTCAAGAGGTGGACAAAGCCTCTATCTGTCACACCACTCTAAAACTCCAGCACTTCACTCCCAGATAATCAATCAAGGCCTGAGCTGGGAGAACTTTGTGAACATTCTGCAGAGGTGGGGGGATGGGATAGCAGGCTTCTTGCTGTTTGTCTTAACTGGCACATTTACAGGACAAAAGATGCTGACGGAGAGGTGCGAAGGGATTTAAGGTGGGCCGGATCTATGAGTTTTCTCATAGGCTCTGGTAATTCTAGTGTTAAGGGCCTTGCTCAAGGGCCCAACAGAGCAGAGTCACTTTTGGCATTTACGAGATTCGAACCAGCAACCTTCCAATTACCAGTGCAAATCCCTAGCCTCAGAGCCACCACTCCTACCACACAGGTTGATAAAAATATACTAATGTCCATCCATCCATTTTCCAACCCGCTGAACCCAAAAACAGGGGTCTGCTGGAGCTAATCCCAGCCAACACAGGGCACAAGGCAGGGAACCAATCCCGGGCAGGGTGCCAACCCACCGCAGGACACACACAAACACACCCACACACCAAGCACACACTAGGGCCAATTTAGAATCACCAATCCACCTAACCTGCATGTCTTTGGACTGTGGGAGGAAACCGGAGCGCCCGGAGGAAACCCACGCAGACACGGGGAGAACATGCAAACTCCACACAGGGAGGGCCCGGGAAGCGAACCCAGGTCCCCAGGTCTCCCAACTGCGAGGCAGCAGCGCTACCCACTTCGCCACCGTGCCGCCCCTTATACTAATGTCTAACAATGTAAATGTTTATTGTCTAACTATCTAATTGTGAAGTGCAGGGACGCGATACGCCCCCATTGATGACAATTGACCAGAGAGGGCCAGTTTTATGACTTCATTTCACTGTTTTCTTTCTTGAATCTGGAGAAAATGCTGGGAGTGAAACAGCTCTGGCAGACTCATCAGTCAGTCAGTGGCTTCAGAGTCGCCATAAGAGGAGGCCTACAAAGGCATGCTGTCCTTCTCCACTGCTCTCCATTGTCGGAGGTCGCCAAGACACCGCTGACTCCATTGAAAGCATACAACATCCTTCCCTTTAACTTTCAAAGAGCCTTTGAAAGAGTCGTCCCACGCCGAAGATGAATTCTGTTACTAGAAACTGTGGGCGTCAGAGGTGACCTACGAAACTGGAGCACAAGTTGGTTAACTGGCAGGAGACAATAAGTACAGAGGAGAGAAGAATGGAGTGAGGGTATCAATGGAGACCCTCAGGGGTCTGTCCTTGAGCCCTTATTCCTTTTTCTGATTTATATTAATGACATTGGTTCTGGTGTAGTTAGTCACATTCACAGATGATACACTAAAACTGAGGAAGCAGCAGAAACAATTCAGGAAGACCTGGACAAACACCTGGAACATGCAGTTTAATGTAGAAAAGTGCAAAATGCTACATGTGGGCAAAAGGTAAGGAACAAGATGGGAGACACTGAGCCACAGGAGACAAAAGGACTGAGAGGTTTATGTTGACACAACAATTTTCATCATCTAAGCAGTACACAGAAGCAATAAAAAAACAAATAAATGTTAGGTTATATCATATAAACTGTTATATATAAATCAAAGAACGTTACGCTCAGACTATATAATGCAGTAGTGACACCGCCTCAGGAGTGTTATGTGCAGTTCTGGTCACCAGAAGACATAGCAGCACTTGAAGCTGTGCAAAGGAAAGCAACTAGGTGTGTCATGGGACTGAAGGACATGTCCTGCTGTGAGAGCTTCAGGGAATTAAACCTGTTTAGTCTCAGCAGAGGAGACAACATGGGGACCTCATCAGGTCTTCAAAATCCTCAAAGGCTTTGAGATCTAGCAGAATTCTATCAACTTAACCAGGAATCATGAAAATGAAGGATAAGTGCATTTAAAACTGAAGCTTGGAAACAAGTCTTCACACAAAGAGTGCTGGAAATCAGGAACAAACTACTGAGACATGGAGTTAGAGCAGAAACCTCAACAACCTTTAAAAAGAATCTGCAGGAGACATTGGACCGGCTTAGCTCCTGTAGTTCTTAATTTTTGTCTTTTCTGTTTCCACTTCAGGGTTGGCACAGAAGTTTCCTGAAGTTATAAAGCAATTCTCTTATGAAGATCTTCACCAGATCACCGAGTACTACAAGCCCTACCTGACCTATGTGATTGAATACGACATCACGAGTATCCTGCAGAACTTGGCCACCAAGGACATTCTCACCAACAAAGAGGCCAAGGTAAGTAGTACAACGCACAGGGAACTTAGCCGAGATGGTGAGCTCAGGAGAAATGTCTCCCTCTCTTGTATAAGAGCCAGGCCCATCAAAACAGAACTTACTGTTATGGTGAGTTCATCAGCCCAAGCAGCCTCCTCTGCCAAAGACCAATAAATTCCACTGAACTGCATATATTACTGCTAAATTAATCAGAGCAAAGCCCGCAGCACTAAAGCAGTAAAGGGTGAACGTAAAGTAATGGGATGATATTAAACTATAAACAAATAGACAGTGTAATGTAACCGGGCTGTCAGCGTGCCCCAACACGAGCACACCAGCACGGTCCAAGGTTCAAATAATGGCTCTGAGGCTAGGGATCTGCACTGGCAATCAGAAGGTTGCTGGTTCGAATCCCGTAAATGCCAATAGGGACTCTGCTCTGTTGGGCCCTTAACCTGCAATTGCTGAGCGCTTTGAGTAGTGAGAAAAGCGTTATATAAATGCAAAGAATTATTAATTATTATTATAATGGAAGGTTTATTACACAATAACAAAAGCACTAAGCACAGGTTATCTCTCTCTACAATTCAGTTCTCCTCACAGTTCCTCTCACCTCCTCACTGCCCTCCTCCAGTTGAGTGTTGCTCAACGTTCCCCCTGCTCCGAGGGAGTGTGGTCCCTTGACAAGCGACATCTTCTTCCGGTGGGCTGTCCGTCCATCCACTCCGGCCATCCCTTCTGGGTCTGGATCTTTGTTCTCCCCTACCTGGGATGCCCGTCCAGTCTATATGACATCTACAACAGTAAAATTAAAAGGACACAGTGATAGTCTGTGAAATGAAGATAACAAGGGATTGCTTGACCTTGGAGATCTACTTGTATACATTTTACTTTTTGGACTGACACCTTTATCCAAGATGACTTAACATTTGAGATGCAATTGGTTGCATTTCTTTTTTTGAGATGCAATTGGTTGCATTTCTTTTGTTTTTCTAATTGGAGTGACTTGCTTGGGGTCACACAGTGGTGTCAGTAGTGGGATTTGAACTCACAACTTCAGGGTTTGAAGTCCAAAGCCGTAACCAAAACATCACAGTGCCTGCCTAGATAAGTAGAATTATAATCGTTAGAGTCGCTGTCAAACGGTGTTACTACAAGTATATGTTTGGGTTAAAAACGACCTCTGTATGAATTACCATCTATACTTGCTGTATGGAGACTTTTACTCCTCTCTGTCTCTCTCTCTCTGTCTGTCTTCTAGTGTGTGTGTATACATATGTGTTTTTATTAGTTATTAGGACTTCAGTCGTCTGTCTATTACAAGCCAACCAACACACACAGTCACCTTCCCTACAGCTCCTTCCATCCCTGCCAAACATAAAGCTCTCCACCTCTTTCATAGTTCCTTGCAGTCCAGCGCCCCTGCAATGATGAAGGTGAGTCTTGTAATGAAATAGTCAGACTGGGGAGCTTCTCCTTTGATATCGGAGACCCTTCTCATATTGTGGACAGGGCCCTCAGTGAAGCCAGGAGCAGACCACATAGCATATCTCCACTCTAAAATTAACCCCAGCGATAAAACCGGCATCCCATTCCACCCCAACACTCCCATCTCTCCCACAGGTCATCATACAAAATTACCCATTTTGCAATTGATCCTCCCACAGGAGCCTTTCTTCCTAACCCTCCCTAGATCATCTTCCATTGACCACCTAACCTACACAACCGTCTCGTCCACAGCTGGCCTCACAGAGGAGAGCCACATTCTCCACCAGGCACTTTGAGCTGTCACAGAAGACACTGCTTCACTTGCAGATATGTCACATAAACCCCCTTGTACCTGATCCTCTGGTAAATTCAATATTAACCAAGAGGCCTCTTGCCAGTCTAAATATCTTATTGTCCAGCCATGTACAGAAGTGAAACAGGCAGACCATTTTAGTGAGCACCTTTGAGGCATTGCAAAGCCAATTGTAGGACACGTCACATCTACTGATCACAGCCACACTGATCTGTGGGATCTTTCACAGGACTTCAAAGACACTTCTCAAAGAAAATCAGAGGAAGCTCAGCTCCTTCTCAGCCTGGGATCACATTGTCCTCCAGGTCTTAATGACCAACTGACTTTTTAATCTCTACTCTTATCTGCCCCAACTTTGCCCCTTCCTTCACGTCCTCTATTTGTTACCTGCTTTCTTTTTTATTTAGCCATCTGATGAAGACTATGCAGTTGAAGCGCCACATCGTTTCTTTGTGTGGAAACAACCTTTCTATCTGTCTGTCTTTCCAGCAAGTCATCGACTTACGACATATGTGCTTTATGACTGTTCAACTTACAACTGCTGCTGTGTCTCACGTCTGGTAGTGTGAGTGCTGCCAAGTCTGGCGTATGACATTTTCTGCCACACCAGCTCTCTTCTTCCTACTATGTAGTCGGTGTTGCCATATAGATAGATAGATAGATAGATAGATAGATAGATAGATAGATAGATAGATAGATAGATAGATAGATAGATAGATAGATAGATAGATAGATAGATAGATAGATAGATAGATAGATAGATAGATAGATAGATAGATAGATAGATACTTTATTAATCCCAATGGGAAATTCACATACCGTGAGTCATTCATCTCAATCTTAGTTTATTACTTGCAGTGGTTTCAACTATGTTTAGTTGCATTTGTCTTACAATTAGCATTTTTTTCAAAACCCCTAAACTTGTCCATCAAGAAGAAAGTGTCTTTGTCCACTCCTGTAGCTGCCAAGAAGAAAATAAAGGCCATTGATCTTGACACAGAAATGAAAGTGATCAAGTAGTACAAGGGAGGAAAGAAAGTGAGTGGAATCGCATGTGACTTTAAGTTGTCCCATTCTACAGTGTTGACGATTTTGAAGGATAAGGAAAGGATTTGTGAAACTGTTAAAGGTTTGGCACCCTTACAAGCAACAATAATAACAAAATAAAAAATAATTTACAAAAAAAAAAGATAGATCTACACAAAGTGCCAAGAATAACAATAAAAATGGAAATAAAACAAATAATAAAACTCCTGTTTGCTCTCCACGGGAGTAGCTCTGCTGCTGCTGTCCTAAGGAAGGCTGCTTGCATTATGAAGGGGATGGGGGAATGCCCTTGGGAGCTTCACCCCCCTGAAGAGTCGAAACCGTAGAAGAGCCAATGGGGTCAGGCCTCTTGGGATCAGAACTGGTGTGCTGCTGAGGCGTCACCCGCTACACAGCAGCACTCAGGTCCCAATTTGAAGCGCATGGAACGTCTTGTCTCTCCGGCATGATGATCATCTTCCTCTGCTGTCGGAGGAGCTGCATAAACTCCGCTTTTCAGTGGCGGCACTCTCTGAGGTGCGTAGACCAGGGACTGGCCAGATCTCTATTGGTCTGGTCGCTCTGATGGCTATCATACTCAGGGAGTAGCTGTTGCTGTAGCGGATTGGCTTCTTCCGATGGTGTCCGATGTCACTCCTTTCAACAAGTGTATTATGAGACTCAGATTACGGCACCCTCTGGGTGTCTTGTCTGATGTCTCAGTGTGTGCTCTGACCATGTTGAGTGATGTCTCAGTGAGGGAGACATTTTATTCGCAGCTTCGCTCGGTGGTTGATGGGTGCCTTTGAGGTGACACTCCTCTGATCATTGGTGAATTCAATGTGACCATTGGCACTAACAGGGATATGAGGATTATGATTACTATGAGGATTGTGTTGGTCCCCATGGGTCTGGTGACTGTGGTGAAAGTGGCTCAATGTTTTTGACTTTGCAAAAGGTCAGGGGCTATGGATTGCTGAGCCGCATTGTTGGACTTACCACTCCAATACTGGTGGTGCGGTGAAGGAGATCAATCACATCCTTGTGGGCAGATGCTGGAGACTCCTACGGCACTGCAAGGTGTACAGAAGTGCCCCGTTTGTGAATTCTGACCAGCTTAGGCCCAGTGGGCTAATACCTTCTAGGAGAATGAGGCTGGACTGACCAGACTCCAAGATCAGGCTGTTTCTGATGAGTTTGCACGCAGTTTGTGTGAGGAACTTACAGAGTTGGGTACAACTGCCAATTCTAATGTGATGTGGGAGACCCTCCGTGACAAGACCCTGAAGATTGCTGAGGGTTGTGCCAACTGATTATCAGTTCTGACCCCTGCCACTTCAACTCAATTATCGATTTTTGTTTGAATGCCAGCCATCATCTTCACACCATTCCATAATAAGCCCTGGTTATCAGTTCGCAGTTCCTTCTCTATCCTGTCCTTATCCTTTTGCTTTTTCTGCTTTATTTCACGTTTCACCTCTTTCTGTAATTCATTTTGTTCCGTTAATACTCCATGTTGAAATGCCCTGTTTTTTTTGGGGTTATCAGTTTGTGAGGTTTCTAAATCTTTTTGGGTCTCCCCCCAATGGGACGACATTCCTAAAAGTGTCCTGAAGTGCGATTGCCGCACCGGTGGAAGACAGCATATCAGTTACTGGTGCAACCACAGGCTCCCAACGCTGCAGTGGCTCACCACGAAAGCAAATCCCAGCCAAGCACAGTCACGCGATGAGTGCCTGCGATCGATGTGTGATGCAAGGGACATTATAAATGCAAGGAACAGGATTACTTGGCCACTAACCTGGGCACAACCCTGCCTGATTGCTGTGTCTGTGTATAGGAGAGTGGCAGAGCCCACTACAATAGATAACCAAGCTGTTCCTGTTTCAAGCGGAATAAAGTTGGTTTTGTTAAAGTACTGAGACTCGGCCTTGTGCTTTGGGGTACAAGACAGGTACTCACACGTCACAATATGTATACAGTATATGTATGTATGTGTGTGTGTGTGTGTGTGTGTATATATATATATATATATATATATATATATATATATATATATATATATAATAGTTTACTGTATATACAGTATAATGTACACACACTGTATGTATTGCTGTTTGTCACACGTAGTGATTTTTCTTGTGACAGACACAATATGTCTTTACTTTATGGCCACTCACTTGTCTTTCAGAGATTCAAAGCCAGAGAAGAGTCTGAGAGGCAAGCAGGTGTGGAGTCCTTCATCAGCGACATAATGAAGATGGATGGAGAGAAACTGGTCAGCCTGTGGGAGGCACTGGCTGAAGAACTTGTGAGATTTCCATCACCAAACCTGACAAGAATACTGAAGGAAGTGACAGAGGGGGGTGAGTTGATGGAGTCTTATGTGACAAGGACACAAGAGAGGGGCATGAAACACAATGTTACTGCCTGTGCTGCCAAATCCACCACTTCCACAGAAACACCTACTTGAAGGCCCTGGACACCAACCTTTCTTCGAGTTTCTCTGATATCCCTCTTTGAAGATTTTAATAATTGCATAAAAGAGGGTCATACCATATACATTTAGGAACTGGTATGCTGTTGTCCCCCAAGTTCCACCTACTACTGTACTTTTGACTTGCATGTCACCTCTTCTGCACTTTACAGCTGTAAGCCTGCCACCCACCTGGATGTCAGGTGATCACATTTTCCTTCTCCCATACCAGGGAGTCACAGATTCTGTTTTTTTTTTTGTTTTTTTTTTGCCATTCCTGATCATAGCACCCCCTTCAGGTTCATGTGTGTAAAGCTCAGGTGTTCCTGCCCAATGCTCTGTGGTGGGTCACTTGTTGAGTCTTTAATGGACAATTCATTTCACAGCTCAAACTTTTCCAGCTGCATGCTGAATGTCCAGTGTTTGGTTGTTTGACACTGTAGGACATTCTGGCCTTAAACATTCTGCTATGCTTTGGCCTGTCAAACCCTCTTTATTCCATCTTAAGTGTCGGTTCTCCTCATAGAGCCCCTTTGGAATGCATTTTCTGGGTCCAATCTGATGAAGCTCGCCAATCATAGACAAACTGACACCCAGGAAGATGTTTCCTCTGTGCACCACATACATATCTGTGTAATGAACAAAGAGCCGTAACTCAACGATTGGCACCCTTGAAGGACAAAACTTTGCGCCAACTGTCAACCAAAAGCTTGGGCTTACATGCACTCAAGAAACCAGTGGCTAAGTGTCTGCTACTTCTTCCTTTAAGCCATTGCAAGCCCCTGACCTCTGCTCTCACTAAATGCTCAATGCTCCTGGCCTGATCTTCACTTCTGCTCATAGCAAGGACGCCATTGCCTAGGGACGGATCACCCCCTTTTTCATCTGAAGGGTAACCTGATGCTGGGCTGAAAAAGTGGAAGGCCATCCATAAAGAAATTGGACAAGGGAGCCACAAGTTGAAACCTTGGTAAAGTCAAGCAAGTTGCACGAGTAAGAGTGAGACGGTACATAATAGCCACATTTTCATTTTGCTAAAGATGGGAGTTGACTGGTTTACAAGGGCCCAGCAGATATGATCTCAACCAGAAGGTGCAACCAAGGTGAAGAAGGAGAAGAGCTCCTGAACAAAGAAATAAGAGCATGATGAAGATCCTTCCACATGCTTGGGAAAGCTGACCAGGGACAGACGAAGGCATCACCTACCCCAAACCAGAAGTGCACCTCCTTTGATTGTGAGAACTGTTAATTGTAACTTAGTAGTTAGGATAAAGCCAGCTAACATAGTATGGTGTGGGTATCACTGTAGCTAATAAGTAACAACAGCTGTGAAGAAGACATTATTTAGATGTCACAAGCTTCTCTTCCTAAATCCAGTAGGAAAGTTGAGATCAGCATCTCACACACATGCACACAAGTTGTGTCTTGGGGAGTAAACCATTATAGATGAGCTGTGTGCAAATATACAATATGGTGCAGGCGCCAGGAGCTTAATAACAAAATAAAGAACATATCCATCTTGACCACATGAATTGAAAGATCAGAATTCATAAGTTATCTGCCTTCTGTATATCGGAGAAAAAAAATTCAACCAAGCTATCGTAATTTTGTTGTTTGTTATTGTCCTTTGTTTATATATCTTTGTATAGTACGTATACTGTGCAGAGGAGAGCCACCAAGTGCATTATGGGTCTGAAGGACACGTTGTATTGTGACTGACTCAGAGAATTAAACCTGGTTAGTCTCGAGCAGAGGAGACTTCACGTGGACCCATCCAGCCAAGTTCTTTCAACTTGACGGTGAATCGCGTACTCGAGGCCATCCGTGGAAATTAAGGAGAAGTGCATTTAGGACTGAAGTCAGGAAGCAGAGCTCCAGGAATATGAAACAAACTGCTGAGAGCTGGAGCTAAAGCAGAAACCTCAGACAATCTTTGAGGAGTATCTGGGTGAGATATTAGGGACAGTTTGGCTATTTACCAAACAAACGAGTAACAAATGGACTGAATGGTCTCCTCTCGTCGGCCGTACACTCTTATGTTCCAACAAAGTTCAATCCTGGCAGCAGTTTATCAGTTTGTGTTCTCTCTTTTTATGTTTATATACAGTATGTCCCGTTTTTCTGGTAGTCTGCCTCACTCAAGTCTTCCATGTGGTTGTGCTCACCTTCCGCCTAATTGCATTGTTTCTTGTGTTGTTTGTCCAGGCCCGGACCTCCTGGTGGACATTCGTTCCAGTCTCCAGTCCCCTTTCATTAACAGACATATTAAAGGTAACGCCTTTCTGTCTCCGCTCAGCACCTCGTGTGTTCATCTGCTCTTCCGTTTCCCTCACTTGTTCCCATTTTGACTTTCAGGCCTCTATGACACACACAAAGCCAGAGTGTCTGAATCCACAAGGACTCTGGAGGACCAGGCTTCTCTTGGAGATCCACACACCAGAGCTGTTGGCTTTGAGACTCGATACACGGAGCTTATGGTCATTGATCAGTTCAAAAGGACCTACAATGAAAGGCACCATGAACTCGTAAAGATCGGGAAGATTCATGCGAAGCTGCTGGAGGAGCGGACAAAGGTGAAATGTGAGCGAATCTGGACCGAGCAGCTCTTTAAAAGGAAACCAGGAAGCAAGAGCCCCCCCAACATCATAGTGGTCAGTGGGGTGGCTGGAATTGGGAAGACCACCATGGTCCAGAAGATCATGTTTGACTGGGCTAGAGGCAGTCAGTACCAGAGGTTTGCATTTGTGTTCCTGTTTAAATTCAGGGAGCTCAACCTGCTGAACACGGAGGACGAGCCCCAGATGCCCCTCACCAGGCTGATTGCTAAGCATTACAATTACCTTTATGACGACCGGCTGAACAAAATCCTGCAGAACCCCGAGTCTCTCCTTTTTATACTCGATGGACTGGATGAGTACAAACACAAACTGGACTTCACTCAGAAAAAACTCTGCTCAGACCCAAACAGCTACTTCCCTGTCCACACCCTGGTCACTAGTTTGGTCAGACAGACGTTACTGAAGGGCTGTTCAGTCCTCATCACAAGCAGACCAACTGCCCTGGAGTCCCTGGACATGGAGAGAGTTGATCGATTTGCAGAGATCCTGGGCTTCTTCCCTGAACAAAGGCTGATGTACTTTAAGAAGTTTTTTGGCAACGCTGATCTGGGTGCTGAGGCTTTTCGGTATGTGGAGGAGAATGACATGCTGTACACCATGTGCTTCAACCCCTCGTACTGCTGGATTATCTGCTCTGTGCTGAAGAGCCACTTCACGACACCTGAAGAAGAGCAAGGAGCTGCCCCCAGAACTGTCACCGAGCTCTTTGTGATGTTCCTTTACAACATCTTGACCAATCACAGGCGAGAAGTCGAGGACCAGCGAGAAATTCTGGTCAAACTGGGAAAGATGGCTTATCATGGGGTGTCTAACAGGACTCTTGTTTTTTATGACAAGTTTGAGATGTCTACCTTTGATCTCCAGCCAGTCCTGTCCTCCCCATTCCTCTCTGGCTTCCTCAAAGAGATCCTTCAGAGAGAAAGCACCCTGGAGCACACGACGTACACATTCTACCACCTCACCGTGCAGGAGCTAATAGCCGCCTGCTCCTTCTACCTTGATCCATCAGGGAATGTCGAGGAGCTGCTTGAGAAGCTGGCCTCCTGCAAAGATGGACGGTTTGAGATTCTCACCCTATTCATGGCAGGACTGGCCACACCTTCTACATTTAAAAGACTGGGGGGTGTCCTGGGGGAGTTGGAGAGGAAGACGGCAAAGCGGATACTGGAGTGGATGAAGCAGAAGGCTGAACTTGTGCTACGGGGGCAAGATAAAAGTGAAGCTCTGCGAGTGTGTCAGTGGCTCTACGAGACTCAGAATAAGAAGTTAATCCAAGATGCCTTTGGTAAGTATCTACAGATGAACTTCAGTAACACGACGTTATCTCCTCTGGACTGTGCCGTGCTGGGCTCTGTCATCAGCTGCTGCGGAGAACTTAAGGAGCTCAACCTGTCGCACACACATCTGACCACAGAGTGCATCAGGAGGCTGGCGCCGGGACTCAGCTGCTGTAGTAGTGTCACGTGAGTAATGAAACCTCTGCGACTTTTCAGTTTTACTGTCTGTAAATACAGAAGGGGCATCAACTGGTGTGTCCAGCGCCACAAATGGACCGGGTTCAAATTGGAGCAATGCAGCCTGGGCAGACCATTTAGCTTGTAGTGACACTTCAAGGGCACCACAGCAGCAGGAAAAGAGTTGAGAAGCAAATAGCCGCCTGTCTTGGCCTTCTCTGTTAACGAGGGGGCTGTCAGAACCTGCAGGGGCCTGAAGGGTGGGCAGTCATGGAGGGCCACAATTCTCAAGTCCCAGGGTTGACCAGGTCTGTGTCTGTGGGGTGTCATACCCCTCTAGAAAATCAAGTGTTGTTTTAGTGAAGTAAAGCAGTCCGTAACCAGGGGTCCCTTCAACGTTGGGGTTGACTTTCTCTGAGTCTTCTGGCAGAGACCATAAAGTACTGACTGACAAAGCACGATGGTGAAAAGAAAAAGCAAAAATGGAACGTAATAATACAGTTTGAAGTTTCCATACCCTGACAGAGAATTCTTTAAAACTCCCTTTATACGCCCTCCACAGATTTTAAACTAACAAAACAATAAATTTGGAAAATCATTGAAGACATCTACTCCTTGCGGGGCAAAATAATTTTTTCCACCAATGTTCAGCCCTCAGAGTATTTCTCTTTTTACTGATTGTATGACAATTCCAGTGGGGCACACATTTACAGACATTTTGTTCATATTTGCTTGCCTTGCCTTTAAATTGTTTAATTGGTCGCCGTCCATGAGCTTCTCACAGTAAGTTGCTGCAATTTTGGCAGACAGAACTGGTGTACCTGGGACAGGTTCATCAGCCTCCTTACTGGCATATGCCTTTTCAGTTCAATCAAATTGAAGTCCGAGGCTTTGTGATGGCCTCTCCAATGCCTTGACTTTGTTGTCCTTAAGTCATTTTTCCCCAACTTTGGAGGTCTCCTTGGGGTCCGCGTCCATTTGGAAGACCCGTTTGCGACTAAGCTTCAACTTCCTTGCTGAGCTCTTAAGATCTTGCTCCCGTGCATCTTCGTCATTTTCCTTCCTCGTGATGCTGTCTGTTTTGTGAAGCACAGCAGTCCCACCTGCAACCCCCCCCACAACCCCCCAATGCTTGATTGTTGAGATGCTCTAATGATGGTCATTATGGCCACACAGTTTGATGTTGGATTCATCAGACTGGAGGACATTTCTGCAGAAGGTCAGATCTTTGTCCCCATGTGCCATTGCAAACCGCTTTGGAGCGGTGACTCCTTGCTGGTCAGCCTTTCAGGTGATGTCGATGTTGGACTCGCCTTACTGTGGAGATCATTTTTGTCTACCTGTGTCCTCTTGCATCTTCCGAAGGTCCTTTGCTGCCATTCTGGGACTTATTTGCACTTTTTGTGCCAAAGTCTGTTACAATACAATACAATTTATTTTTGTATAACCCAAAATCACACAAGAAGTGCCGCAATGGGCTTTAACAGGCCCTGCTGCTTGAAAGACCCCCAGCCTTGACTCTCTAAGAAGACAAAGAAAAACTCCCAAAAAAAAAACCCTTGTAGGGAAAAAATGGAAGAAACCTTGGCAATGGCAGTTCAAAGATGTAGGTTGCGCATGCAGTGGGTGTCAAAAGAAGGGGGTCAATACAATACAATACACAGAACAGAACAAATCCTCAATAAATAATAAAAAAAAATTTTAGAAGTAAAAAAATAAACATTTTTTTAGAAGTACGGAGCAGAATTTAACAGTAGATGATATCACATAATTTGATTTGGATATGTTTAGAGTCCTGGAGACCTCAGCCATCAAGCTGCCGCCCCCATTTGGCCATTCCACAGCTGAAACAGCGCTGGGCCAGCCAATCCGATGAAAGGACCCCTGTACCTCACGATTCCTGCGATCCTCCATCTGGGATGACTTTACCTTAGGCAGGCAAAACAACTTGGCAGGTGGGCCGTGGCACCAAGTGTCACATTTGAGTACCGAGAAGAGAAACAGAATAGGTGAGGGTTAGTATCCAATTCTAACTGTCATGTTACTTATGTTTTAGTGCTAATGACTAACAACAGAGATGCAGTCTGTACAGTTAATCAGCAGCTCTAGTCAGGGTGTGCTAAACTGAAGTAGTGAGTCTTCAGCCGGGATTTAAAAGCTGAGATTGAAGGGGCATCTCTTATAGTAGCAGGCAGACCATTCCACAGTTTAGGGGCCCTGTAACTAAAAGCTCGACCTCCCACTGTTATTTTATTAATCCTTGGAATCATAAGCAGACCGGCATCTTGAGATCTTAATGTGCGCTCAGGTTTGTAAGTCATGATAAGTTCAGACAAGTAAGCCGGACCTCAACCATTTAATGCTTTATATGTTAAAAGAAGGATTTTGAAATCTGCCCTAAACTTAACCGGGAGACAGTGTAAGGATTTAAGAACTGGAGTTGTGTTCGTATTTTCTTGTTCTTGTAATAATTCTTGCAGCCACATTTTGTATTAACTGGAGGCTGTATAAAGAACAGTTTGAACATCCAGTGAACACCGCATTGCAGTAGTCAATCCTACTAGAGATAAATGCATGAATTAATTTCTCAGAATCCTGTTTATTTAGAAAGCGCCTTAATTTCCTAACATTTTTAAGATGGAAGAAACATGTTTTGGACAACTTTGTAATATGCGCTTTAAATGACATGCTAGAGTCAAAGATAACTCCGAGATTGCGGGCTGATTCAGTAAAATTGACTGGGATTCCAACTGAATTAAATGACGACAAAATATTGTTATGATCAGCATCATTCCCTCCAACAATTAACATCTCTGTTTTATCTGTATTTAAAGACAAGTAGTTCTCATTCATCCACTCCTTTAATTCACTAACACAACTAATTAAAGACATCATCGGAGAAACTTCATCTGATTTAAATGAAAGGTATAACTGGGTGTTTCCTTCATCAGAGGATATCAGAATGTCGTTTACAACCCGTGTTAGTGCCGTTTCTGTACTATGACCAGTGCGAAAACCAGACTGGAATTTCTCAAATAAGTTGTAATGCGTAAGGTGTGTCTGAAGCTGACTGGCGACTACTTTTTCTAGTATTTTAGAGAGAAACGGTAAATTTGAAATAGGCCTATAATTATTTAGTATGTGTGGGTCAAGGTCTGACTTTTTAAGTAATGGTTTAATGACTGACACTTTTAGTGTATCAGGTACTGTGCCATGCAATAATGAACTATTGATAATGTTTAGGATAGGCGCTGCAAGAACATCCATTGCACTTTTTACTAGTTTTGTTGGCACTGGATCAGGGAACAAGTAGTGGGCTTCATTTTAGAAATTAAAGTTAAGACTTCCTGCTCAGTTACAGGATTAAAATTACTAAAGTGCTGAGTGCAATGTGAGACAGGGTCTGCTAAGCTAGTATGTGGTTTGTACTGTGATGCAGAGATCTGGGATCTTATATTTTCAATTTTCTCATTGAAGAAGTTAATAAAGTCTGTACTGCTGATATCTGTTGGTATTTTGCACTGTTGATCTGAATTTCCATTTGTTAATTTAGCCACTGTTCTAAACAGTACGAGGATTTTTATTATTGCTATCTATTAATGTAGAATAGTATTCTGAGCGAGCTTTAAAGAGGGCTTTTTTATATTTATTAACACTCTCTGTCTATGCAATTTGAAAGACATGTAGCTTTGTTGTTCTCCATCTGCGCTCCAGTTTTTGACACTCTAATTTAAGAGCTCGAGTGTTTTCATTAAACCAGGGAGAGTTTCTATGTGCTTTGGTCACTTTTGTTTTAAGGGGAGCCACTGTGTCCAGAGCATCTCTCAAGGTCACATTATAATGTGATGTTAGCTGATCTAAATTGTTTTCCACATTTACATTTGATGTTAACTGATCTAAATGGTTTTCCACAATTACACTCAACTTACTCAAAGTATCTATAAATTTTGAAGCAGAATTACAATCTAGATGTTGCACTGTCTTTGTTTTAATCTGGGAGTGTGTTGACAAGGGCAGGACTAAATCAAATGTAATTAAGTAATGATCAGAAATAACTTCATTTAATGGAGTAATATTTAAATTTTGAATTTCAACTTTGTAAGTTATAATTAAATCTAATGTGTGGTTATGATTATGAGTTGGACCTTTGACATTCTGACAAAATCCAACTGAATTTAACAAATAAGTAAAACATTTGCTAAAAGTGTCAGTTTCCACATCAATGTGTACATTAAAATCTCCCATCAGTACTACGTGATCATAATTTATAGCCAAGTCAGATAAAAGGTTGCTAAATTCAGTCATGAACAATGAATACGGCCCTGGTGGTCTGTAGACTAGCACTATAATTGTGTTGGAATCTGTTTTAATATTTAAAATGAATGCTTCAAAGGATGTAAAGTTGCCTAAATTTTTAGAAGTGATTTGCATTTTGTTACAATGAATTATTCCAAGGCCTCCTCCTCGACCTGAATCTCTAGACTTATGAAGGAACGAGTAGCCATCTGGTGACGCCTCAGCTAGGGGGACAGTGTCACATTTACTAAGTCAGGTTTCAGTGAGAAGACACAGATCAGATTTTGTACTTAATATAATATCATTTACCAAAACAGCTTTAGTGCCAAGAGAGCGAATGTTCAATAAGCAGCATTGAAAGCTGTATGCTTCTTTCTGAATTGGTGATATACTTTTTGTTTTAATTTGTAGTAAATTTCTATTCCAGATGCCCCTGGTGGAGGGTCTGGTTTTATCCCTTGGTCTAATTATACACCTTATTTTTTGGTTATCAATTAATTTAAGGTTTGTATCAAGACTAAATTTACTAGATGCCCCATGACAGGGATTATGGGTAACAGCTTCAGGAAAGTAACAGGTGGGATAAACAACAGCCTGTGATTTAAGATCACATGACTGCAGCGTGTGTGGTGCTCTAATCAGTCAACCAGGCAGTTTTGCTGCCATATTTTGGGATAATACATAAGATCCCCTCCAGTTAGGATGAAAACCATCTCTTCTGAAAAATCCAGACCTTTCCCAAAAATCCTCCCAATTGTTCACAAACGCTATGCTTTTATTTGCACACCAGGTTTGTAGCCAGCAGTGAAGGGAATACAATCTGCTATAAATCCCATCCCCTCTATATAATCTTGGTAAGGGGGCAGATACAACTAAATTCTGACATTTTCTTTTGGCTTTGATGCAAAGAGAGATGAAGTTCCTCTTTAATACCTCAGATTGCTGTGAATAAATATCATTAGTACTGACATGCAGCAATAAGGTAGATACTTCATCGTCGGCGACACGGTCCAATGCGGCCTCTATGCCAGAAATCTTGGCCCCTGTGAGGCACTTAACATGAACTGCTGGTTTAACACAGTTTGGAATTCTAACATTCCGCACTATGGAATCGCCAATTATGAGCACTTTCTTATTCTCAGTTTCCACAGGCGCGCTGCGGAGTGCTGAGAATCTGTTCTGGGTCCGAATTGGTGACCTGGGTGCCGGGGGACTAAATTTTGGATTCTTAGACCCCCGTCTTACTGTTACCCACTCGCCCTGTGGCTGAATTGGTGCTGCTGACTTTGGCCGTGCACTGACTACAGTGGGACCTGGAGAGACTGAAGCCGAATCAGAAGTAGCCGAATTGTCTAAACAAACCGAGTCGATCCAATTTTCGGTTTGCCTAATCGCTATCAGATTCCTAACACGGTCCTCCAATTCGCGTATTTTCTTGACCAACTCTAAATTAACTAAACACTTTTGGCAGGTGAAGCTGTCTACACTGTCGGCCGGAAAACCTGAACTGTACATGCTGCAGGACACACAACATATAAACGTACCCTCAACGGGCAGAGCGCAGATAGAACTTACGTTTAGTGTTGATGTCATCTTCTCCGTTTTGTAGTAACTTCGGTTTTTGTAGTAACTTCGGTTTTTGTAGTAACTTCAGTGCTTCGGTGTTTTCAGTGTTCAGCTGAATCACTAAGAGACAGACGGCTTTAAGTTTCCATCACCCGCTGAGCGATTGACTTTAATTTCTCACTGCTGGTTATTTCTCCTGGTCAGCTGTCGACTTTACTTCAGTTGAACTTACTCGGTGTTTGCGAAGGGCTACATGCCTGGGGGAGACGCCGCTGCTCTGTGCTGTTCTCCTCTAGGAGACTGAAGGCGTTTCCCTCCTGAGTTGGTATGACTGCTGTGTGCTCCCCCTGGTGTTTAGACTTGCATATTATTGTTTGAACAGATGAACGTGGAGTCTTCAGGTGTCAGGAAATTGTTCCCAAGGATGAACCACATTTGTGGAAGGCCACCATATACTTTATTTTTGGCTAATTTCTTTTGATTTTCCCAATTATGTCAAGCAAAGAGGTAGCAAGTCTGATGATCGGCCTTAACATCCATCCACATGCTGACTCCAATTAGCTTGGCTGGCTATCAGAAGTTAGTTGTCTCATTTTCTGAAGGCTTGACATCATTTTCTGGAATTTTCCAAGCTGTTTAAAGACCTAGTTAAAGTGACCCACTGGAATTGTGACATCCTCAATTAAAGGTGAGATACTCAGAGGTCTGTGGACATTGATGGAAAAACGACTTGAGCCCTGCACAGAGCAGACGTCTTCAGTGGTGTTCCACATTTACAGTTTGTTAGTATAAAATCTGTGGAGGGCTTAGAAAGGGAGTTCACCCTTGGCATATGGAAACTTCTGAGTTCAACTATAAGTAGAAATAAACATCCCATGCTGCAAAGCTTCTTTAAAACAACGGGCCCAATGGCATTTTGAATGTCGATTGAACTTCGTGGGTGCTTGTAAATTCAAGTCACTTGATGCCCTGTGTTCTGTATTTATATGGCTAGCTTTGTCCAGCTGAAATCCATGTGAAGCCCTAGGCCAAAAAAAAAAAGCTGAAATAAATGCACAATCAATGGATGTAAGAACACACACACCTTTGTTTAACAAAACTGACCAAAGTAAAACTAAACACGAGCAAAGTGCACGCTTGCTGATTATCAGTACATGACCTCCAGCCGTATGCTTTTCTCCATCTTTCCTGTTCTCGCCTGCACTTGACGCTCAGCAGTTGGTGCTTCTCATCTTTGGCCTCTGCAGTTTGCTTGGTGCTCAGCTGATGTTGCCATTTCTGCCATGTCACTTTATTTGTGTATCGCTTTGTAAGAAACCTATAAACATGGCAAGGTTACTGCAACCTGACATCTTTTGAATAACCCTGCCATTTGTGACTTCCTGAATGAGTTGTGTGTGTGCTCTTCAAGTAATTTTGCTAACAGTCTTCCCAGTTTTCTCCATTTGGAGATGATGGCTTTCCTAGTGGTTCATTGCAGTCCAAGGGTTTTAGAAGTTGCTTTGTAACTCTTTTCCTGACCGATTCATTTCAGAAACTGCTATGAACTTGAGAGTTCTGAAGCACAATGTCCTAAACGGTGACTCCAAATGCCCACTACAGAGGGAAATTACCATCAAACCCCAGCTAGTAATGAAAAGGGCCACATAGAATATTTATAAATAAAGAGGTTTATTTTCACAAAAATGTCTGGATAAATGGGGAAGAAGTCTAGTAAAAAAAAAAAAAATGGTGACACCATATAAAAATAGAAAAGCTATGGAAGAAGAAGAAGCTCAAAGAGCATAAAAGGCCTTTCAGTAGGCAATCCCAAAAGTGAACAAAGTCCCAATCTGAAATCCAAGAAGTGAAGTCAAAAAACAGTACATGGGTTCAAAAATCCCAGTAAATCACAAACCTCAAAAGAGCAAAAATCACAAGAGAAACTCACCAAACCACAAGTGCATTCAGAATGAACCGCAAAGGACTTTAGTTTGTTCTCACCTTTATAGGGCTGAGGGCAGCTCATTGACCGTGATAGGCAGGTAGCCCCACCTGTTGGAAGACCATCCACTAAACACAGAACATAAAGAAATATGCATAAATATATGAAACTAATCGACCAACAATAGTAACATGAACAAAGGAATCCAAATGGACATAAAAGAGGAAGGTGAAGACCAGCTGGCTGATCTTTTGCAGTAAACTTTCTTTCTCAGGTCTTTTGGAATTTCTTTTGATCGAGCTCGGCCTGGTGTGCTAAATGCATGAATTAATTTCTCAGTATCCCGCATATTTAGAAACCATCATAATTCAGTTTTTTCAGACGTCTTAGCCATGTGACTGGCATGGCGGTCTCCGGTCGGTTTGGTTTGGGTGGTGACAGCCTGTGGATTCAGGAGCTCTTGGGAAGCCCAGCAAATGGTCCTTCACTTTGGGGCTTTTCTGTACGTGGACTGCTGTGATGACAGAAGATGGTGGCTCGGTGGGGTGATGGCTAGGTGGCAGTTCAAACTGAGGAATATTCAGAATTGCTTAAATCTTTGTTATTGGTTTCTTAGGTTAGGAGCATATGCTGATACAGCGCATTGCCATACCCACCACACCATGAATCATCTCAGGATCCCAATTTGGACCCGAATGCAGCAGGTGACACCTCAGCACCACACTGAGCAGCGTGAGGTTGTCTACAGTGGCTGGAGTGCCAATCCTACCACCAACCCCCAAATTTTCCCTGTAAGTTGGAGGACCTGCTTGCAGGGCTGGGTGCAGGTTAGCGTCATACCCAGGACAGAGCAAATGCAGGCTAAGGGCCTTGTTAGTTTAGTATTCATTTGTTCTGTTGTTTCATCTTCCCATTTATCAGTGGTTTTTTTTTGTTAAATAAAGAGTATAATTGCATTAATTGCACTGACATCAATCAACTCTTTGGAGAATTAGCTAATTAGGAATGCACAGACATCTTTCTCATTCATTTATGTTGTACCGCTTACCTGAAGCCGGGATGTGGGGACAACCATCTTGGCAGTGAGGCCCACGCGTCCATTTCCATAGCCACACTTGCCAAGTCCTACTGTGGGGGTTCCCAGGCAATTTGGGGGATCTAATCCTCCAGGCAAGCCCAGGGTCTTCTCTGAGGTCTCTTTCCAGCTGGTTGTGCCAGGGCGTCACCCAGGAGGTATCCATATCAGATGCCCAAACCACTTCAATTGGCTCCTCTTGATGCGGAGGGTCAGCAGTTCTACTCTGAGCCTCTCCTGGATGTCCGTGCTTCTCACCCCATCTCGAAGGAAGAGCCCAGCCACCTTGCAGAGAACTCTAATTCATCCTGTTAGTAGTTCCTCAAAGCTCATGACCGTAGGTGAGGGTAGGGACGTAGATTGACTGGTACATCAGGACCTTCGCCTTCTGACTCGGACCCTTCACCACTACAGATAGGTATAGCATCCGCATAACTGTGCTTACCACCCCAATCCATCTGTTGATCTCCCCGTCTCTTTTCCCCCTTCACTCATGAAAAGGACCCCAAAGTACTCCTACCTGGAGAGGACAGTCCACCTTTTTCCTACTGAGGACCATGACCTCAGATTTGGAGGTGCTGATCCTTATCCCCGCTGCTTCACACTCGGCCACAAACTGTCCCAAGGCATGCTGAAGGTCACAACCCCAATGAAGTCAACAGGACCATGTCATGTGCAAAAAGCAGTGTCGTGATTCTAAGACCACCAAACTGGACCCCCTGCCCTTTCTGGTTGCTCCTTGATATCCTGTTCATGAAAACCTCAAATAAAATAGGAGACAAAGCACAACCCTGGTGGAGTCCCACAGCTAATGGAAATGGTGCTGTTGTTTTCCCGAGTATGCAGACACAACACTCACTCTGATTGTTCAGGGACCCAACAGCCCTTATGAGGGGCCCCAGAACCCCATACTCTCCCAACACAGCATCCCTCAAGGAGCACACAAAACACATGCAGACCAATTGGGCGTCCTCCCATGCCCCTTGCAGAATCTTCATAAGGGTGACGATCTGGTCCACAGTTTCACAGTCTGGACAGAATCCACATTCCTACTCTTGGATCTGAGGATCCTTGACTGGGTGGAGTCTCCTTTTTTGGCACCCTGGCATAAGGAGTGTGAGACCCTGATAGCTGAAGAACACCCTTTAGTCTCCTTTTTAGAAATGGTGACCACCACCCCCATCTGCTACTCCAAAGGCACAACTCCTGGGGCCTTATGTATAAACGGTGCGTATGCACAGAAATGTTGCGTACTCCCGTTTCCACGTTCAAATCTCACGATGTATAAAACCTAAACTTGGCGTAAAGCCACGCACATTTCCACAGTAACTCATGCCCTGGCGTACGCAGTTTCTCCACTCGGTTTTGCAGACTGGCGGCACCCAGCGTCAAAGCAGTGCTACTGTTCCTGTGTGGTCACCCTTTCTTTCTTAACTCCACATTCCTGACGCGGCTTTATAAATACACTGAAACTAACTGCATATTGTTTATTAGGGTAACGCATCTGATTGTAATTAACCTGCAGCAATATAATGGGCCAGGGAATAGCCATAGTATTGTAGCGCGTCCCTCTTACTATGGATAAGGAGCCCGCCACACACAAAAACCTCCTATTCTTAGGAAAAATAATTATATTATGTGTGGAACTCGACAGAACCTTAGCACCTATTTGATGTCCCCAGATGGAATTGTTTTTATGAATTTATACAAAAAAGAAAAATAATCACCCCAACAAGTATTTTAAAAAACAAAAGAATATTTATAAGTCAAATAAAGCCTAATTAATAGGTCTCCCTTTTACCCTTCTATAATATACAAAAAGAAATCCAGAAAGAAAGCAAGAAAATGCAGAAAAAGAAAAACCCAGGAAGAGAAACAGAAATATAACCTACTTATCAATACCCCCAACTAATTCACAGAACATAACCGACTAAATACACATATATACAAATATATACAAATATAAATTAGACACCTGCTCACACAATCCCCTCGTGTTCCCCAGTCACTTTTATATTATCTTTGATAAAGTCTTAATCCACCCGGCCTGGGAAGTCTGTGACAAATCCAGCAATCCAGTCAGTTAAACTTCG
This sequence comes from Erpetoichthys calabaricus, assembly GCF_900747795.2. Classification (NCBI taxonomy): domain Eukaryota; kingdom Metazoa; phylum Chordata; class Cladistia; order Polypteriformes; family Polypteridae; genus Erpetoichthys; species Erpetoichthys calabaricus. Next base: position 4,526,197 of record NC_041395.2, read on the forward strand.
CTGACTCGTACACTGTATTAATAGGTAATAAGAAGCAATCTCACCGGCCTGGCAAATGATTCCTTGTCACAAGCTGAAATCCATAGCACCCGGTTGTTTCGGCGTTAGCGTCCTTTAATGGCCGCCGCCCGCAGCACAAATGTAAGGTGAAGCCGTGAACTCCAAGATCCTTACCGATTAGCAAGAGCTCCTTTTCGTTGAGTCCAACTGGTATTACAATGGAGTCTAACGAGCTTTTACCGTTAACTTCTTTACCAAGTCACTGTCCCAGGTCCTTCCTTAAATCAACTTTCTTCACGCTCCTCTCCTCTTCCTTTAAACTCTCTCGAACTCCTTCCTTTTTCTCTTTTCAATACGTGCCTCCTCGCCTTTTAAAGAGGGTTCTTCCTCTTACGTCACACCCCAGTTCATTTTGGCAAGGACCCCCAGGCATTGTTTGGACCCCTACACCCCTTAAAGAGATATCCCACAGACATCAACTCTAAAGGGCAAGCGGCAGAAACAGTTAAAAGCACACAAAAAAAATTAATATGTGACAACCGTTACAGTATTTCAAATACCAGAACTGCTTTAGTGTTGTAACTCTCACTGCATCTTCTTCTTCTTTCAGCTGCTCCCGTTAAGGGTTGCCACAGCAGGTCATCTTTTTCCATATTACTCTCACTGCACCACTCGGAGTATTTATATCACTGTATCTGAGTGGGGAATCACAGCAGCAGCTGATCGGAAAGAGAATTATCGGTATACAGTTTCAAGTACACACTACCTCAACCACGGCAAAACGCTTCAGAGACTTCCCAGTACAGACTTCGCGGTTTAGAAACAGTTTCATCCCAAGAACTATAAACGTAATCAATCAGTCCATCAAGTGCTCCTTGTAGAACTGTCTGGACTTATAAGTACAATCACCTCACTGTAAACTTACACTACAGTTATAATATTACACAACCTGCGCCACTTTATAAAGCGCGTATTTACATATGATGACGATATCATTTTTAAGATGAAATGCAGCAAAATATGTTTATTATATTATACAGATAAAACTTTAACTTTATTTAAATAATCTTTATTGTTAATAATTAAACATGTGAGGACATGGTGCCGCAGCGCTAGCTAGTTCAGGGATTGTTCCTGCATTGCGTTGTATTCTTGCTGGTGCTGACGCGACACTGGAAGGATAGACAGATAGAATAATTAAACACGTACTACGAAGATATTTCAATGTTCCTTTAAAGTTTTGAAGAATCTGCGTTCTAAGCTTACAGATGGCTTCACGTCTATTACAGAGCTGATTGGGTATTTGGAGAAAGAAAAGTAAGGACAGGAATTGGAGGTTAGTACGTTTGAAAGAGACAGTACTGCTGTAATAAATTATTTCATCGAAGGTCGCACATGGCGCAGCAAGCCTCTTGCGTGAGATATGAACAATCACTGCGCCACCGTGTTCCCATGTTTAATAACATGCTTTACGTCCTATCATCATGAAAAAGATATCACGTATACATCTCAGTATTTTAATTATTCAGAGAGCTGTAATATCACAAATGTAATGGATTCTGTGTCCTGTCGGAGAAAGAGAAAGAACGGAAGCACGTAGTGATTCACACACATAGAGCACATAGAAGATCAAACACAGAACAAAGCATTTAACGTCCTGCTTTAGTTACAATGGGATTTGAGAAACTAATAAATTAAACGATTTTAAGATGAAATTTATGATGTTCTACTTTAATGACAAAATAAACTATGTGATTAAAGTGGAAGTTTGGAGATTAAAGTTAACATTTCGTGCTTTTTCCCCCCACTGTGTGCCTATTTTGTTTCTCTGTACCCTAATAAGCTTTCATATGACACTCAGACGGTGAGCTACAAGTCGCCTTTTCACGCCGACTTTGATATGTGATTTCTTTTTTATTTCGGGCACTGTGCGACTTTGTGAACTTGAGCTTTCGAGTTTTTCCGACACTCTGTCACTCAATCAACTTCCTTTTGTTGATTATACCACTGTTTAAACCAACAAATAGTACGTTTTTCTTTGCCTCCACTTGGTATTTGCTGAAATCCTTCTATTTTCCCTTGTGCTTTTTCCATTGTCTTTTCACAGAACACTGAGCTTAAGGGTTACTTATATCGATTTGCATATTCAAAGAGGCGTAATTCTGGGAGGAGTTGTGGCGGGACAGAAGGCGCGTGCACGTGCGTTACTTTTCACGCTGATCGGGATTTATGTAGCAGAAGAATGTGGAAGTTTGCGTGCGCACAGATTCCTGCATCTGGATTTTTCTGTGCGTACGCACATTCCCACTTTTGTGCTTACACCATGTTATAGTGTGAGTTCTACGCATGGCGTTATACATGAGGTGCCTGTTGTTTAGTTAGAGGCCTCGGCATATTACTTATAGCTAGCAATTGTTCTTCCAACAAAGAGTGAGTTCCTGCAGACAAAGTATGTCCTGAATACTTTACTTTCTTCTGCACTAATGGAAGCTTCGTTTTGGACACTTTATGGCCATTTTCCGCGAGAAATAACAACAACGATTTAGAATCTTCAATGCATACTTCCTCTGTCTCTGAACAGAGTAACAAATCATCAACGTACTGAATTAAGACACTTATCCCCCTTTGGCCAGTACCCTTCTAGATATTTTTTCACTAGCAGTTGTTCATAAACACAGGGAGCCTCAGTGTACCCCTGGGGCATCACAGTCCAGGTCCAACGCCTGCCTTTAAAGGTAAATGTGAATCAGTACTGTGAGTCAGGGTGCACAGGAACAGAAAAGAAAGCGTTAGCTAAATCAATAACCATGAACCATTCGGACATAACTGGAATAGCAGACAATATAGTGGATGGATTAGGAATGATGGAGGCACGAGGATGGATAGCAGCATTAACCCCATGAACATCTTGAAGCAAAACACCAAGAGCCATAACCCTAACAGGCAAAATAGGAAAATTAACATGAGAGTATTGAATGGGAATGATAGCCCCCCTTTTCACTAGGTCCGCATGCACTAGCGAAATACCAGCTTTGGCTTCAGGTGATAAAGGGTACTGCGCACGATGGGGGCAGAAGGATGATTTTGGGAAGACCTCTAGAGGCTCAACATCCTACTGTAATCATTTTTCCCTTTGGGCCCACAAATTTGCAGGAAGTGTGTCCAGCCAATCAAGCGATAAAAGGTTCAAAAATGGTATAAGACACGGGTCACAGGTATGACACAAAGAGCGTGAAACCCTAACTGTGGACATTAATGACAACTTGGTTACTGACTTATCAGCACTACTCCAGACTCCAACAGCCAACACTTCCCAATCCGTTCTTTCTAAACATGCTAAAACCCACGGACCAACCTCCCGCCACTGGAAGTCTGCACTTTCAGGGATTGATATGTGTGGAACGGAGCCTCCCATGTAGAAAGAAGCTTGTGCAGGGGTTAAAGAGACTGCAGCACCAACATAAGAATCAGAGATGTATAAAGCAGTCAAATAAATTGTCTGTTGTGATACAGTTGTTGACAGAAAGTCAGAGAGTCGATAAAATAAAAATAATGAGCTGTACAATGTAGAGCTTTGACACACTGAAGCCCAGATGAAACATGTGAAAAAAGAATGTGAAATAGTTCAGGTGTTGGATGTAAAGGCCATGCAGCATAAGAAGGCTGAGCAGATTCCTCAAAAGCCATCAAGCAGTTGTTATCCGGTACAGTCAATTCCAGACCTTTGCCCAAATTGACAGGACACAGAGGACTCAGCAGAAACCTGGCTTGCCAAAGCAAGACTGAACATTTAGTGGAGTCGATACAGGATGGACATGAGGCTGTCCTGATGCAGTAAGTACAGTTACTGTTTCCTTCAAGGTGGGGATCCCCGGCACTGAACTTAGCGTGGACCTTGTGGCCCCTGTATCCACTAAAAACTGAGTCTTTTTCCTTCGATCAGCAAAGTCAACAAAGGGTTGGTTTCAGGGTGCCGAGTTAGGAGGGGGAATTGACCCTGTGAGACCCCCTCCATCCCCACAAATTCCTAGGGTTGCCATTGTTGCACAGGACCTGAGTGCGAAGGCCAAGCTACTTCTTCAGGAGGGGGTGGTGGTAGTGAGGATGTATTTTTATTTGGGCAGTCCCAGTGAAAATGACTGGATTGCCCGCAACTGTAACAAAAGACGAGTCCGACCTCAAATTAGATTGAGCCGGAGCATAGAAATGCACTGGCCGTCTGCGTCCTCTACCTTGACCACCCCTACTTCGATATGCAGAATAATAATTAACCTGGGCTGCTAGTAACTTATGATGCATTTTCTCTGCCTTTTCTTTAGAGTTCCGCTCAGCATGCTCTGCATGTCGTTTAAGTTATGTGAAGTCAGCACCTTCTCAGCCGACACAGGATGATCTGACACTCTTCTGCAACTCTGATTTCAACCCACTCACAAACAATGGAATCATTGCTTTAAGACAATCCGGGTTATCAAGCAAACCCGAGTGATTCTCCATCAGATCATGGAGGTGGTGCTCCCATTCAGAAACTGTCGCGTTATCTTTTTTCTTTGCATGATTCAGCTGAGAACTGCCTGTGGTCTTCTTGTACTTATTCTTTATCCGGTTCTGCAGCTGGCTCCATTGTGCAGTAAATGGGCCATTGTCTGCACCTTGCCTCCCTAACGTCTCAATCCAGTCTCCTTCAGGACCCTCTTGGACATCATTCTAAGCAGGTCCCAATTTGCATCTTATGACTTGGGTCCACTCAGCAGTATACGGCTTATACAGATCATCTAATTGCTGCAGGGCAGTCACAACGTTCTGGCCTCCTACTTCCTTTGGATTTGGCAACTCCTGAACCACTTCTTTCAATTCCTGTGTGTCCCAGTTTTGGTGGACCATCCTCACAGGACAGTTATGTTCTGACTGTGGCTGGTTGGGATCATAACTGTGATTAGGAACTTCAATTAGAGGCGCCTGTATTACAGGCTACAGAGTCATTTTCTTCAGTCCTTTATGTTTCCCCTGCTGTGGAAGCTGTCCAACCCCCCATACAGCTCCAGAGCGGGTCGCTTCAGATCCTGGGGCTAACCCATCATCAGGATCATCTGCTTCCTCTTACTAAATTTCCCTATCATATTGTTCATTGAAGAAACCCTCTCCAATTAATAGTAAGTCACTAGTGTTATCCGCTCTTGGGATTTGGGGTTGTGCATTTGCAGGGGGTTGCATAGGAGGTGACATTTCACATGGCGGAGGTCCATCAATCAGATCAGGGTACAGTCAACTACGTTTTTTCCGAATACGAGTAACCTCCATGTCTTTTTTTCTCTCACTCTGCAGCTTAGGTGGTAACTGTTGTAGTGCAAGTAATAACTTCTCTTTCTCCGCCATTGTTTTCATCTGGTCAGATAAGCTCTCATTCCCCTTTTGCATTGCTTCCAGTGCCCTGTATTTAATAACTAATTCCCATCTATCAAACATATCCATGCGGTAAGGACCTTTGCTACAACATCCCTGTGCATTCCAACACAAAATTTTCCTAACTTCCTGAATTTCTCTCTTATCTGCAGACCCCTTTAGTAGCCAACGACCGCCGCTTTGCTTATTCCATCATTCACACTCACACTTAAAATCCAGCCCTGTTTTCTGTTCTACGAATTGTCTAGGGGGGACCCTCCTTTCTTTCCCTTATCCTTTCCTTTATCTTAGTCTTCCAAAAATAAACCCTCCAACAGAGGCTCCACTGGTGCTGGACTCCCCATTGATGACGACTTAGATTTCCTCTTTTCCATGTTACAATTTGAAATGCCCAGATGCGCTCCTGTCCCCTTCTATATTATTTTCCGTGCACATTACCAACGCTCCTTCCCTCACTCCCAAATCATAGGATTCCACTACTGTTTAAAAGGGCTTGCATGCCGCTACTATACACCAGTACTTCCAGACATGAAGACATTCCTTTACCCCAGTCCACTGAGGATGATCAACGTCTTTAGTGGCCTCACAAAGGCTGCTGGTGAGCCGATCAATTCCCCCAGTGACCTGTTGAGCGCAGGATATGACCAGATGCATCAATTACTTTCCTCCCCATAATCAGATCACCCTAATTTCCTACTCACAGGTTACTTTTTTTTTTTTTCCTCCTGTCTGCAAAAACGCAGCTTCACTCGGGGTCTTCAATCGAGAGGGGGTCTGAGGCTCCTGACTCCCAATCCCCACTGGGGACAAGCCAGTCCTAACTTTTACCTGGAGCTGGTCTCACCAATTGTCATTGGCCCTTTGTGGAAGATCCCACACATGGAGTCGGACCCGGAGCCTTCAGTCGCCACTCGTCCCTGTTTGGGTGCCAGAAAACTGTGGAAGAAAGATGCCAAGGAAGACAGGAGTGCAATTTAATCAATGTTAGTTTATTTAGAAAATGAATAAACAGGTGAGTAGTGAACATGGAGCTTTTTGCTTGCAAGTCAGCAAGACTCTCACTTGCCCTTCTTCTGGCTGCTTATATAGTTTCTGTTTTTACCTCCCTGTGGCCTTTACTCTAATATTTTTACATTTGCTTCAGTGCTTCCTCTTTTTGCAAGATTTTTTCTATGTCAGCATATTTTATTTTTAGACATAGACAAAGCACAGTCTGTTTTGCAAAAGGTTGCTTGTAGGAAATAATAAAAACACTTGTTTGTTAACAGTTGTTATCTCCCTGCTTTAAATATTCTTGCTTACACACACACATATAGTAGTCAATAGCCTATATCAGTATTTCAATATCAGTAAAACAGTAATACATACATTATAGCATTGTATTTTATACTGTAGCTTCCACACAGTCCAACAGTGTCCAGAGCCTTCAGCATTTTTGGCACATCTAGTGCACCCTTGGGGCCTTACCACCACAAACTACCTCAGTGACCTCCCTCAGGGAAATGGCCATTGATCCCCCTTATGCTTCTGGGTCTGCCTTGTGTCCATTGAGTTCAGAAGCACCTCAAAGTGTTCCTTCCACCTCCCGTCTACATATACAGTGTGGGGCCTCATGTATAAAACACACTAAAACATGGCGTACTGACAAAAGTGGAAGTGTTTGTACACACACAAAAACTCAGATGCACAAAACCGTGTGTAAGTCAACTTCCTCACCCTTCTGCTCCATTAATCCCAGTCAGTGTGAAAAGTAACTCACCCCACCCTGACGTCTCCCAGAATTTTACATATTTGAATATGCAAATCAATATAAATAGCCCTTTCAGTTGAGTGATTTGTTAAAAGGCAATGGTGAAAGTACATATAAAAAGAGTAGAATTTCACCAAATGCGAAGTGCCCAAAATCAAAAAGAAGTGGTCAGATATCAAAGTTGCTGTGAAAAGGCGAGTCGTAGCCCACTGTCTGAATGTCATACAGAAGCGTATTAGGGTACAGAGAAAAAAAGAAAAAATAGGGACAAAATGGAAAAAAAGCTCAAAATGTCCACTTCAATCTCATAATTTATTTTGTCATTAAAGTTGAACGTTGTAAACTTCATCTTAAAATCGATATTTAATTCACAAGTTTCTCAGATCCCATCATAACTAAGGAAGCACATTAAATGTTTTGTATTCTGTGTGTTCTACGTGTGTGAATCACTACGAGCTTCTTTAACAGACTTCCTCTTTCATAGACAGGAGCACACAGGCGTTGATCTCCAAACGGAATACATTACATTCGTGATATTACAGCTCTCTGAACATCTTACAATTCTAAGATGTATACGTGATATCATTTTCATGATGAAATTTAATAAAGTATGTATTAAACATGTGGGGGCACAGTGGCACAGTGGTAGTGATGAGCTGGCACCCTCTCCAGGGATTGTTCCTACATCCAACAAGACACTTGCTGCACCTTGCGCAACCCTCGATTAAATAATGTAATGCAGCAGTACTGTGTCTGTCACACACACTAACCCCCAATTCCTGTCCTTCCATTTCTTTCAACACATAACCAATCACCACACAATAAGCTCTGTAATAAATGTCAAACAAGCTGAAAGCTTAGCACGCTGATTCTTCAAAACTTTTGTAAATATGCAGTCTCTTCTGTTGAATTGAATTCCTTTATTGTTATTGTATGGTACAATGACATTCAATATGTAAATTCTCTCTAAACTTCTTTTCCAATAAAATGATAAGAAACAAACATAATAATTATATGATCAAAAATAATGAAAAATATACAATATGACCACATAAGTACAATATACATGTACATACAGTGCAAATAGTGCAAATGGTTCATAAAGTGTCTCAGGTTGTGCAATATTATAACTGTATCGCAAGTTTACAGTGAGGTGATTGTTCTTATAAGTACAAACAGTTCTACAAGGAGCACTTGATGGCAGAGGCGTGACCACGGGGGGGCTGGGGTGGGCACTGCCTCCCCAGAGACAAGCCGTGCCCCCCCTGCGAAACGCTCTGTCTGTCCAATGAAAACTCTGGAGAAGAATAACATTTGATTTTCAAAACTGAGTTGCTTTCCAATTTGCGGCGTATCCGTCAGTGTCTCCTCCACTAGACAGGCACCATGAGGCTCACAGTTCACTTCGCCGCACATTCTGCAGCACGTTTTGAACCTGTTGACCACATTCTTTAATTAAAACTGCGTATACGTTCCATTCTTTTTATTTTCTGGCTGGTAACACCAAAGGCTATGCATAGGTGGCTTATTAAAAAGCAGACATCTTCACCCTCTGTCTCTCCGCAAGCTGCTGGCTCCACGGTTGAGCCCAGCACCGCTGCTACCAACACGGAGCACAGCGCACCCACATTGGGAACTGGAACTCCAAAAGATTTAGATAAGCCTACACAATCCTCCAGCTCTGCGCCCGTGTCGGGTATCCAAACCTCTCTGCCTTCAACAAAATATACAGTCCGGTCTGCCTGACTTAAATATGGATAGCCCATCCCAGCCCATTTTAATTAATTATCTCAAGCGCGCTCAGATGTTTTAGTGCAAGCTGGTATCAGTCTCGACCATGGCTTGAATATTCTGTTGTCCGTGATGGCAGCCTTTGCTTTGCCTGCCGCAAATTTAGTGTTTCCAATTCGGACCACAAGGACATATTCACCAAATACGGCTACACTAACTGGAAAAAAGCTCTAGAAAAAGACGGTGGCGGCTTCCATAAACACGCATCTAGTATCCCGCACGTCAGAGCCATGTCTGCATCACAGCACTCATCATTGGTGTGTCTTCAGCTGCATGCGAAAGCTCTTTCTCTACTTTGAACCGCATTCTCACTCCACTCCGCCAAGCAATTAATGCTGCATTCAAGGAAGAGAAATTTAGTCATTCTGGCACATGAGAAAAACGTCACAGAAAATCTAGACATGAATGAATTTATTTCAGAATTTGCCAAGAGTAACCGCAGACTGGTCCTGTTGGTAATATCCTGGTTAAACGCTGGAAACTGATGTCCTATAGCGTCCCATGACTACAATAAGCCACGTTTCTGTTCTTGCTCTCATATGTTGTACACATTTGACTTTATTGATATTTACCTTGTAGATGTAGTTCTATATTTGTTCACAAAAAATAATAATACAAGTTCCATTGCCTCTGTTAATTTTATTGAACAATAGGTTATGATTTATGCCACAATTTTTGCTTTTATATGTCATATAACACTATGTTGTTATTTTTATTTGAACCCCCTACAAAAATGGGGATGGAAATTTTTGCCCCCCCCCAGACAAGCCAAATGCCCACCCACACATGAAGTTCTGGTCACACCTCTGCTTGATGGACTGATTGAGTGCATTTAGAGTTCTTGGGATGAAACTGTTTGTGAACCGCAAGGTCCGTACAGGAAAGGCTCAGAAGCGTTTGCCAGATGGAAGAAATTCAAATAGACTGTCTGCATGGCCAAGTGGTATCCATGCAGATGCTGGTGGCTATTCTGAGGCAGTGTGTGTTATAAACGTTCTCCAGAGCTGGAAGCTGTATCCCGATGATCCTCCACGTGCTCTTGACACACCATGCTGTAGAGCTGTGATTCCACACTCAGATACAATGATTTAAAATACACCGAGTGGTGCACAACTCTAAAGTAGCTGTGGTATTTGGAATACATTGGCCATTCCATGCACCATTATATTGTTACAGATTGAATACAATCAGGTGCCTTAAATTTATAAACGATATGCAGTTAATTTCAGTGTATTTGATAAAGCCGTGTCAGGAATGTGAATCTAAAAAAGAAAAGGAGACCACAAAGAAACAGTAACACTGCTTTGACGCTGAGTGCCGCCAGTTTGCAAAACTAAGTGGAGAACTTGCATACACCAGGGATTGAGCTGGCGTGAAAATGTGTGTGGCTTTACACCAAGTTTAGGTTTTATACATCGCGATTTGAGCATGGAAACAGGAGTACGCAACATTTTTGTGCATGCACAACATTTATACATGAGACCCCAGGTAATTTGTTTGATTTCAGTTTATTTAATCTCAGCAGCACTTTTCCCTCTACAATTTCCAAATCCCTCAGTACCTTCCTAGTAGTCCCTGTTACTGCTCTGAGGTTATCCACTTGCTCACTTGTGAACACCTCAGAAAAATGTAAGTTTAGAGCGTCTGCTATTTCACTGTCTGTATCTTTTAATTCCTCTTTACTATTCCTGATGCACTTGACCTCCTCCTTGACTGTTCTTTTACTTCTAAAATACTGAAAGAATCTCTGAGGGTCGTCTTTCGCCTTATCTGCTATGTTCCTCTCCAACTGTCTTTTAGTCTCCCTGATATCCTTCTTAATGGTTGCCCTCATGTTCTCATACGCTCTACAATTCACTTTACAGTCATTAGTCTTATATGCCTTATAAAGCAGTTTTTTCCTTTGCAACTTCTTTTTTAAATCTTTATTAATCCACCGTGGAGTTTTTTTTAGTTTCCTATTAATTCTAAATTTAGGCCTGTATCTGTCCTGCATTACATGTAAAACATTTTTAAACCTGTTCCACTGCTCCTCGACTGTCTCCACTCTTAACAGCTTATCCCAGTGTATCCTACTTAGAAAATCTGCTCTACCAAAGTTCAACTTAACAGTTTTAGTCTTTGCATCTGCACTCTTACAAAATACTGAGAATTGTATTACATTATGGTCACGTGACCCTAGTGGTCCAATCACCTCTACACCCTCAGTTCTATCCTGATTATTACAGAATACTAAATCCAGACAGGCTTCACCCCGTGTTGGTGCTTTAACATGCTGTGTTAAAAAACAGTCACTGATTACTTCTAAAAACTCCTGCTCTTGTGCTCCTCTATCTGTAAGGTTATCCCAGTTAATATTTGGATAATTAAAGTCCCCCATGACTATAATATCTCCCTGTAACTTGGCTTTTTGATATTACTAAAAAGATGTGTGTTGAAATGACTGTCTGCATTGGGTGGTCTATAACAGGGGCCACAACTCCAGTCCTGGAGGACCACCGTGGCAGCAGGTTTTCATTCTCACCCTTAATGAGTGTCCTGTTTTTGCTGCTAATTAACTTCTTTTGAATTCATTTTAATTGACTTGTTCTTGAAGACTCGGACCCCTTCATTGTTTCTTCTTCCTTAATTAGCAGCCAATGAGATACAAAATGAGCCAAAACAACTGGTGTCCATCATACAATATCTGAAAATAAAGAACGATGAAGGTCTTAGGAATGTCAATCTGCTCAGGTCCACAAAACATTTTAACAGTGTGCTCTTAGAAAAGAGAAAATCAAAAATTTCGGACATGTCTGCTAATGCATGATGAGAGCAACAACAAGCCACGGAATTAAAGTATGAGTTTAATTAACGACAGGAATCGGCACCTCATTAAGCAGCTGGCTGGAGTGAAATTGGTTGGAGTTTAAGGCCCTCTCTTAGTTGGTCTTCTGTTGGCTCCCTCACTTCACATTTCATTTCTGTTTGGATGCCATTTAAGGAAAGAAATGAAGCAACTCAGAGGAACGAGGAAGAAATTCAGGGGAACAAATCTTTAAAAAGCAATTCAATTAAAATTAATTCACAAAGTTAATTAGCAGCACAAACGGGGCACTAAATTAAAAAAATGGGTTAGAATGAAAACCTGCAGCCACGGTGGTCCCCCAGGACTAGACTTGGCCACTCCTGGTCTATAACACACTCCTAAAATTAGACATCTGTGCCTAATGCTTTCCATGTCAAGCCACACGTCCTCACTAAGATGGGGCTCATCATCCAACTGAAGTGGACTTACATTTAAATCCTGTTTGGCATAAACAGCAACCCCACCTCCTTTTCTGTTCTGTCTCTCCTTCCTAATAAATGTGTATCCCTCTATGTTACACTCATCCCCATCTTTGTTATTTAGCCAGGTTTCCATTATTGCTATAATATCATAATTATGCTCTGCTACATACGACTCCAACTCACTTACCTTATTTTTGATACTTCTAGCATTAAGACAAGCTATTTTTAATGTGTTACTCCTTCTACATTTAAATGTATGCTTAGAATTTACATTACTCTGCATTCTTGTTTCTACACCAACCTGGCCTGTCCTAAACTCGGTGCCCCCCCAATCCTCGACTATCCTACTCATACGCCTCCCCAATACATTGGTGCCCCTCCAGTTCAGATGTAACTCATCACGGGGGAACAGGCCCCATCTGTTCCAAAAGGAGTCCCAATGCCCCATAAACCTATACCCATCTACCGTGCACCAAGATTTGAGCTACGCGTTAAGCCTTCTGATCTCCTCAGTCTTACCTGGACTGGTGCGTGGCACAGGCAGAACTTCAGAGAAGACCACCTTGTCAGTTTTGCTCCTCAGCTTAGCATCTAACTCTTTGAATTTGGATCACAGAACTGACAGACTACCCTTATGTATGTCCAGGGAGGTCCCCCACCTGTGCTCCCAGAAGGCAACACACCATGCGAGACTCTCTCTCTCTCTGGAGCACACCTGCACTTCAATCCCCCTAATGATTGAGTCCCCAACTATCACTACCTCTCTCTTTCTGGAAACTGGTTTTGAGGTGGCCCGTTGGGGCTCCTTATCCCTGACTACCCCTGAGAATCATCAGAGACACCGTCCAGCTCTGCAAGGACCTGAAAATGGGTTGACACTTTTAATTCTGGGTTTGTGCCTTGTGACCGTGACCCACCTATTTCTATCTGTCTGGTCTGGTATCTCCTCCCACACCACCTTGGGGGTGCACACTATCTCTCTAAGGGACACCCAGGCCAGGTCCGCCAATTCTCTACTACAGCGCAGGCCAGTTCAGAGACCCTGAGCTCAAGGTGCTGGATCAGTTGGCATCTCCTGCAGATGTAGCCCTCATAGACAACTGGCTCTTCCAAACCATCATCTGAAAAGTCCAACATCCAACAGGACTTTCATTGCACCAGCCTCATTATTAAAATTTGATTTAGGCATCTTGTTGGTGTCTTCTGCCAACATTTTGGAGTGAACATGTAATGTCCTGTTACTCTTCATCCTGGCCTCCTTGCCAGATCACGGACCAGGACACATCTTGAACTGGGTATTGTCCATCACAATGTTTTACTATATTCTTTAAATAGGTAAGCCCACTACTAGCCAGTCACCTGACTTGCCCTGTGACACCTTGTCACTCAGCACTGCTACCTCAGAGCTCCAGCTCAAAAAATTCCATTCCTCTTAGCCTTTACATAAGGTCTTTAGTCACCATCCATCCTCTGCCACTTACTGTATCTGAGTCCATGCCACAGGGACAGTAGTCTAAGTAAGGATGCCCAGCTGTCTCCTTTCCTTGTCACCTCCTCCACGTGGATACCAAGATGTTTCCAGGCCAGCTGGGTGGTCTGGGTCTGCTCTGAGGTCTTCTCCCGGTTGGACTTGCCCAAAAACAGCTCCGCAGGGAGGCATCCTAATCAGGAGCCTGAACCACCTGAACCTCCTCTTTTCGATGCTCAACTTTGAGCTCCTCCTGAATGCGGGTCTGCCATACTCACCCAGTCTCTAAGGCCCAGACATCTATGATGGAAGCTCAAATCTGCTGCTCGTTTCCAAGGTCAAGTTCTTTCAGTCATTACCCAAATCTTGAGATCATTGGTGAGGACAGATCTCTCCTCGTTACAACTGACCGCATGAAGGTCCACATAACTGTGGATGCTGCTCTGCTCCACTCCACCTGTCACTTTGCCACTGCCTTCTTGCCTCTTTCTGAACAAGACCCTGAGACCCTTAAACTCCTCTGTCACACAACATACAGAGCAGTCTGGCCACTCCATGTAAGAGCAGGTGATGGAGTTGTCCACCCAGTTTGTGCCTCCTAGGCAAACAGCCAGTGGTCCGGTCCTGTTTTGAAGTGGGGTCTCAAGTACAAATCTGTTTATTTTTTATGATATGAAATCTTCATGTCCTGCGGTGGGCTGGCGCCCTGCCTGGGGTTTGTTCCCTGCCTTGCGCCCTGTGTTGGCTGGGATTGGCTCCTGCAGACCCCCATGTCCCTGTGTTAGGATGTAGCAGGTTGGATAATGGATGGATGGAATCTTAATGCCATGGATCGTAATTATTGGATTTGCTGGGATTGTCTTTCTTCTGCACTCCTGAACCAAAAGTGACTGGTGGGATTTCTTTACCAAGCTGGGACTGAAATTGAACTTGTGCAGAAGAACTCAACAGAAAGGTCTTAGAGTTGACGCCATCGGGGCCAGCAGCCATAACACTGTGCTGAGTGCCCAGCTTTGTCTTCTCGCTTGAATAGCAGTGAAGGATAGTTTGTGATACGGGAGAGGGTCATTGGCACTGCACGGTGTGACCAAGCATGACCAGGTGACATGCACATAATGAGTAGATGTAGAAAGTGACCCAATAATCTCACAGACAAAAGAACCACAAGAAAGGCACCATCTTGGACCAGGAATTGGCACAGAGCGCCTCCACTTGGGTGGGTGTGTATTGTGTGACACATCCTCAGGGGCTTCAGACCTGAAAACAGTCCTGAAATAGCAAAAGAGCTGCTCTGTTTGTCCATCTGTCCTCACTTCTTTGTCCTCATCTCCACAGACTGGTCTCCTGTAATCTCACCTCTGAATGTTCCACGATTCTGTCGTCGGCCATCTCTGCTCCAGACTCACGGCTGGTTCAAGTGCAGCTGGGCTACAATAACCTGGGAGACTACATGGTGCAGCAGCTGTGTGAGGGGCTGAAGAGCAACAACTTCAAACTGAAGGAACTGAGGTGAGGTAACATGGAGTGAATGAGAATGGGTGTGTGTGTGGGTTTTACAAATTCAATTGCAGCACTTTCATGGATTGGAGATTTATATGTAAAAGTATGAGGCAGGGGGGCCATGTTTAACATCCTTGGTGCTAACCCTGATTGTAACTGGGCTTGGAGTTCTATGTACGTACGGTTAAGCCTGAGTCAGACTTAGGGTGACAGGTAATGATCTGCTTAACAATTTGAAGCCAAAATAATCCTCAGGACCGTTCTCTGCTGCCCTCTAGTGGGTTGAATAACATGCTGCAAAAAGACACAAATTCCTCTCTGCATTTTTCCACTCTATGGTAACACATCAATATTTATGAGTGGAGCGGAGCCTTCAACCAAATCACACAATGCTGTGTTCACAAGAAGTGTAAAGCCACTTTTAAGACAAACTGAAAGTGAACCATTAGCTGAATCAAGCCACAGAGATGACGATGTGAATTGGTCATCAGATTCTGACATGGATTGTGAAACTGAATCATGACACGTCACCCTACGACCTTACTACCGTGATATGTTTGGTGACTTCAGTTACGTTACTCTACAGCAGGGTACAGTTTCAATGGGGCAAAAGAGGAATAAGGATTATGACCAAGGTGAAGGACAAGCACGACGTCACAAGTGACAAGTGATGCCACAGAGGAGGAGCCTGTGCTGTGAGTTTGTACGGTCCAACACCAGGCTTGTGGCCCAAGTGTCATCCTATGACAATGCAACATTTCATGTCACTGAGATCTTCATTCTGCGTCTCATGTTTGTCAGTGGAGATTGCATGGCTATGTGGCTCATTTTATATATCTCCTCAACTTGATCACTTGGAAAGATGTCCACAGACGTCTGGCCATAAAGCGTATGTCCCAAATTTTATAGTGCCCTGAAATGATGCAGTCTTTGCACTGAGATAGCTGATAGAGAAGCATCGAGAAAACCAGAAAGTCTGCATATGGCAGTCATTGATTTGGATGTGATGTGATGAAGACCATGATGAAGACCATGGAGAGGCTGCTGCTTCACCACCTTAGGCCACAGGTTCAACACGCCCTTGACCCTCTGCAGTTTGCATATCAGGAGAAGGTGGGAGCGGAGTATGCCATCATCTACATGCTACACCGATCCCTCTCCCACTTGGACAGAGGTAGTGGTGCTGTAAGAATTATGTTTCTAGACTTCTCTAGCGCCTTCAACACAATCCAACCTCTGCTCCTTAGGGACAAGCTGACAGAGATGGGAGTAGATTCATACCTGGTGGCATGGATCATGGACTATCTTACAGACAGACCTCAGTATGTGCGTCTTGGAAACTGCACGTCTGACATTGTGGTCAGCAGCACAGGAGTGCCGCAGGGGACTGTACTTTCTCCGGTCCTGTTCAGCCATCGGACTTCCAATACAACTCGGAGTCCTGCCACGTGCAAAAGTTCGCTGATGACACTGCTATCGTGGGCTGCATCAGGAGTGGGCAGGAGGAGGAGTATAGGAACCTCATCAAGGACTTCGTTAAATGGTGCGACTCAAACCACCTACACCTGAACACCAGCAAAACCAAGGAGCTGGTGGTGGATTTTAGGAGGCCCAGACCCCTCATGGACCCCATGATCATCAGAGGTGACTGTGTGCAGAGGGTGCAGACCTATAAATACCTGGGAGTGCAGCTGGATGATAAATTAGACTGGACTGCCAATACTGATTCTCTGTGTAAGAGAGGACAGAGCCGAC
Source organism: Erpetoichthys calabaricus (assembly GCF_900747795.2). Taxonomy (NCBI): domain Eukaryota; kingdom Metazoa; phylum Chordata; class Cladistia; order Polypteriformes; family Polypteridae; genus Erpetoichthys; species Erpetoichthys calabaricus. The sequence continues at coordinate 4,543,131 of NC_041395.2, forward strand.
TATACTACCTTAGAAGGCAGGCGTCCTTCAACATCTGCAATAAGATGCTGCAGATGTTCTATCAGACAGTTGTGGCGAGCGCCCTCTTCTACGCAGTGGTGTGCTGGGGAGGCAGCATTAAGAGGAAAGACGCCTCACGCCTGGACAAACTGGTGAGGAAGGCAGGCTCTATTGTAGGCACGGAGCTGGACAGTTTGACATCTGTGGCAGAGCGAAGGGCGCTCAGCAGGCTCCTATCAATTATGGAGAATCCACTGCATCCACTAAATAATGTCATCTCCAGACAGAGGAGCAGCTTCAGAGACAGACTGCTGTCACTGTCCTGCTCCACCGACAGACTGAGAAGATCGTTCCTCCAACACACTATGCGACTCTTTAATTCCATCCGGGGGGGTAAACGTTAATATTTAACATTATACAAAGTTATTGTCTGTTTTTCACCTGCATTATTATCATTCTTTAATTTAATATTATTTATTGTATCAGTATGCTGCTGCTGAAGAATGTGAATTTCCCATTGGGATTAATAAAGTATCTATCTATCTATCTATCTATCTATCTATCTATCTATCTATCTATCTATCTATCTATCTATCTATCTATATTATATAGTGCCTTTCACATCTATCTATCTATCTATCTATCTATCTATCTATCTATCTATCTATCTATCTATCTATCTATCTATCTATCTATCTATCTATCTATCTATATTATATAGTGCCTTTCACATCTATCTATCTATCTATGTATCATATAGTGCCTTTCACTCTATCTATCTATCTATATTATATAGTGCCTTTCACATCTATCTATCTATCTATCATATAGTGCCTTTCACTCTATCTATCTATCTATCTATCTATCTATCTATCTATCTATCTATCTCTATCTATCATATAGTGCCTTTCACTCTATCTATCTATCTATCTATCTATCTATCTATCTATCTATCTATCTATCTATCATATAGTGCCTTTCACTCTATCTATCTATCTATCTATCTATCTATCTATCTATCTATCTATCTATCTATCATATAGTGCCTTTCACTCTATCTATCTATCTATCTATCTATCTATCTATCTATCTATCTATCTATCTATCTATCATATAGTGCCTTTCACTCTATCTATCTATCTATCTATCTATCTATCTATCTATCTATCTATCTATCATATAGTGCCTTTCACTCTATCTATCTATCTATCTATCTATCTATCTATCTATCTATCTATCTATCTATCTATCTATATTATATAGTGCCTTTCACATCTATCTATCTATCTATCTATCTATCTATCTATCTATATTATATAGTGCCTTTCACATCTATCTATCTATTTATCTATCTATCTATCTATCTATCATATAGTGCCTTTCACTCTATCTATCTATCTATCTATCTATCTATCTATCTATCTATCTATCTATCTATCTATCTATCATATAGTGCCTTTCACTCTATCTATCTATCTATCTATCTATCTATCTATCTATCTATCTATCTATCTATCTATCATATAGTGCCTTTCACTCTATCTATCTATCTATCTATCTATCTATCTATCTATCTATCTATCTATCTATCATATAGTGCCTTTCACTCTATCTATCTATCTATCTATCTATCTATCTATCTATCTATCTATCTATATTATATAGTGCCTTTCACATCTATCTATCTATCTATCTATCTATCTAATCTATCTATCATATAGTGCCTTTCACTCTATCTATCTATCTATCTATCTATCTATCTATCTATCTATCTATCATATAGTGCCTTTCACTCTATCTATCTATCTATCTATCTATCTATCTATCTATCTATCTTATATAGTGCCTTTCACATCTATCTATCTATCTATCTATCTATCTATCTATCTATCTATCTATCTATATTATATAGTGCCTTTCACATCTATCTATCTATCTATCTATCTATCTATCTATCTATCTATCTATCATATAGTGCCTTTCACTCTATCTATCTATCTATCTATCTATCATATAGTGCCTTTCACTCTATCTATCTATCAATCTATCTATCTATCTATCTATCTATCTATCTATATTATATAGTGCCTTTCACATCTATCTATCTATCCATCTATCTATCTATCTATCTATCTATCTATCTATCTATCTATCATATAGTGCCTTTCACTCTATCTATCTATCTATCTATCTATCTATCTATCTATCTATCTATCTATCTATCATATAGTGCCTTTCACTCTATCTATCTATCTATCTATCTATCTATCTATCTATCTATCTATCTATCTATCATATAGTGCCTTTCACTCTATCTATCTATCTATCTATCTATCTATCTATCTATCTATCTATCATATAGTGCCTTTCACTCTATCTATCTATCTATCTATCTATCTATCTATCTATCTATCTATCTATCTATCTATCTATCTATATAGTGCCTTTCACATCTATCTATCTATCTATCTATCTATCTATCTATCTATCTATCTATCTATCTATATTATATAGTGCCTTTCACATCTATCTATCTATCTATCTATCTATCTATCTATCTATCTATCTATCTATCTATCTTATCTATCTATCATATAGTGCCTTTCACTCTATCTATCTATCTATCTATCTATCTATCTATCTATCTATCTATCTATCTATCTATCTATCTATCTATCATATAGTGCCTTTCACTCTATCTATCTATCTATCTATCTATCTATCTATCTATCTATCTATCTATCTATATTATATAGTGCCTTTCACATCTATCTATCTATCTATCTATCTATCTATCTATCTATCTATCTATCTATCATATAGTGCTTTTCACTCTATCTATCTATCTATCTATCTATCTATCTATCTATCTATCTATCTATCTATCTATCATATAGTGCCTTTCACTCTATCTATCTATCTATCTATCTATCTATCTATCTATCTATCTATCTATCTATCTATCTATCTATCTATCTATCATATAGTGCCTTTCACTCTATCTATCTATCTATCTATCTATCTATTTTCTATCTATCTATCTATCTATCTATCTATCTATCTATCTATCTATCATATAGTGCCTTTCACTCTATCTATCTATCTATCTATCTATCTATCTATCTATCTATCTATCTATCTATCTATCTATCTATCTATCATATAGTGCCTTTCACTCTATCTATCTATCTATCTATCTATCTATCTATCTATCTATCTATCTATCTATCTATCTATCTATCTATCTATCTATCATATAGTGCCTTTCACTCTATCTATCTATCTATCTATCTATCTATCTATCTATCTATCTATCTATCTATCTATCATATAGTGCCTTTCACTCTATCTATCTATCTATCTATCTATCTATCTATCTATCTATCTATCTATCTATCATATAGTGCCTTTCACTCTATCTATCTATCTATCTATCTATCTATCTATCTTATATAGTGCCTTTCACATCTATCTATCTATCTATCTATCTATCTATCTATCTATCTATCTATCTATCTATCTATATTATATAGTGCCTTTCACATCTATCTATCTATCTATCTATCTATCTATCTATCTATCTATCTATCTATCTATCTATCTATCTATCTATCATATAGTGCCTTTCACTCTATCTATCTATCTATCTATCTATCTATCTATCTATCTATCTATCTATCTATCTATCTATCATATAGTGCCTTTCACTCTATCTATCTATCTATCTATCTATCTATCTATCTATCTATCTATCTATCTATCTATCTATCTATATTATATAGTGCCTTTCACATCTATCTATCTATCTATCTATCTATCTATCTATCTATCTATCTATCTATCTATCATATAGTGCTTTTCACTCTATCTATCTATCTATCTATCTATCTATCTATCTATCTATCTATCTATCTATCTATCTATCATATAGTGCCTTTCACTCTATCTATCTATCTATCTATCTATCTATCTATCTATCTATCTATCTATCTATCTATCATATAGTGCCTTTCACTCTATCTATCTATCTATCTATCTATCTATCTATCTATCTATCTATCTATCTATCTATCTATCTATCTATCTATCATATAGTGCTTTTCACTCTATCTATCTATCTATCTATCTATCTATCTATCTATCTATCTATCTATCTATCTATCTATCTATCTATCTATCATATAGTGCCTTTCACTCTATCTATCTATCTATCTATCTATCTATCTATCTATCTATCTATCTATCTATCATATAGTGCCTTTCACTCTATCTATCTATCTATCTATCTATCTATCTATCTATCTATCTATCTATCTATCTATCTATCTATCTATCTATCTATCTATCTATCTTATGAATTGAGTGTCATGTCAAGAGGTCTGGAGGGACATGAAAGGGAAAGAAACACCAGAGAAGGGACTGAGGACTTAGGTTGTGGTAACAGATTAGACCCCAATTTGAGGAGGTCTGCACTAGTGATCTTCTCCAAGGCTAGTGGATGTGTTGACTCGTGGGATAAAGACCACTCTCCCCTGGTGCAGGCTTTGTGCTAATGACATGTGTTGTGTAGAACCAGAAAGGATGAAGGGGAGAGGATGTTAAGAGAATGGAGAAGGGTTTGAGAAGGTAGAGGGTTGAAGATAAATAAGAAGAAGAAGAAGATGACAGAATATGTGAGGTTTAATGAGGATCAGGATTCACAAGATAGCCTTTGAAAAGAGTGGAGAGGTTTAAATGTCAAGATCAGTGGTTGTCCAACATGGAGAATCAGAAGCAGAGATAATCCACAGAGTGCAGTGCAGATGGGACAATTAGAAGAAGGTCTCAAGAGTGTTGTGTGATCGAAGAATTAAGGCAATGGTTGGAGGTGAGGTTTTTAAGACTGGCAGTGATGTATAGTGCTGAGACGTGGGCAGTGAAGGAGCGCAGGAGAAGTTGTTCACTGGAGCAGAAATGAGAATGTGGAGAGGACAGAATAAGAAATGAGACTAAGAGGGACAACAAAAGAGGGAGAGAAATCAAAGAAGGTACAGGAATGGAGGCTGAAGTGATATGCAAGGTTATTATAGATAACGAAAACTAAAATCAAAACTGAAACTATTATTAAAAAAACATTTTCGTAAACTGAAATAAAATAATTAACAAAACCGAAATGAAAAGCTAAAACTAAACAAAACTATTAAAGTAGCTGGAAAGACTAACTGAAATCAAATAATAATTTACTAAGCATAATTTTAGTTTTCATTTTTGAATAAATATTCTTGCTGTTAGTTTTGAACCCTTCTAACTTGTAACTCTAAAACTGAAAGTCATCCACCACGAGCCGACTGCACGTATTCATCCAGTGAACGGTGGCTGGAGAAGGACGGCGGTTGTTCACACAGCATTTGCAGTGACAGAGCGAGCTGAATACGCGTGTAAAGCGTGTGGAATAGAAAGTGACTTACGCACCGCCTTTCTTTGCACTTGTTGTATATCAAGATGTAATTCAAATGGCTGAAACCAGAATGTGCTGCTCAACAAAAGCTTTACCGTATGGACAGAAAAATCACGAATGAGTAGCGTCTCAGTTTATTTCTCAGGTGCCTGCTTTTTGTTGACAGCAATTCACCTGCCAATCCGCACTCAAAGTATACAAAGTATAGAGAAAGAATACTAATCATGAAAAAAATTTGACCTCGACATTTTGATGAATCTTGACATTTTAGAAGTCCCTGAGTCTGAAAATACCATTAATTGGAATTATGTCTGTGTGTGTGTGTAGATGTCATCGAGAGGAGTCGCAGCGCACGGCTCAATGGCAACTCTGGTCTGTACCGGGAACTGAGAAGGACGGCTGCGAGGGCTCTGAGGGCAGATAAAGAGGTGTTTGTTAGAGGAATCTGTGAGCAAGTGACACACCATCTGTGGTCTAGTGACCCACGTCCTGCTTATGGAGGAATCGAAGCATTATGCACATCTGAATCTGTTCCTCGGAGAGTCGCAGTCAGGGTGGCTGATGGAACAGTCCTTACAGATGACACTGCAGTTGTGACCCACTGGGCTGGCTACTCTGAGCAGTTGTTCAAAGCTGATCCTCCAGCAAGGACATTGGATATCTCTGGTCCACGGTTCTTGAGGCTGATCCTCCAATTAGCTGTGAACCACCCAATCTCACTGAGATGGCACAGGTGGTGAACCAGCTGAGGGGAGGAAAGGCTGCAGGGATCTGTGGTATCCAGGGTGAACTTCTCCAGGCTGGTGGTAAGGATGTCCTCCTGGCAATGCAAGCAATCTTTGCTTCCATTTGGGAGACTGGCATCATCCCAGCTGACTGGAAAACGTGACTTGTCGCCCCTGTCTGGAAAGGGAAGGGTGATCGCATGGATTGCAGCAACTACAGGGGGATAACACTGCTCTCAGTGCTGGGTAAGGTCCTCGCTAAGGTCGTCCTCAATAGGATCTGTGATCACCTGCTCAGCTACCAGTAACTGAAGCAGTGTGGTTTTACGCCTAACAAGTCTACCATCGACCACATCCTGGCACTGAGGGTTCTCATGGAGCACAAACGTGAATATTGGCAGAGTTTCTTTACAGTCTTTGTCGATTTTTGTAAAGCGTTCGACTCAGTTGATCGAGCTGTGGCCCTGTGGGACATCCTGAGGGTTTGTGGGATCCCCTTGAGGTTGCTGGATATCATGGCCGGCCTGTCCACTGGTACTGTGAGTGCTGTGCAGAGTGGAGGCAGTACCTCTGTGTTTTTCCCAGTTGATTCTGGGGTTCATCAGGAGTGTGTTCTGCTCCTACTCTGTTCAATGCTTGTAAGGACTGGGTGTTGGGCAAGGTCAGGGGGTCCAGCAGCTGTGGGGCATCTGTTGGTGAAGAAATGTTCATGGATCTTGACTTTGATGACAATGTTGTGATCTTCGCAGAGTCAATGGAGGCTCTGATCGGGGCACTCGAGAGACTGAGTGAGGAGTCTGAGTGTCTGGGTTTGCGAGGGTCCTGATAAAAACCAACAGCCAGGCCTTTAATGACCTCTTGGGCACGGCCATCAGCAGTGTGTCTGTCTGCGGAGAGAGTGTTGACCTTGTCGAGAGGTTTACTGACCTCGGCAGTGACATTCATGTCTCTGGTGACTCTTCCTATGAAGTCAGTAGATGGACTGGGAGAGCATGGGGGGTCATGAGGTCACTGGAAAGGGGTGTGTGGCGCTCCTGATATCAGCAAAAGGACGAAGGTCCAAGTCTTTAGTGTCCTGGTGCTCCCTGTTTGTGAGGCATGGAAGCTATCCAATGACCTGAGATGAAGACTCGACTCCTTCATGTGTGTCACTTTGGCGAGTCCTTGGGTCCCGCTGGTGTGACTTTGTGTTGTTCACGGAGTCCCGAATGAGGCACATGACCTGCATTGTGAGGGAGCGTCAGTTACGGCACTACGGCCATGTGGTGTGTTTCCCCGAGGGTGATCAGCTCGTAAGATCCTCATTGTTGGGGACCCGTGTGGCTGGACCAGACCAAGGGGTCACCCACGTAACATCTGGCTGAGGCAGATAGAGGGTCATTTCCAGAGGGTGTGACTGGACTGTGTGTCTGCCTGAGGGGTTGCCAACCGGGATCCTGAGTTGTTTTGTCGTGTGGTGGGTGCGGCGACACGGTGTACCAGTGCAATGCTCCCCAACTTGACTTGACTTGTGTGTGTGTGTGTGTGTGTATAAACACAATAGCTCAAAAACACAACTAGATAGATGGATGAAATTCAGCATGTGGTTGTTACACCACAATTGTAGGTCTGTATTCACTTTTGGACCAAATCCATTAACCGGAAGTGATACTTTACCTGAACACATACTCGATTTTTTTTTTATTCATGCAGCTGCAGAGTCCGATTTGTTCAAGTTTACTTTTATAATAATTGTTCAATATATTATTCATTTCATTTGATTTGTTGTTGATGGTTCTTTAATGTACATAATATAATCCTCGTCTTGTGGCTTACTCTTCAAGTATCCATCCACATATCTGAGTACACGAGAAAGTTGAGGGGAGAGCACTCCTGATTTTTGAAAATAAAACAGCGCTGATCGAGAGAGACTGACGGTTGGCATACAACATCAGCATCTTGTTGCTGACCAATCACTTTTGCTCTAAAAATGCCGTTTAACAACGAAGCGATACATACCTTGTAAAATTCCTGAATTGGCAATGTATCTACTGAACTACAAGTAGGTAGGGGAAGAGAGTGTGTCAAGTGATGAAAAGCTAAACATACTAATTTGTTTTAGTATTTATTCTATATTTATTAATTTATGTTTTTAGTTCATACTCACAGCTCAAAATACCTGACATTGTAAAAATAGTCCAGTAGCAGAATTATGTTTTAAAATATTTGTCCCCATTTTTTCAATGTTTTTCTCTCTCTCACATCAGAAATATCCTATTCTTTTTGTTCTTAACCTTGCCTTATCGTACATTTTGCATACCAGGGATTTTTCCTGCCTTGCATCCAAATCTGCTGGGGTAGGCTCCAGGTTTCCTGTGATCCTGCTCTGGATAAACAGGTTTAGATAATGTTGTGTATGTTGTTCTTAATCTCAGGTGTTGTCTCTGTTGTTTTGTGCTCCTCCATACTCCTATTACCTGGTCTTGCTCTGCGCATTAAGGGTTTACTATTCTTATGGTAGACTATTCCATTCTCATGGCCCCTAACCTTCACACTACATGCTTGTTGTTCTTTGTTTCCCTCAATACAGCGAGGTGAGGTCCGCACACTCATTCAAGTCCTAGAGTCCTGTTCTTCCTAAGCCCCCATGATTTTCATGGTCACACCTGTCAGAACACAGTAGATTCTGTTTTCTGATTTTTGATATCTTTTCAGGTCTGCAGGTGCAAATTTCTGTCTATAAATTGTTTGTGCCTGAGATGGAATCAGAGATCAATGTGGCTGGTAGAAAATAACAATACCCAGTGTTTAAGATTTTTGAATGCAATATTGAAGGCATTCATCATAAGCACATTATGTTGGAGCGGGATATGTTGTGTTCTGTAGACATTTAGAGTAAAAAAACACTCACACCTTAAAATTCACCTAAATTTCATTACAAATTGGCCCATTCTGGGCAATAAAAGGAAAAGAAAAAAGCGTCAACAGTCAGCGTAGATTTGTTCAGCACAAATGACATAGAAAATATTTTAAAAATTATAAAATTGTATAAAATTGTTTAGATAGATAGATAGATAGATAGATAGATAGATAGATAGATAGATAGATAGATACTTTATTAATCCCAATGGGAAATTCACATTCTTCAGCAGCAGAATACTGATACAATAAATAATATTAAAGAATGATAATAATGCAGGTGAAAAACAGACAATAACTTTGTATAATGTTAACGTTTACCCCCCCCAGGTGGAATTGAAGAGTCACATAGTGTGGTGGAGGAACGATCTCCTCAGTCTGTCAGTGGAGCAGGACGGTGACAGCAGTCTGTCGCTGAAGCTGCTCCTCTGTCTGGAGATGATCCTGTTTAGTGGATGCAGTGGATTCTCCATAATTGTATATTCAGTATATGGTTTTGAGTATGCTTGTTTTTATCAGACAAAAACAAAACTAAATAGTAAAGTGTGTCATGTAGCGTAGTAAGCTTCCACTAACATTAAACTCATATTATATCCAAACCCGTTAAGTGTACAGTTCTGTCTCATTGTGACACAAAAACTAAACTTCATAGTACTGTAGCTCTTTAAACATACTATAATTACTAAAACTAAAACAAACTAATTATATATAAAAATAAAATAGAAATGCCTTTGTAAAATAAAAACTAAACTAAAACTAAAAATACACGATGAAGGAAAACTAAAACTAAACTGAATTTCCAAGTAAGGTCAGAAAAAAATATAAAAATAAAAACTAATATAAAAAGGCCAAACTATAATAATCTTGGTGGTATGGACATGTGCCAAGGAGAGGCAATGAATATGAGGGCAAAAGAATGATGGGATTGGAAGTCCAGGGGAAGAGAAAGTGAGGGAGGCCAAAGAGGAGGTGGATGGATCAAGAAAAAGGTTAAAATGGAAAAAGGGCTTGACTGGCGAGGAGGTGCAGGACCGAGCTGTTTGGAGAAGGTCAATCAAAAACATTGACCCCACATCGAAGTGGGAAAAGAGGAAGAAGAAGAAATGCATAAAAGCACCCTTTAATAAAATCTGCACTTCAGTCGCGTGTGAACTGTTTGATTACAAATTTAAAACCGTGAAACGTGGGGCAAATCAAGGTTAAAATGTGTCTTTGTGCCCAATATGACGGAGGGCATCGTGTGTGGTGTGCGATCAGCTGTGTCGAGTTTTCCCAAAGACCATGTGGGTCGTCAGTGGAGCTTGCTCTCAATCTCTTTGTCTTCTCCTCTTCTTCTTCTCCACAGCCTCCAGGGTTGTTGTCTCACATCCAGAAGTTGCTCCGTTCTCTCCTCGGCTCTCTCTGCTCCAAACTCACAAGTGACCGAGCTGGAGCTTAGAAAAAACAACCTGGAAGACTCAGGAGTACGTCAGCTGTGCGAGGGGCTGAGGAGTCCGAACTGTAAATTGGAGAAGCTGGGGTGAGCAGACTCCATGTGTGTGTGTGTGTGTGTGTGTGTGTGAGAGAGAGATAGACAGAGAGGGAGGCCTGGCTTCTGAAATTCATACATGTGAGTGGTAAGGCTCAAGATTCAAGATTTCTTTATGGTAATCCATGAGCAACGTGCAGTCAAATGTCAGCCTGGTGTGCTACTCGGAAAATGCAAAAGAGAGAAAACGATAAGAGACATCAAGAAATAGAAAAACCAAAATACTAAATATAATGGGGCTGAAGAGAACCAGCAGAATGTACAGGAATAATAGAAAGTCAATTATTAAGTGTTTTCAGCATGGAAAAGGCGCTATATAAATAAAACGGATGATTCAGGTTATATAATAGACATACTGTACATCCAATGGCATGATAGATAGAATTTTATTTGGTCTGAACGCACACCTGAATGACTAAAAAGGAAGAAATCTGAAAAAGAAGTAAAACGTGTGCCTTGTCCGTCTGAGGCCGAGTCCCAGTGGTGGGCTCTACAAGCGTATTGCTATTGGTATACAAATAAGCCCCCTGTCACATTTCTTGACCCACCGCTGCTGAATGATTCGTTGGGTGAAGGTCCTCAGTGGTGGTGTGTCACAGAGAGGACATGCAGCATCGCTCATAATGGCACTCAGTTTTGTTTTAGTTCTCTCCTCCACTTCTCCCTCCAGGGGGTCCGGAGTGTGTCCGATAACCGAGCCTGCATTTATAATTCACTTATTAACTCAGTGGTCCACTCTTGAAGTGATGTCACCAGCCCGGCGACCCACACTGGCCATCAAGAGTTGTAACCTGCTCTGCCCTTTCTTCTCCAATCCCTCTGTGTTCTGAGACCAGTCCAGCCTGTCATTGATGTGGACCCCCAAGTACTTGTAGCAGTGGACCACCTCTACATTGACCCCTTGATTGGTGACCACTGTGGAGGCTCTGTGGTGTGATGAAAGTCAATAAGCAGTTCTTTCATTTTGCGGATTCTCAAAGTTCTCCCCCTGACTCCTCTCGTTTGTCTTGTCCCCCTCATCAGTACGTCCCTTAAGTGCAGAATGAGCTGAGAATGTCTCCAACTGACCTGACCTGCTCTTACAGCGCATCCAGAAAGTATTCACAGCGCATCACTTTCTCCACATTTTGTTATTTTACAGCCTTATTTCAAAATGGATTAAATTCAGTTTTTTCATCAGAATTCCACACACAACACCCCATAATGACAACGTGAAAAAAGTTTACTTGAGATTTTGGCAAATTTATTAAAAATCAAAAAACTGAGAAATCCCATGTACATAAGTATTCACAGCCTTTGCTCAATACTTTGTCGATGCCCCTTTGGCAGCAATTCCAGCCTCAAGTCTTGTTGAATATGATGCCACAAGCTTGGCACACCTCTCCTTGGCCAGTTTCGCCCATTCCTCTTTGCAGCACCTCTCAAGCTCCATCAGGTTGGATGGGAAGCGTCGGTGCACAGCCATTTTAAGATCTCTCCAGAGATGTTCAATCAGATTCAAGTCTGGGCTCTGGCTGGGCCACTCAAGGACATTCACAGAGTTGTCCTGAAGCCACTCCTTTGATATCTTGGCTGTGTGCTTAGGGTCGTTGTCCTGCTGAAAGATGAACCGTCGCCCCAGTCTGAGGTCAAGAGCGCTCTGGAGCAGGTTTTCATCCAGGATGTCTCTGTACATTGCTGCAGTCATCTTTCCCTTTATCCTGACTAGTCTCCCAGTTCCCCACAGCATGATGCTGCCACCACCATGCTTCACTGTAGGGATGTTATTGGCCTGGTGATGAGCGGTGCCTGGTTTCCTCCAAACGTGACACCTGGCATTCACACCAAAGAGTTCAATCTTTGTCTCATCAGACCAGAGAATTTTCTTTCTCATGATCTGAGAGTCCTTCAGGTGCCTTTTGTCAAACTCCAGGCGGGCTGCCATGTGCCTTTTACTAAGGAGTGGCTTCCGTCTGACCACTCTACCATACAGGCCTGATTGGTGGATTACTGCAGAGATGCTTGTCCTTCTGGAAGGTTCTCCTTTCTCCACAGAGGACCTCTGGAGCTCTGACAGAGTGACCATCGGGTTCTTGGTCACCTCCCTGACTAAGGCCCTTCTCCCCCGATCTCTCAGTTTAGATGGCCGGCCAGCTCTAGGAAGAGTCCTGGTGGTTTCGAACTTCTTCCACTTACAGATGATGGATTCCACTGTGCTCATTGGGACCTTCAAAGCAGCAGAAATTGTTCTGTAACCTTCCCCAGATTTGTGCCTGGAGACAATCCTGTCTCGGAGGTCTACAGACAATTACTTTGACTTCATGCTTGGTTTGTGCTCTGACATGAACTGTCAACTGTGGGACCTTCTATAGACAGGTGTGTGCCTTTCCAAATCATGTCCAGTCAACTGAATTTACCACAGGTGGACTCCAATGAAGCTGCAGAAACATCTCAAGGATGATCCGGGGAAACAGGAGGCACCTGAGCTCAATTTGGAGCTTCATGGCAAAGGCTGTGAATACTTATGGACATGGGATTTCTCAATTGTTTTATTTTTAATAAATTTGCAAAAACCTCAAGTAAACTTTTTTCACGTTGTCATTATGGGGTGTTGTGTGTGTAGAATTCTGAGGAAAAAAATGAATTGAATCCATTTAGGAATAAGGCTGTAACATAACAAAATGTGAGAAAAAGTGATGAAGCGCTGGGAATACTTTCTGGATGCACTGTATATTTCTAGTCAGAGGTGTACCGAGTAAAGCAGACGGGCCTGATCCTTGTGCTGCTCACGCAGTCCTTGAGTCACACAGACGCTGGTCTGCCCCACGGACAGTCCATTATCAGGACACCACAGGCTCATCCACCGGCATGGGTCTGAGTTGGCCTCTTAACAGCGATGACTGGATGGTGCTGAAGGTGCAGGAGAAATCAAAATACCAGAATCCTCACAGTACAGCAGACAGATAATCGCATCCTCCACTCCAATCTTGATCTGACTGGCAAACTGCAGTGGCTCCAGGTGGTCTTCCACAAGAGGACTCCTATAGTGCAGGACCAGCCTCTCAAAGGTCCTCATGATGTGAGATGTAAGGGCCACTGGTCTGTAGTCATTAGCTGAAGAGGTGTCTGCCTGCTTTGGAACAGAAATAGTGTAGGATGTTTTCCACAGCAGTGTCACTTTCTGAAGCCACAGGGACAGATTGGACAGCTGATAGAGGACACCACTAGGGAATCCATTCCCAGGCTCCCGATTACCGGGAGCCCGGGATTCCCAGACATTTTTCATTCCCACATTCCCAAGAAAACGGGAACGGCCAAGCTTGCATATATAGCGTTTAAAAGTGAAAAAATCGATCAAGAAATAACAGAGTTATAGTTGAAAATAATTAAGGTGGTGCCATCGCTGCAGCTTGCACTTCATCAGACAGCTTTGAACAGCAACTTGAAATTGCAATGTGTCAGTCTGATGCATCCGCATTATCTGTGCCAAGAAACTTACCATCACAGAATGATGACAAGAAACTGGATGCATCAGTAAAAGCTGAAATGGCGATGTTTCAGAGCAAAGGCAAGCGCGGGTGTTGTTTAGAACAAGTATCTGATGATTGTGCCATCTACTTCAGTGGAAACACAGTGTGCTTTCTCAGAGACTGGCATACTCTGCACGAAGGTGTGCTCTCATCTGGACGACCACACGCTGGACATGTTGTGCTTTCTATGCTCTTATTACTGCAACTAAAGATACATGTACTTATATGACAGCATGAACTACTTGTAGATAAGGTTAGTCTTTTATTTGTGTCAACATATTGCAGTAGTTTTATTAAAAATAAGTGTCGGTCATTCTAAAACCATTCACATGTGAGATGCCCAAGCACTGTGTCATCCCGGGTGCCCGGGATTCCAAAATTCCCAGGAATAGATAAACCCATCCGGAAATGGATTCCCTAGACACCACAGAGTTGGTCAGCACAGACCTTTAGAACTTGAAGATGGACTCTATCTGGTCCTGCAGCTTCTCCTGTGTGTAGCTTCCTCAGTTGCCCCCTTACTTGGTCTTCAGTCATGGACACTGCTGGTCAGAGGTGGACTTGGCACACGTCACTGGCTATTCCAGCTGATGTGGCAGGAGTTGTTAATGTAGTAGGGATGGTGTGGGGAGGACTGGGCATAGGAAGAAGGGGGCCGCGGGAGGGAAAATCTTTTAAAAAATGGGTTCAGGGTGTCAGTTTTGTCCGCATCCCTTTCTAGCACCTGAGCCCTGGATTGCTCGAGTTCAGTGATGAGGCCCGGTCCATTCCAGATGTCCGCTATGTCATTTGGAGGGAGTTTGTTTTCTATTTTAGCTTTGTAAGTTTCCTTTTCTTCAGCACACGCTGTACATCATTCAGAGCCCCTTTGTCACCAGGGGGCTCATGTACAAACGGTGTGTACACACAGAAATGTTGCGTAAGAACGTTTCCACGCTCAAATCGTGATGTATAAAACCTAAACTTGGTGTAAAGCCACGCACATTACCACGGTAGCTCATACCCTGGTGTACGCAAGTTCTCCGCTCGGTTTTGCAGACTGGCGGCACCCAGCATCAAAGCAGTGCTTTTGTTCCTGTGTGGTTGCCCTTTCTTTATCAGATCCACTGTCCTGACGCGGCTTTATAAATACACTGAAACTAACTGCATATTGTTTATTAGTGTAATGCATCTGATTGTAATTAACCTGCAGCAATATAATGGGCCAGGGAATAGCCAAACTAGCAGATCATCTTTTTCCATATTACTCTCGCTGTACCACTCGGAGTATTTATATCACTGTATCTGAGTGGGAATCACAGCAGAAGCTGATCGGAAAGAGAATTATCGGGAATACAGCATCAAGCAGACGCTGCCTCAGCCATGCACACAGTCTAAACAAACGCTTCAGAGCCTTCCCTGTACGGACCTCGCGGTTCACAAACAGTTTCATCCCAAGAGCTCTAAACGCACTCAATCAGTCCATCAAGTGCTCCTTGTAGAACTGTTTGTACTTATAAGTCCAATCACCTCGCTGTAAACTTGCACTACAGTTATAATATCATACAACCAAACTATGCGACTCTTTAATTCCACCAGGGGGGGTAAACGTTAATATTTAACATTATACATAGTTATTGTCTGTTTTTTCACCTGTATTATTATCATTCTTTAATTTAATATTATTTATTGTATCAGTATGCTGCTGCTGAAGAATGTGAATTTCCCATTGGGATTAATAAAGTATCTATCTATCTATTAACCTGCGCCACTTTATAAAGCGTGTATTTACATATGATGACAATATAATTTTTAAGATGAAATGCAGCAAAATATGTTGATTATATTATACGGATAAAACTTTAACTTTATTTAAATAATCAGTATTGTTAATAATTAAACATGTGAGGACACAGTGCCGCAGCACTAGTGAGGAGCTGGTGCTCCGTTCACGGATTGTTCCTACCTCTGAGATATGAACAATCACTGTATACATCTCAGTATTTTAATTATTCAGAGAGCTGTAATATCACGAATGTAATGGATTCTGTGTCCTGTCGCAGTAAGAGAAAGCCCAGAAGCACATAGTGATTGACACTCAAATAGAGCACATAGAAGATCAAATACAGAACAAAGCATTTAATGTGCTACTTTGGTTACGATGGGATTTGAGAAACTAGTAAATTAAACGATTTTAAGATGAAGTTTATGATGTTCTACTTTAATGGCAAAATAAACTATGTGATTAAAGTGGCAATTTCGAAATTAAAGTTGACATTTCATGCTTTTTTCCCCACTGTGTCCCTATTTTATTTTTCACTGTACCCTAATAAGTTTCATATGACACTCAGACGGTGGGCTTGCCTTTTCACGGCGACTTTGATATGACAACTTCTTTTTTATTTTGGTCACTGTGCGACTTTATGAACTTGAGCTTTTGAGTTTCTCCAACATTCTGTGTCACTCGATCAACTTTCTTTTCTCGTTTATCCCACTGTTTAGTAAATTTTTCTTTGCCTCCACTTGGTATTCACTGAAATTCTTCTATTTTCCCCCGTGCTTTTCCCATTGTCTTTTCACAGAACGCTGGGCTTAAGGGCTATTTATATTGATTTGCATATTCAAAAAGGCGTAATTCTGGGAGGAGTTGGGGCGGGGCAGCAGGCGCGTGCGTTACTTTTCACGCTGACCAGGATTGATGTAGCGGAAGAACATGGAAGCTGGCGAACACACAGATTTATGCATCTGGATTTTTCTGTGCATACGCACATTCCTGGTTTTGTGCTTACGTCATGTTATAGTGCGAACTCTACACACGCTGTTATGCATGAGGCCCCTGGTCTGAATGCTCTTCTCTTCTTCTCATCCAGGCGACCTTTTAGCTCCTTAGTAATCCCTGTTCTGTTGGTCTTTGAGGGTCCCATGGTGTCGACACGGACATTCATCTGGTCTGTGATGCAGCAACCGATGTACCGATGACTCGCACATCACGTCCCAGTCTGTCATTTGGAAGCAGTCGTTCAGAATCATATATAATATAATTAAATAGAATATAATAATATATAATGTATACCAGTTTAAAAGGAGACTAGTTTAAGAAGAGACATGAGGCAGGCGGGTGATCGAGTGAGACTAGCGTGGAGGTGACACTCAGAAGATGCTGTGAGTCCTGAGCCATTGGCCGCATTTCAGCAGGTGGTCCCGTCCTTTACTGGGGTAGCTCAGGCCCCACACCTTTCTTCTTCTGGCTGCTCCTGTTAGGGGTTGCCACAGCAGAGCATCTTGTTCCATCTCTTCCTGTCCATGTCATCTTGTTCTGTTACACCTATCACCTGCATGTCCTCTCTCACCACATCCATAAACCCCCTCTTAGGTCTTCCTCTTCTCCCCTTACCAGGCAGCTCTATCCTTACTACCCTTCTCCCAGTATACCGAGCATCTCTCCAAACCAACACAATCTCGCCTCTCTGACTTTGTCTCCAAACCGTCCCACCTGAGCTGACCCTCTAATGTCCTCATTTCTAATCCTATGAATCCTCATCACACCCAATGCCAATCTTAGCATCTTTAACTCTGCCACCGTCTCCAGCCCATATAACATAGCTGGTCTCACTACTGTCCTGTAGACCTTCCCTTTCACTCTTGCTGACACTCGTCTGTCACAAATCACTCCTGACATTCTTCTCCATCCATTCCACCCCACCTGCACTCTCCTCTTCACTTCTCTTCCACAATCCCCATTACTCTGTACTGTTGATCCCAAGTATTTAAACTCATTCACCTTCACCAACTCTACTCTCTTCATCCTCACCATTCCACTGACCTCCCTCTCATTCACACACATGTATTCTGTCTTGGTGATCCTACTTACCTTCATTCCTCTCCTCTCCTCTCATCTCATCTCATCTCATATCTCCACCTCTCCAGGGTCTCCTCAACCTACAGATCACAATGTCATCAGCAAACATCACAGTCCACGGGGACTCTTGTCTGATCTCGTCTGTCAGCCTGTCCATCACCATTGCCAATAAGAAAGGGCTCAGAGCTGGAGGCTCAGAACACATCCTTGAGGGGCTCCTGCATTAAAGATCACCATGTTGGAGACACAGTGGCATCCCACTCTCGCCACCAAATCAGTCCCAAATCCTTAAAGTTTGGTTACCGTGCACTGGAAAACCAAGTTCTAATCCGTCTCAGTTTTTGCTGCCCACATGGGTGAGGGTGTTGTGTAGAACATGGAAGATGGCGTCTTCAGTTGATCTATGAGGGCAGTAAGCGAACTGCAGTGAGTCTGTGGTGCTGGAGACAGAAGAGCAAATGGAGTCTTTCATGAGCCTTTCAAAGAGCTTCAGGACTAGGGATGTTAGTGCAGCAGGCTGATAGGCTCAGAGACGTGTGCAGTGAAAGGCCACATTTAGAGTTCATGTGTGACTACATGCCGGACCGCAGCGGCAACGCCTGACTTGTTCACCTCATCTTCACCTGTAACCTGAATGCTGGCTGTCGTATGGCGCTCTCCTCCGTTTTTTCAGCGGACCACTCGCACCTCATCGAGGTGGACCTGAGAACCAATAAGCTGGAGGACGTTGGAATACGTCTGCTGTGCGATGGGCTCAGGAGTGAACACTGTAAATTAATGAGAATGAGGTAAGGAAACACGAGAGTGGGCAACATTAGAGGAGCGCGTGTGGCCGAGGGGGCTTCACCTTTGAGCTCTGCTGCCTGAGATGGCTGGTTAGTAGTCCAAAGACCACAATTTGAAGACTGGTGGGCTGCATTTATCCAGCAGCACAACAGCATGGAATCCCTCAGCGGAGGCAAATTGTACCTTGATCTGAATTTGCACAGAAGCAGGGGTCCAAGGGGGTGAGAACTGACACACATGGAAACACGGCCCATCCACAGAGCACAGGGACATCTGCTGCGTGGCTCCTAGAGTTAGGAGAGCTCCTTTGTGATCTGAAGGCCAGCGGTTTACAGCTGGTGCAGAGCCCAAAGCCACGAGTCCACAGCGATGGCGTGTGTGTGTGTGGGTTGGTTTAACTGACAGCTTCATTCATCTCCAGAACTACTTCTGGGGTCGGAGGTGGCTGTACAAACCCTCACACCTGCCATAGCGGTGCTCAAGTGAGGTTCTAAAAGCGCACTAATAAGCCGTCTCCTTAACTTTCGGTCCTGTGTGACCCAACTCTGTGCTGGTCCCATGCGGTGTCCCCACCCTTGACTCCTTCATGACTGACTGATCAGGGTCTGTGTTACCTCAGGTGAGATGGCATTTGATTCCAGTGACAAACATTTGCATTGCAGTCCAACTCCGTTTCAGATCTGGATTTGAAATGCAAACTGGTTAACATTCCCCTCCACAGACACCGTCATCTTCTTGTCTTTTGGGTCCCGTTTCAGTTTTCTGACACTACCCCCATTCGGTCCATCAGTGGACCTGTGGAGGTGGAGCTGTGCTGGATGGTGACAGCCAGGACGGCTCAGTTGATGTTATTCTTTGCCTTGGTGACAGCCTGTTCCTGAACAAACAGTCGAGGGAGTTCTCCATGATCTCATGTTGTAGAGGACGTTCTTCTGAGGGCCCTCGTAATTCAGATGTCGGAGGTTTGCAGCTGACCACCGGCAGTTCCCACATTACTAAGTGTGTGATCTGGAATGGCCTGTGGCTTGAGTCCACAACCATACACCACCTCAGTGAGCTCCTTCAGTAGAAGAGACAGCAGAAATAACCAAAGAGGATGAACACAGAAGAGCTGGCCTGAAGATGGAGGCGAGAGCCTGCTGATGAGACATTTGAGCTGAACGGCAAGGTAAGGCGAGAGTTTAATCAAGAAATACAAAGGGGGCAGCAGTAGAACCGTAAGGACACAAGGCAGCGAGGAGAAGGGCCAACGAGGAGCTGCAACTGTGCACAGAAGTCAGAGGACATCATGTCTGCACCCCACTGGTGGAGGAAAATAGGAAGCTCAACAGCAACCACTACGGCTGCTTCTCGGTGGAGGAGCTGGGATATGAAGTCATGAGGTGGTACTGCTCAGCTAAACAGGCACCTCCATCCACTGGTAGGCGCTGTGATCTAGTTTATTGCACAGTGGTAATCGTTTAGATGTTGCTGTGAGTGGCATCAGGTAGGTGTGGGGGGTTATCAGGACAGGACTGAACTGTTACACGGTATGATGAGAAATCAGGCAAGACAGATGAGAGGGAATCATGGGAAGGAGAACATGGAGACAAGTGAAGCAAATCAAGTCAAGACAGACTGTGAAGAGACCGCTCAGCACCAATTATTTTTAAATTCTGGCGACACAATCCAGATGGATTTTCTTCAGCCCACCTTGTGTCCGTAAAAGCTCATAAAACAAGAGGTGAGGTTTGAGGACACAATGGACTGCAGAAGGCAGCGTAGGCTCCTCACCTCACCTCTAAGAGTCTCTCAGCATCCCATTCCACGGTGAGGAATTGTGAGAAAGAGAGCAGCTCTGATGTATCGGATGTGAGCGGAGTGCTTCTACACTTGCTAGGACCGCCACTGATGTTTCTTTTTCTCCCACAGCGTTGATGGTAATGTGATCAGTGTGAAGGAGAGGAGGAACCTGACATCACAGAAGAAGGAGCTCAACAGCTCAGGACGATGGCTGGCAATCAGCATGTGAGACGAGCACAAGTGGGATCAGCCTGGCCTGGTCGTGATGGCGCCCCCTGTTGGCCCACTTCTTCTTATGCTCAGTTCTGTTTGGACCTTTCGTATAACACAGGGTTGACCTCCCATTTCTAATGGTTCTGCTTCAGTGCCTTGCAGCTTAATGATGAGAAGCTGTCTGAAGAAAGCAGCGGCCACAGCTGTACAGTGTCCAGTAAAGAATTCTGATTGAGAGCAATAGCGGACACTACCACACGGGACTGAACATGCGAGAAAATGTTGGCATGGCATTCATTTAAGAGCTGCACCATCTTCCATTTTTAGGTGTGTTTGCATAGAATGTATGAAGCACCTATTGCAATAGCCCATGTCTGTCTGTCTGAAGGAACTCAGCCCCCCCAACGTGGTCCAATTTATATTTGAGAGGTGGTGCGCTTTTCATTCAAAGAAATCTGTTAAGACCATAAGTTCCATTTTTGTTGAGAGATCATGAACAGATGGCACTGTACAAAATTTTAAAATTTCAAAAATCTCCAACTGAAAAACATCGGTGAGTTTGCCAAGTCGTCCATCTTAAAACTGAGAAACGTTCTGTGTGACTTCACCTAGGAACGAGTTTACGGCATCAGTTTTACCTGGAGAGCAGTTTCTTGAACTTGTAGATATTCTTTGACTCATCCTCAAGGCAGTCAAACACCGTGCAGAGCGCCCTCTACTGGTGCCTGACTCAGCCAAGTTAACTAATACGCCGACAATAAAAATAATGGAAAGGGAACGCAATCATGTAAACATAAATATGAAGGAACTGCCTGAACAAGAATTACTATTGGGAAGAACCTACATCTACTGTACATGGCGGTTGAATGAATTAAAAACACAGGAAAGGCACAGCTGCCCAAAGTGCTAGAAACACAGGATGGAGAGTAGTGGCGTCTGGCGCCCACTCCAAGTGTGGCGAGCCCCTGACCTCCTTGCCCATTATGCGCAAAGCATTTCAAGAAACATCCCCTGGGGACAGATTTTACACGCATGTACAACACGGTGTGACAGTCACAAAGGTGGGTAAGAACCCCCCCCCCCCCAATCCCTGCAAGTCCTACAGATGCCTCTGGAAATGGAGCACCAGTTCACATGCGGGCATAAGATCAGACCACTTTGACTGCCGAGTGACTTCAGACTACAATTCAAATCTTTTAAGATGACAGCAGGCTGAAGTTGGTGCCTCATTTGCAGTTTAAGACTAATTGTCACCATTTACATTCCCGTTATACAATAAATCCGCTCCTTTCCCAGTTCTTGCTTATTTTTAACAATTGAATGTGTTTTAACTCGTATTAATAGCTCGACGTAGAAGTCAGTTCAGCTGCTTGTTTTCTTTCATTGGCTGATATCGATGCTGATTTTTATACTGGTGTTGCTCATTTTGTATAATAAGATATCATCCACTTGCTAATTATCTGACATGAATCTACTGAACGATCTGTCAAAAATGTTACGTTTAAGATAACTGAACACCAATTAGTCACAGACCCTCGTCAGTCAATGCCATTGTCATGTCACTTGAACTGTAATCTGCTGTCAATGAAAGCCACCACTTTGTGCCCCGTTTCGAGCTCCATTGTAAAGTGCAGTTAAAAGGCGCGTACTTCATGTCATCTACTAACACATGGAATTGTATTTTTATTACCACCAGAATTTTTGAATATGACTTATTGGTACAAAACTATTCAATAAACAAAAATGTAAGAACTGAATTTTGGAAGAGGTTAAAAAAAAAAAAAAGTGAAATGCTCCCACTTTCGTTATCAGTTCTCTTAGTCACCAAATGCAGCAGAATGTTACACCACACCGATATCGTCAGACTTGCTTAATTACTTCAAAGAGTCAATAATCACATTTTGATGTACAATGAAATAACAGGGATGACCAAATGTAATTACGTGTATTACTCGACTTTATAACGTTATGGAGCCCACATTCCGCCTGTGGTGGACCCTGTGGTCTACTGGGCCAACTCAAGGCGTGTAGAAATGGCCTCGACGGACGTGCTGCTAGTCAATGAGTGAGTTCAGCGCGTAGTCCGAGTTAACATTTCTTAAACTTAACCCGTTTGGAAGACTACACCAAAATCCCAAGATCAAGATGCTGGCTGCTTCAAACCATGATGGAGAGCAGCTCTGGAGCTTAACTGGTGCCAGAAATCATGAATCAGCACAGTGACGTTAGCTTTGGGCTAGCAGCACATTAGTTCATGGTGTGCGTACGGAGCGGAGCCTACCGAGTTGGTTTCCTCTTCAATTCATTTCTACTTCACTCTAGCAGCACGAGGAGTGAATAGGTGTGTGTGTGTGCGTCCCTCCTGGAGTTTCACTAACTTGTACTGGGGATCGGTTTTCCCTCCAGAAGCAGCTGTTAAAACAAGTAAGGAGGAAAAATCTACAAAATATATTAAAAAAAAAAAAAAAAAAAAACCACGAAGTGACGACTCTCAAAGTAAAAACTAATCTGTAGCTGAAGTGGCTCAGAATGTTCCTTCGTTTCAAGTCAGATGATATCTCACTGCTTTTCAATAGGAGATTTTATAGTAGTAGGGTGTTGTACTGTGTTGTTAGCCATTATGGATGTAGTGAGAAGTCAAGACAAATGACCCCTTTTATTGGCTAACTAGAAAGATTACAATATGCAGGTCTGTGGCAACTCAGGCCCCTTCTTCAGGCGAGACGGAATACAGAGACTAGAGTTCCCTGTGTTTATATGGACACAGCACTGGAAAACGTTTAAGTTAGACATCATAAATGTACAAACTTAACAGACCTCTTCAAGCTAAGATTCATTTAGCAAGAGAGGAGAACAACGTCTAGTCAAGATCTTTGGATAAACTGTTTACAAGAATGGGAAGTTAAACTCAGGCTTGAATTGAACACATTACAACATGGTGTACTTAGAGACGAGAGTCTTATGGTCAGATACGAGGACTGACACAGACAACCTGACTACAGACACACACTGTATGGAAAAACTCATCAGAAACTTCAAGAGACTTTGTTGGACAGTCATCTTATCAGAAGATCTCGACTAGACGTTGTTCTCTCTTGCTAAATGAGTCTTAGCCTGCAGTGGTCTATTCATTTTCTACATTTAAGATGTCTCACTTAAAGGTTTTCCAGTGCTGTGTCCATATAAGCACAGGGAACTCCAGTTTCTGTATTCCATCTCGCCTGAAGATGGGGCCCGAGGTGCCTCAGACTTGCATATTGTAGTCTTTTTAGTCACCCAATAAAAGGGGTCAATAGGAGATTTTGAAATTTCAAAAGCGTGTACAGTGCGCTGTAGTTGAGATACCTCAATGAAAACTGAAGTCCCTCCACGACAAGTGAGGCAAATTTCAACAAAATGAGAGACTGCTGGGAGCCGAGCTGTGGCACGCAGACAGACGTGGCAACTGCAGTAGGTGCTTCAAGTCTTCTGTGTAAACACATCTAACAAAAAGCAATCAAAAGAGAAGGCAAATCAAACGGTGAGACATTTTTCAAGTACTTCAACAATAAAAAAATTTTTTTACATGCAAACAAAGAAAATATTAAAAGTGAGAAAGATATGGCAAATGAATACAAATGTAATCTGAATATTTCAAAGATGAGAAATAAATACAACACGCATAAAGCGAGTCAAAGAGATGAAAGACTTCATGTACTACGCTCTATAAGGCGGATTTCAGTCACTCCAGCTGGGAGAGCTACGTGAAGACTGGAAAGGTACAACTGGGAATGCATTGTACAAAAAGGGAGACAAAATGGCCATTATAGACAGGTAATATTTACTTCTGTACCATGAAAAATTCTGGAAACTACAACAAGAATTACACCATAGAAATCTGAGGACACTATACTAAGTATCTATCTATCTATCTATCTAATAAAAGCCAGCATAGATTTACTGTATCAGTCCTGTTGAACTAATCGGTTACATTTTTTTTTTTTTTTGGACCCTCACCTCTCCCCTCATTCATTGGTCAAGAGTCAGGTCTTCATTTCTAAAGCTGACCCTCCCCCCATGTGAACGGATTTCCTGTCTGAGGACTAACTTATTTTCTGAAGGTATTTATTTAAGGTTTGACAGCAGGTCTCCAGGAGAACCTTACCTGGAACAGTCTGAAGTGGTCGTGTATCTGAGTGGATGGTCAATAGGGGGAAAAAAAAGAAAAAAAAAAAGCCATAGGGGTCCTCAGTCATGGTCATAGGGGGCCGCAGTGGCTGCATGTGTACATTCCAACACTACACGTCAGTCCTGACTGCTACTGAAATTTGGTATTTAACCACATGGTCTGCTACTCCTGTCGTTATTCCACATGGATGATATTCCTCACATTACCCAGAAGTCTTGAGAATCAGAACAAATGTGCATCTCTTAGCCCCTTCTATTTTCTCTGTTATTTCAAACACTTAGTTAACACACAAGCTCCATGTTGTTATACAGATCCAATGTTGCTGGAGAGCTGGCGGGTCCTTAGTCATTTGCATCTCATTATTAACTGGTGGCTTCTTAAGAAAACAGGAAACCATTAAAAGCTAAAGGCAGCTTTTTCACACTGAAATAAGCACTTCTCAGATCTGGGTTGTTACCAGCACATTAACTTAAATTACGCCCAAAAAACACGTTGCATTAGCCACAAATAAACAGACTTCAGGGCGATTGAGACGGCACTCACGTTATGGCGTACTGTTGCATAAAAATCCAGTGGTCTTGGAGCATCCTTCCCATCCTGGAATCGATTAGCTTGAAGAGGTGGGCAATGAGAGGGAACTGTGACCTGGGACCGTGAGCATAAACTATACCAGTGAGGGCATGATTGGGTGAGAAAAACCAAAGAGGACGCTCGCTGCAGGACCACTGACATGGAGTGGTGGAACAGAAACATAATTTAGTTACACAGTGCTCTATCTCGAGTCACCATGTCATGCTAAGGGTCCTATTTAAGGCCCACTTTCCAGCCCTTCGTCTGAGAAATGCTGCACTCATCTAGAACTACACTGATGTGGGACCACCTTCATGCAATAACTGCAGAACATTTTCACTTACTGTGCCCTCCATAATGTTTGTTACAAAGACCCATTTCTGCTTGATTTCCCCCTCTGCCCCACAACTTAAAATTACAAATCAAACCACTTGCAGGTTGTGACTGAAGTGCACATTACAGACTTTCACTGAAGGGGATTTGTGTACACTTGAGTCACACAACGCTTTTTCTACACGGTCCCCCCATTTCAGGGCACCATCATGTTTGGCCATCACAGGTGTTTGTGATTCCTCAGGTGGGATTCACAGCTTTATCAGATACCTCAGCCTGCTTCTACCATTCGGAGTCTGTAGTTGCCTTCATTCAATATGAGGACAGGAGCTGTGCCAGTGAAAGTCAAAGAAGAATCAAACCACTGGAGACATATGTGAAACCTTAGGATGACCAAAATCAACAGTCTGGAATATCATGAAGAAGAAAGAACACAGTGGTGGGCTCACTAATCACAGACTGCTAGGCCAAGGAAGACCTCCACTGCGGATGACAGAAGAACACTCACTGTGGTAAAGAAAAAGCCCCAAACGTCTGTGCGTCTTCAGGAGGCAGATGTGTGTGTGTCAGAGACGACTAGCAGCCATCAGACTTCATGAATAGAAACACATAGGACACACTGCAAGATGTAAACCACAAAAACAGGATGGCCAGATTACAGTTTGTGAAAAAGGACCGAAAAGAGCCTGCAGATTTCTGGGAAAAGGTCTTGTGGACAGACTAGACAAAGATGAACCTCACCAGAGTGATGACAAGACCAAAGTGTGGAGATAAAGAGGAACTGCTCACGATAAAAAGCAACCCAACTCATCTGTTAAACATGGCGGTGCTGGGGGTGTTACGGTTTAGGCATGTACAGCCCACTTCTCTTCAGTGATGACGGAACTGCTGATGGCAGTGGCACAAGGAATTCTGAGGTGTGTAAGAACATCTTATCTGCTCAAGTTCCAGTAAATTCTGGAATTGCCAAGCAAGTCACCTCTGATATTAATCTAATTGAGCAGGCCTTCCATATGCTGAAGAGAAAACTTAAGAGGACAAGCCCTCCGAAACAAGCAAGAGCTCCAGAGAAGACCCTCAAGAACCTGCTGATGACTGTGAATCGCGTATGCGAGAGACAAGCGACAAAGTCCTAAATATGACAACGGCTTTAATAGACCTGCTATTGCTGTGTCTCAAATGTTACAGGGCTGCCACCGAAAAGGGGGGGTCGGGGGACCATCCATCGTCTCCCGCTTATCCGAGGTCGGGTCACGGGGCCAGCAGCTTGAGCAGAGATGCCCAGACTTCCCTCTCCCCAGCCACTTCTTCTAGCTCTTCCGGGAGAATCCCAAGGCGTTCCCAGGCCAGTCGAGAGACATAGTCCCTCCAACGTGTCCTGGGTCTTCCCCGGGGCCTCCTCCCGGTTAGACGTGCCCGGAACACCTCACCAGGGAGGCGTCCAGGAGGCATCCTGATCAGATGTCTGAGCCACCTCATCTGACTCCTCTCGATGCGGAGGAGCAGCGGCTCTACTCTGAGCTTCTCACCCTATCTTTAAGGGAGAGCCCAGACACCCTGCGGAGGAAACTCATTTCAGCCGCTTGTATTCGCGATCTCGTTCTTTCAGTCACTACCCATAGCTCATGACCATAGGTGAGGGTAGGAACATAGATCGACTGGTAAATTGAGAGCTTTGCTTGCGGCTCAGCTCCTTTTTCACCACGACAGACCGATGCAGCGCCCGCATTACTGCGGATGCCGCACCGATCCGCCTGTCGATCTCACGCTCCATTCTTCCCTCACTCGTGAACAAGACCCCGAGATACTTGAACTCATCCACTTGGGGCAGGATCTCGCTACCAACCCTGAGAGGGCACTCCACCCTTTTCCGGTTGAGGACCATGGTCTCGGATTTGGAGGTGCTGATTCTCATCCCAGCCGCTTCACACTCGGCTGCGAACCGATCCAGAGAGAGCTGAAGATCACGGCCTGATGAAGCAAACAGGACAACATCATCTGCAAAAAGCAGTGACCCAATCCTGAGCCCACCAAACCGGACCCCCTCAACGCCCTGGCTGCGCCTAGAAATTCTGTCCATAAAAGTTATGAACAGAATCGGTGACAAAGGGCAGCCCTGGCGGAGTCCAACTCTCACTGGAAACGGGTTCGACTTACTGCCGGCAATGCGGACCAAGCTCTGGCACCGATCGTACAGGGACTGAACAGCCCTTATCAGGGGGGCCGGTACCCCATACTCTCGGAGTACCCCCCACAGGATTCCCCGAGGGACACGGTCCACAAAACACATGTAGACTGGTTGGGCAAACTCCCATACACCCTCCAGGACCCTGCTAAGGGTATAGAGCTGGTCCACTGTTCCGTGACCAGGACGAAAACCACACTGTTCCTCCTGAATCCGAGGCTCGACTATCCGACTGACCCTCCTCTCCAGGACCCCTGAATAGACTTTTCCAGGGAGGCTGAGGAGTGTGATCCCTCTGTAGTTGGAACACACCCTCTGGTCCCCTTTCTTAAAGAGGGGGACTACCACCCCGGTCTGCCAATCCAGAGGCACTGTCCCTGATGTCCATGCGATGTTGCAGAGGCGTGTCAACCAAGACAGTCCTACAACATCCAGAGCCTTGAGGAACTCTGGGCATATCTCATCCACCCCCCGGGGCCATGCCACCAAGGAGTTTTTTGACCACCTCGGTGACCTCAGTCCCAGAGATGGGGGAGCCCACCTCTGAGTCCCCAGGCTCTGCTTCCTCATTGGAAGGCATGTTAATGGGATTGAGGAGGTCTTTGAAGTATTCCCCCCACCGACCCACAACGTCCCGAGTCGAGGTCAGCAGCGCACCATCCCCACCATATACAGTGTTGACACTGCACTGCTTCCCCTTCCTGAGACGCCGGATGGTGGACCAGAATCTCCTCGAAGCCATCTGAAAGTCATTCTCCATGGCCTCCCCAAACTCCTCCCACGCCCGAGTTTTTGCCTCAGCAACCACCAAAGCCGCATTCCGCTTGGCCTGCCGGTACCTATAAGCTGCCTCCAGGGTCCCACAGGACAAAAGGGTCCTGTAGGACTCCTTCTTCAGCTTGACGGCATCCTTCACCGCCGGTGTCCACCAACGGGTTCGGGGATTGCCGCCACAACAGGCACTGACCACCTTACGGCCACAGCTCCGGTCAGCCGCCTCAACAATAGAGGCATGGAACATGGCCCATTCAGACTCAATGTCTTTTTACACTTTAATCAAAAGTCCGAATTGTTTGATTTGTAATTTTAAACTGTAGGCCAGAGGGGGGCATCAAGGAGAAATATGTCTTTGTCCCAAACATTATGGAGGGCACCGTGTGTTTATTTAAAAACAATGTGAGGCAATTTAAAAGAATTCTTCAAAATTGGAACAGAATTTTTTTTTTTTTAACATAATCAACTTCGCCTAGCAGACCCCCCAGGAGGCACAGCCCCCAGTCTGAAAACCTGCTTTAAGTGACTGCCCTTTTATTTTTTTTTGTACTATTTGGTGAAGTCCTGAGGCTCTTCATAGGACAGAAGTGACTGTCCAGAGTGTTGTGTTCTCCACTCTTTTACCTGATGCGGCCACTGGAGTCAGGCCAGTGTAGTCAAGCCAGTCTAGCCACCTGCTCATCTTCCCCCCAGAGATATTCAAGTGGAATGTAGACTGAACCTCAATGAGCACACTGCGAAACAAAACCGACAGAACATCAACTTAAGGATTTGAGAAACAAAAAACAAAACATGACCACATGTGGATGTTATTACACAGTTTATGTAAAATAGAATTCTATTCAGATGCTTTTATTCATTCAACAGACGCAAGACACGTGTTAGATCTACTTCACCATGTCCAGCTTGGAAGTGCTTCTCAGACGTGACTGATAGTCATCTATTTGTTGACCTTCTGAAAGTATTCCTTGGAGCCCTCTGGAGATGGCTTGATCTGAAAGACAGCGGGAGAAGGAAAGCAATGAGGTTTCTTGATTACGTCTATCAAGTGCTCCAATATTGTGGCCTTGTCTCATCTCGGGCTCTTTTGTCAAATTTAAATCAAACATTTGTTTTTCTCACTACCTAAGTAAGGTCTAGGGATCCACCAGATTTTCAGCTGCCAAAAATACTTGGCCAAAAATGACACTTTTGGTATTTGGCCGAATGTACCGTGCTGACAAGTTGAGTTTAATAAACACGTGAATCTGTATGACTTGCCAATCAAGGATTTAAAACGCTCCCTAACAAGCAAACTTCGCTCATATTTTGCTACTCTTATTTACTCTTTTATAAGTTTTTAATTCATTTTTTTTTAATTGTCTGTCTTCTTTGAAAATAGTTTCAATAATAAACTGAATTCTTAATCAGCTTGCAGTTTAACAAATTGTTTTAATTGAAAAGCTCACATCCAAAGTGAAGTGGATTGGATTATCGCTCAAGGCCAAGGTGCACAAAGTGACCACGGTGCTTGGAGGGAGTTTCACTCTTTTATCAATTCCAAACAAGACTCTTGCAAAGATCTTCATACAGCGGATTTCAGATACAGCTGAATAGCAGATAAAGAAAGAACAAGCGGAGTTCCACAAATGAAGAAGACGTGTGGACTTGACATCGGCATTATGTGATACCACTGAGCAGTGCACAAAGTGACAATGGCAGCTGTACATAAACTTCTTGAACGTCCTGAAAGCATTTGATAGCATCCATCGAAACGGCCTCTGGCACATCCTGAGGGCATACAGAGTACCCTCCAGAGGTGGTCTTACTGATCAAGAACTTTGACTTCAACTTTGCCTGCAGTGCAAGACGCACGGACCTCAGCTTTGAAACAAAGAACAGAATAAGGAAGAGTTGTGTGACGACTGCCCGGCTTTTTACTTTCTCGCATACAAATTATAGGAAAAGTATTGTAGTCGTCCAAAGATTCGATGTCGAAATTTTGATGAATCTCAACGTTTTAGATCTCCCCCGAGTCCAAAAATACCATTTTTGGAATTATGTCTATGTCTGTGTGTCTGTGTATATAAACACGATAACCTGAGTACGCTTTCACTTCATTCAACCAAATTTTGCATACAAGTATTAGGTACAACAACTTTTGGGCTATTTCCGCTAACCAGAAGTGGTACTTTACCTTTAATTCAAGCAGCTGCAGAGTCTGATTTATTCAGCTTTACATTTTTAATAATTGTTCATATATTAATTTGATTTGATTTTTTGTTGATGGCTCTTTAATGTCCATTATATAAAAATACAATAATTGTCTTGCAGTTTACTCCTCAAATATCCATCCCCATATCTGAGTATACGAGAAAGTCGAGGGGAGACCACTCCAGATTTTTTTTTATTAACCTTACCATTGACTGGGTAATGCGACACACAACCAAGGAGGAATCAGATGGACGTTACTCTCCGCACCGGAGTACCAGGGCTTTGCTGATGAGCTGGTCTTACTATTGTATAGCCATCAGCTTATGCAGAAGATCCAATCGCACTTTTGAACAGCAAGATGGACTGAAATCCAGCCAAGCCACGAATGTAGTCATGACCCTCAACATGGACATCCTAGCACCAATCAACGGAGATGAAGATGTCCTCATCATAACTGACAGCTTCACTTATCTGGGGCAGGATGGAGGACCTGGATGCGACATTCAAAACAGGCTGAGCAAGGCAAGAGACATTTTTGATCACTCAATAACACCGGGATGTAATCACAGTGCAGCAACCAGAGCAAGCTGAAGTTTTACCAGAGCTGCATCTTTTTGACATTCATGTACAGGTCAGAATGCTAGAGAATGACAGAAAGCAACATCAACAAACTTTACATGTTCCACACCAAGGGTCTGAGAACAATTCCAAACGAAAATCTGCTTGCCTGTTGCCAACAAGATAGCACGGATATAATTCTGATGAAGAAGAGGTGGAATTGGATTGGACACCTCATCGGAAGTGAGAATACCACCACCAAGACTGCACTTCATTAGACCCCTGTATGAAAATACAAACAAGGAAGACCCAGAAGCACATGGTGTAGAACTGCAGAGGCAAAGCTGAAGACCCCCAAACCTTAGCTGGGAAAACCACAGCTATCCCAAGACAGACAACAGTAGATGCAGGGTTGCCAAATGTGTGGTCACAACGCCACATTGGGCTATTTTTGAAAGTGTTGTGTGGGCATTTGCTGGTGTGCATTTTTTTGGACAATTTTTAAAAGATATGGGTGGGTGCCCAAATGCAAAAAACCTCAAGGTGGGGCACCCAACACACAAAGCAATGTAGATATCAGCAAAACTACGTCAACAGCCCAAACACTCCCACTGGTCATCATTACTGGGCTGGAACGCAGCACCATTATTAGCTGGGTTTTCAGCTGTCATTGGGCTGGAGGTATTTCCAGGACCTGGTAGCCCTGAGGGCAGGACCTCAGTAGCTGCCCTACATGCAGCGTTTCCACGTAACTGGCAAAAAGAAGAGCAGCAATGCTTAAAAAATGAAAAAAAAAAAAAAAAAGACTTTTGTCATTCAGCATTTCATGAAATTTGGTTTTGGCTTTCATTCCAGTGCTCTACTAGCAAAGTCTGTCTCTCCAGTGACTTTTTAAATCCCTGCATGGGCAATAAAAGGTAACACCTCAGTGCTCTGCGCCTGCACTCGGTGAAGCACACAATACCAAAATAAACTTGAGTGAACAATGCAAAGTGCCTGGAAATGCCATTAAATAAAGCACATGCTAGCAGTATAAACATCTGACACATTTCCAGAAATGGAGACGTGATAACCAGTTAGGATTCTGGCGACAACATTAAGCTGCTAAACTATTTGCAAATATCTCAGAGAGACTGGGCCAATTTGGCAGGTCTCACATCGACACTGACAACTCATTCACATCCAAGACTAAACTTGCAAAAAGACGTTGGAATCGGCTCTGGATAGCTGTTCTCTTGGCAGCCATCCCTTCTGTCTCTACAATGTTTAAGCTTTAGAAAAAGTAGACTAAATCATTTTAACTACTCGCACAGAGGAAGAATTGGGTTAAGGGAACAGAGTGCCACCGGACGTGCTTCTCATGCACACCAAATCTGTCTCACGAGACCCAATAAGAACACAGAGATATAGGGATGTCAAAAAGACATGCTGAATCTTCATGCATATTAGTTTACTCTGCGACAAGCAACTGAGTTCACACATTCTTTATCTTCAATGTCTAAGTTCTTATAGTGACTTCCAGCTAAGGATAGGGCCACTTTCAAAATTCTCTTCCTTAGAGGTAAAACTTTAAATGAGAGACCATACTTACCCATATGAACTAGTCATTACATACAAGCCTGAGTCAAGATGCTGGCCTCCCAAAGATTAATGAAACAACAGTGAGAGGTTGAGGCTTTAACTACAGGGCCCCAAAGATGAGGACTGATCTGTCAGCTTATAAAAGGGGTGCCCCTTCGGTCTCTGAAGACTCGCCACTTCAATCTGGCATACCCTGACTAGAGCTGCTGATCAGCTGTGAATGTTAAATATGTTAAGTCATCAGTATCTATCTATGCAAATCAAATACAATACAATATTTCGCTCCTTCCTCTCCTTTTCTAACGCCAAGAAACTTGTCCCTGCTTTTATCACATCCCGCATCAATTATTGTAATTCCCTACTGGCAGGTGCCCCTTCTAATCTTATATCACAGCTCCAGCTTATTCAAAACTCAGCTGTAAGAGTCCTTACTCGAACCAGCAGCAGTGAGCACATCACACCATCCTGCTCCGTCTCCACTGGCTCCCTTGAATGCTGCCAGCTCTCTCTCTATCTTTGCCATTTTCCATCCTGAGGAGAGTCTCCGTCTCTTTGCCATCTATTGCTGCTCTATTCATGAAGACTATCCTATCCAAATTCCATGCTGGACCAAGTCGGACCAGAGACCAATCCACATACTAAGACAAGATAGTCACCTGGTAGCCCGTTATCCCGATTGTGTTAATGTTATATTGCCAGCACTCACATTTACTCTGCTGATACTTTGGGCATATTATCTATAATACACAAATAAATATGTAACTTTTATCTCTCATGTTTGTTCTGGTCCTCCTTTTAACCTCTAAGGGTTACAGATGTAAATGAAAGAATGAAGTGCTGAACTACAAAAGCAGGCAATCCTCACAGCGTGCTAAGAGTATCAAATTGAGTCACTCTGTTAAGTTCTACAAAATAAAGGGCCAAAAAGGGAAAACAGGATCAACTTCAGGCCCTGTCACGACAAAACCACTAGTTACAGCAATCTGAGCCTGTACTCAATGAAGGACGCTACTCAAAAACAACGGGAGTTGAACGGAAAAGACAGCAGAGATGCTGGCAGGCTTGTTTTTTTTTCATCTAATTGGACTGGCCAGCACAGATATTTACTATACAAGACTGCAGGATGACTAGGGGGTGGTGGGCAGCCAGTTGGCCACGTGGTTTCCAAGTTCAGTCCTAGAGAAACCCTTAAATCTGTCGGATTTGATCAAACCAACATCTGCTTTTAGCCAGACTCCTGCTTACGTTAAGAAAGATTTTCTCTCTCAAATTCTTCTTGGAATGTAGAAAGGATTTACAGGAGATAATGGCGTTAAATGTGTTACAGGAGATAATCTGATGTTTCTATCTTTATTGTACCAAAATCATCCCTTTTATTTTACTATTCCAGGTGTTGTGTTTATTTAAGTCTTTAGTGACCAATAAGCCCATAACTAGATCTGACTCAGCGGCCTTTCAGCATTCACTACAGTTTTTTGTGTCTGCTCTACAGATTCAAGAAGGGAGCAGAAAAAGAGAAATAATAACAAAAGAAATTTAGAACTATAGAAAAATATGAATATTTCTAAATGTAAATACTACTTATAACAGTGTGTTCTTCTGAATGCAGATGTCTCTTCTAACTGTCTGTGGATCCCCAGAGGTTTATTTTCTCCAGCAATGCTGTAATTTTTGTTTGACTCTCCTCTGTCATCAACTCTTAATAACATTAAAGGACTTTTGTTATTCTGATATTTTTATGTTAAATCGGTTTTCTTGTATGTTTAAACTGATCTTTACTTCTATTGGTGTTTTCTGTGATTTGTTAAGTTTGCAGTTCTATTTCCCTGTAAGTCTGTTCTAGCACTCTAACCCTACACTCACTTTATAAAGCCAAATTAAACTCCTGTTAAGACACCTCTCATCCTTACAATTAAACAAGCCTGTGGCCCATAGCTTAGAGTTTATAAATACACAAACCGACTCACACATTTGCTAGCCTAAGGCTGAATCAAATAGGTAGACTAAGTATGGTGTGACCCAGGACCCACCTTCACTTTGAGACTTTAAGGCGATGTCCATGTCAAGCGAGCGTTGTCACCAGGGATGGGCAGATTCCTTTAAAACTTCACTCTCTGTGATAAAGCATACGGTATGGCGATCTCAACAAGTCCAGTCTCTAGTAGGACAACCCATGTGCATCAGATCTTAGCTCTTTGCTTTCTTACTCCTAAAGCCCCAAATGCTATTATAAATAGTGGCACAAAAAGTAAATAAATAAATGCAAGATGTAAAGAACGGACGCTACGAGATGTTCTCACGTGTTACAATGTCAAGTTTGCTGCCCTCTCACATTTAACAACTCATTTGTACCAGCACCTGATCAGAGGCAGGCATACACCATGAAATTTCATGAAAGGTCAGGGACCTTTTCACCCACCTGACACTAGCATACGTAGCGAGACATTATGGTATCCATGCAATCTGACTCTATAAAGAACGATGTGATATTTCTTTGCTTTTATGGTAGGCTAAAGGTCACTGTTAGCCTGTACCTTACGACTGACTATGTCCTTTATGCTAAAAGGAAATTGTAGCTACAAGCCAATGTTCCTCAGTATTTTTGTTTGAAACCCCAATCAGAATATTACTCAGCACAAATAACATACTGGCCAGTTCTCTTGCCACAGCCTGACTAACCTGTCCTCTTTCATATGCTCCCCACAGACATTTCACAGTCACACTTGTAAAAGCATAAATTGGAAGTCGCTTCCCAATTGGTCACTGCAAACTGAAACACACAACTGGATTATTTGACCTCTCACACCCAAGAAACTCAAGCCAAAAGTGCCCACATTTTTTGACATGTCACAAAACCACTGAGAGCCCATGAACCACTCAGATGAGGTCTCTAAGTATCTCCAACTTTGTGAAAAATGGAATTATGACCTGCAATGACTTTTACACAATTTTGGGATAATTTAGAAAAATCACTTGAGAGCTCATAACTCAAGACTAAAAATGGTGAAATATATGTCCACCCTAAGAAACCACATAGTGCGGCTCACAGAAAAATAAATAAAACTACCAAAAGAAATGGTGGGGCCACAGATTCATTCAAAAAGTTGAAATCCACCTACCGTTGGTGAATTTGGTGTCCAGTTGGCCGGGCACACTTCCCCGTGAGTCTCTACAAACTGGAAGGCCTTGAGAAGCCGCAGAGTTTCATCAACACATCGGCCCACTGGCAGGTCGTTGATACTTATGTGCTTTACAACACCATTGGGATCGATGATGAAGAGTCCTCTATGGAGACGACACAAAAAAAGAAGTCAAGACGACAGGCAAGTGACCATGACACTTTATACAAAAGGCAACTCAACCATACAAGTTAATGGCCACTTAAGCAGCACACTGCTTTGGGTAAAAGATAAAAGTAAGGTAAGGTTTTGAGATAATGTGCTTTTGTAGTGGGCAGTTTATATCATCGAGGATATGTAAAGTTCACAAAAAAATGTTTTTAAAGCTTTTTTTTTTTTTTTTTTTAATTCAAATAAACTGGCCCCCCAGCACACTAAAGTAGCCTCAATTTCACGCATTCAGAGTACAGTGAAATTCTTAACATCACATTCTTGAAAATCTTACTGGCACGTGCTGATTAACATGCCTGAGAGTGACAACAAGTTACATATTGATTAGCACATGCCAGTAAAAATTTTAAGAATGTGACAATACTGACCATAGGAATATGTCCGTCATAAATGCAATAACTATAAAATACAGGTAAAATATGAAGAGGAGAAGGGCTTTTAGTAATGGAGATTTATATGCTGGAGAGGTCATCGGCAAGGGCATCATGCCCGAGTGTCAGCCAGCCCAGGTCACTATGGACATTTATACAGCTGTGTGGCATGAGCAAGTCATTTCACCTGTCTGTGCTTCAACGGGAAAAACTAAAGAAATGTAACTAATTGTATCTTTAATGTTGTAAGTTGCCTATATATATATATATATATATATATATATATATATATATATATATATATATACACACACATATATACATACACACACACTAGGGGGTTCCCCCCTGCTCGTTTCTCTAGCCAACCACTCTCATTGTGAAGAGGGGGGCTGAACACACCCCAAGAAAACGCGGTCGCTCCTCCAAAACCCCCTCTTAGACGGTGATACAATGGGAAACAATTACATTTTTTACCTTCTCTTTGCTCGATCAGCTGCTGGATTGCTGCTAATGCCGTCCCATGTGATCTGTATTTTGTGCGGCGCTTCAAAATTTTAAAAGCCGGTACAGCACCTGTCCTTATAACACTACGCGATCTCTTTTCACTGTTCCGTTATTTCCCCGAGTAATATTTTCCATTTGTTTGCGCTAATACGATCTTTACTCTCATTTTTTTGAGACTTTCGAATTTTCCTACTTCCATTATCTCTAACCTGCTCTGCATTTGTATCACGGGACTTGCTTCCAAAGGTTGTAAGTATGACATGTCTTGTTCGTCTCGTGGGATATGAAAGTGTCTCTGTTTCCCTTCAAAAAATGAAATCTCGTCGCAAGATTTTTTTTCATAATAGAGAGATATTTTTATGTTAATATCGGTTTTTCTTGCATGTTTACCTCATCTTTGCTTGATCAGCTGCTGGCTTGCTGCTGCTGCTGCCATGCCGCATGATGTGCATCTCGCATGGCACTTCGAACATTTAAAAGCTCGTACAGCAGCTGTACTCCTACTGTTTGTGTTTTATTTCCGTCCCCAGGCATGGTTAAATCTTTTGTCACAAAGTCCTGTCTTGCAAGACATGAGTTATTTATATTTTTTTAGTTTATAATTTAAAAATGGAATAAGAATCTGAAAATTTAACAACATCAAGTTAAAGTTCAATAAATCCTGAAAAGAATGATACCAAACATATATATGTAGGATTTAAAATAAGCCCGATTTAAAGCGTGACAATAAAACATCACTGTTGCACTTTTAGGCTTAGGATTATATATTATATATATATTTTCACAATATTAGCAGTATTATTACTTTATTACATACCTTGCACAGTCACACACATACAAGATAGTGCTTGTCTCATACAAAAAAGAATCCTAAGTTTATATGTTTTAGGAAAAGACTGTAGCCGTGCTATTTAAAGGACACCAAATCCAAGCAGCCCTCTGGATCACTACACAACCAAACTACTTTTGCTTTTTCAGGCGAGGGCTGCTGAGAGGACAATAAGGAAGACATTGGATTTAAAGAGAGGCTGTTAAGAGTCCAGGAGGACAGATTCACTCATTCATTCCCTCATTTTGCTAATTCACCTAGGATTGCTGCAGTTTATTTGGTTGCTGGTTTACTGGCATCCCAAGAACATAGTAAATGCCAGGATTTGAGTGCACTTTATCCAAAGTTGTTGGTTGCGAGTCTTCAGTGTGTTTAGGGTCACTGCAGCATGGAGTGCGCTCCTTTCATCACAGGATTTCAACAGACAGAGAAGCTGTATTCTGAAGGGCTGTTCTTTTGGGTATTTATTCATCACCATAGACTGTGTTTTGGCTCGTGTTCATGTCTGATGGTTAATGTTCAACACAACACTTTCGGGGTTTAATTCAAGAGTGTGATTAAGTGTTTGGGTTATACGTACATTTGTTTTTCTTATAATTTATTCAATTAATTATAAATACTCAATAAATACTCTTGGATCTTTCTAAACTTGGGTTGGACTTTTCTCTCTGGGTAGGTGTCTGCCAAGCCAAACTGGGTGCGTTCTTTGCATCCTTTAAATAAAATAAATAAAATGCAGTTGTAAATAAAGTGACTCTAGGCACCTTGTGCCATGGTCATGTCCTTCTTTAACCGTTTATGATATGTATTAGTCGTGTTTCCTACTGACCAATAATGTGTTGAAGAACCGAGATAAAATTCTTCTTCTTCTTTTGGCTGCTCCCGTTAGGGGTGACCACAGCGGATCATTTTAATTTTGAAAATGCATTTCAAAGCTGTGCATTTCTGTAAACACCAGAACATGTTTATAGTGTGAATGTGTAAAAACAGATCTTTGAAAACGCAGACTTTTTAAATCACTGGTAAGTTTGTGCTTATGGTCCTTCTTGACCCTGCTCATTACATTTCTTAGCTGTTTAGCTCGTTTTACACTTCTGCGTTGCTCTGAATAATAACTCCACCGTTATGGCGAGTCCCTACAAAATCTTTTTTTTTTTTTGTTTTTAATTTTGTGTGTTTTGTATTTGCCATTGCTGTTCTCCATGTGTAACATCTTGTAAGAGCCATTTTCCTAGTTCTATAAAATATTCATGAATTTTATAGAACTAGGAAAACGCCTCTTACATATCCGGCCCCTAATTGTTTATGCTAGGGCAGAAATCAGTTACTTTAACTTTACTTACTAAGAGCCTTCACTACTTTACTAAACTTAAACCTTACTTAAAACTTAAGAATCTTAGATTCTACTATAAAGACACAAACACTAAACTTAAAACTAAATACTGTAAATTTACAAACACAATTAAAATTAGGCATGCAAAAAGAAAAATTAATCATTTCAATCATTTGCCGCTTCCTGGAGCGGGCACAGTTTGTTCACAGGTATGTTTCTTTTTTTTCCCCAATAAGTGCTTTTCTCTTTTATTCTTTCAGAGTTCAGTTGTTACTTCATTTCTGTGTCTTCTCATCGTCTCCTGCACTGTCTCAATAGGTGGGGGGGGGGGATCCTTATTCCTGCAGAGGTTGACAATAACCCATTTGACGTTCCGGAGAAAAGTGATGGGAATGGAAGGGGCTGATGAACACCAGAAGAGGTTTGACGACTCCCAGTGAGATAACAGTCTCTACACTGAGGACAATCCCCAATGATATTTCCAAGAGTCCAAACAGCTTGCTCACATACATTCTGGTGAGGTGAATGAAGCAATCTCAGGAAAAGTGGTACAGCATTTGATTTCACCACTGCTTGAGTCTGGGCAGAAGTACCAGAAGCAATATTTGTCAATGCCCAGGCAGCTTCAAACTGTAATGATGGGCTATCATCCTGCTTTTATCAATCTTTTAATAAGATGGGGCAAAATTCCAGATTTTATTAAGTCATCTATCGGTGGATTTTCTGTCACTTGAAAGTAGCTTTCTCGCAGCCTGAACAGCACTCAGGTTGAATCACAGGGTTATCACTTGTGGCATTCTGCAAAATTGCATCCAAGGTCACATTTTGCGCCTTGAAATCAGCATCAGAGTCTTCTAAACTTTCTTCTTGCGGACGGTGTTCTGGATGGATAAAAGTTTGACGCTTAACCTTTAATATCCCATTATCGAGTTGGAGAACTGATTCTCGATAATTGATTTCATATTTTCACAGTTATATTCATTTTTTTGTAAATCTGTTATGCTCTTCATTATACTAGATAATTGTTTGTATTTGTAATCCATTTCTGACTGAAGTTTAATTGTCGCTGAATTGAGCGGCTTTGTCGTCTTGGAGATGGTCCTTTGTGATGTCATATTCAAAGCGACTTTCACTCACACCACGCAGATGTTCCCTCTGAATGTCGGAATCAGGTGCCAAGGAGGCAATATACTCTGACTCCTTTTTAACTTATACAGTCTCGTGAAGAGCACTAGCAATTCTCACATATGTCCAACTCTGATGAAAAACAAAGATTAAAAGGTACCTGTTGAGTGTTCAAGTCGTCGTTGTATTCTTTCGTCGCAGTCTGATGTCAGGCGTAGAACACACAGGCTTACTTTCTTTTATAATCCAAGGAAATTTTCAAGCTTTCAATCCTAGGTTGGTTCTTAACTTTAGACAGTTTTTAAACTTTAGGCTGTATTCAATCCCAGCCAGGTTTTTAACTTTAGTGTAGCTGCCGAAATAAGCTGTGGTTAAGACGCGTGCCAAAAGAAATCTCTCAGTCCCATAAGTTAGTTTTAAAAATATTTAGTGAAAGTTAAAAGCAAATAATCCACACAAGAATATAAGAAAAAATTGTTACACATGTAGAATAAAAGGCAAAAAAAAAGGGGAAAAATGCATCTTCTATAAACTTAGCTTTCTTGAAAAACTTTAGTTATTTCTCTACTTAAAAGGTTCTTAATTTCTTCTTCTGTACATATTAAGCATATGATATAGTACTTAATAAGCACTGTTTTCTTAGAGTT
Source organism: Erpetoichthys calabaricus (assembly GCF_900747795.2). Lineage (NCBI taxonomy): Eukaryota > Metazoa > Chordata > Cladistia > Polypteriformes > Polypteridae > Erpetoichthys > Erpetoichthys calabaricus. The sequence goes on from NC_041395.2 coordinate 4,584,371, forward strand.
GTTTCACACACTCAAAAGGCCCGTAGGCCCACAGGCACGGTAAAAACCTTACGCCGTCCGCACCTTACTCATGGCTAGGCTGTCACTAACTAACTGAAGAACATTTACTCCAAGCTGTTAGAAATGGCAAGAATATAGCAATTCAATTGTACTTATGGGGGTTATAGGAACCTCCCATAGATTATGCATTATCATCTTTTATAAAACTTTATAGAAATTGGGAAAACGGCTCTTACACATCTAATGTCTAACATGAAGGACACTTCCTCTTCCTGCTTTTGGTAATGCTCGCGTGCCCAGCGTGGGTGCATGGTTACACTACAGCAGTTTTCAGTTGTTTTAATGTGGGAAGAAGTACTTCATAAACAATGTGAAAACACGAGTGTGGACACAGATCATTCTCCTTTCTAAAACACCATTTTTAATTGAAAACACAGTAGCGTGGACATATCCATAGTCTTCTTACCTGCCTTGGTAGAAGGGTAACCATGACTGGCACCAGCCAAGTTCTCTTTTGCCATAAAATACAGAAGGCCCAACCCCAAGGCTTTACGGTTTGTGATCTCTCTGCTAAAATGTAAAAATCTGATTGGATGAGTAATTAAATATACTGTATGTTATCTTTATGAGATACCTTTTTTGTAGTAACTGCTAGGGAGAAAAGCAATTACCTGAGTGCAATGCCAGGTCCTTCCAACAGCACACCGTAATCTCTTGAAATGGTTTTGCTGAGGTCTGACAGGAGAGGGATGTTCATGCTTCCCAGCCCACCACTCTGAAGACAAAATATATGAAAGTGTAGTTGAGTTCCACCTGTCAACCAAAACTAAACGTTTTACTCTCTGCAAAATAATCTCTTTGAAATCAGGACTTTCCAAAGTAGAAAAATGATTAGAGACAAAAACAAGTTTGTTTGTTTGACATTAAACGTGACAGAAATTTATAAAACTCACCAGTCACATGTCAGTGACTAACAACAGAAAAAAATTTATTTATATAAAAATAAATAAAAGCATGGCTTTTTCTCTCTACTTCCCAACAGCTGCACCCAGAATCATTGAAACCCCATTACAAATGAGGTTTACTGGCACAATGCATTTCAATTGTTCCTGATTCCTGACGTTTGTAACTCAACACAACTAATATCACAAGTGGTTTCTCCACATTAAACACAAAATGCCACTTTTAAGGACTACTGCAAGTCTCAAAGCTATCCAACCACCTGAATAAAACCCCCCATAAGAGCAGACATATGCAAACGAGGTGCACGCCTGATGTGACTAATCAAGGAACGCCCCAAATATCTGCACTGGCTAGTCAGGTGCTCACGATGATGTTTGATTGCATGTTACAAATATGGGCAAGTCAAGAGAAGTGCCCAAAAAGTCAAGATCACTGCCTTGCACAAACAAGGAAAAGGATACAAAAAGATATCAAAGGTGATGAATGTTCCAAGGGATATCACTGGAAGCTAACAACAACCGCCACCAGATTTCTAAGGTGGCAGGTGGCCACAAATCCTCGAGTGCCTGCAAAAGACCTGCAGCCAGGCTTGGTGGCAGCCGGCACTGAAGTTTCAGTTTCCACAGTAAGGTGCACACTAAAAGCTGAAGGTCTCCATGCCTGAACCCCATGGCGTACTCCACTACTGACCCAAAAGCACAAGAAAACTTGGCTCCAATGAGCTCAAAACCATATAAATAAGCCACAGAAGTTTTGGGATTCTGTTCTATGGAGTGACGAAACAAACCCGGAACTTTTCAGGTCTACGGATCAGTGGTATGTCTGAAATAGAAAGAAATGAAGCAAATGCTGAAAACAACACCCCTGCCTACAGTAGCAGTGGCTTGACGATGCTCTGGGGCTTCTTTGGTTCTTAAGGCACCGGAAAGCTGCAGCGTGTAGAGGGCAAGATGGATTCAACTAAGTATCCAGAAATGCTAGGAGAAAACGTCATACCATTTGTGAGATGGCTGCAGCTTGGGCGCAACAATTATTATAAGTCCACCAAAGGCTTGGATTCAGAAAAAGTCCTGGAAGATTGTAGAGTGGCTGTCACAGTCGCCCGACTTGAACCCCATAGAAAATCTCTGGTGGGATTTGAGGAAGGTGGTTGCAACATGTAAACCCAAGAAGATTAGTGAACTAGAGGTCATTGCCCCCAATGAATGAGCTCTGATCCCTCAGGGACACTGCCATCATGTTGCAGCAGGTCATAAAAGCAAAATGGTGCTCTGCTAAGACTAAAGGATGCTCATCATAACAGGGTGGAATTATTTTGAGACTGCAGTAGTCATTCAAAGTGGCATTTTGTGTTAAATGTGGAGAAAACACTTGTAATATTAGTTGTGTTTAAATTAGTGCATTTAAATTGTTCGTTTTGTTTTGCCAATAAACACCTAATTTTGCCATGGGGGTGGAATAATTTTTGGGTGCAACTGTACAGATTTAAAACAACACAGACCTTGTAAGGTGCAGGGTGTCCGAGCAGAAAAAACCCTGGAGGTGTTGTCCGCAGAAAAAGTTTGCAAACCAATTATTACCACAGACTAGAAAGAGTGGAATAAACGGATATTAGAAGACCAGTGAGACTGACATACATAAAGCAAGATGATCTGCTGATGATGTTTCTGCAAACTTGTCCGGAACACAGCGTGCACACTCCCACTGTCTAGGGCGTTGAACTGTCCCGCTGGCAGATTTTAGGCTGGCGGCCTACCTAAAATAAGCTCAGTATTTTTGATCATCACAGCCACAGCAAAAAGAACAACCAAAGCAGTCCCATGACAAGCTACAGTGGATTCACAAAGTACTCGGAGCTCTCCATGTTCTGCACACTTTACTGTGGTGTAGATTTAATTTCAGACAGATACATTTGCCAACACTGCAACAGCAAGTGTCAAAGGAAGGGAGCAGGTGGGTTCAGTGGCATGGGATTGAGAGGAAAGCTGACATTTACATCCAGTACTGAAAATCCAAAATGATAGTATTGTCCATTTTAAAAATGTCGGCTTTTTGGTAATGTATGCTGCATAACCTTAGTAAGGATAATGAAAGACGAAGTGAGCGACAAGTCGACTGAACCACAACATGTGAACACAGCACCAGCAGTCTGGATCAATCAGGCTGCAGTGAGGTGTACACAGAGCAACTGTGAGGATGACTGGGTGTTAGCGCAAGTTGCACATGTTTGAAGGACATTCCAGGAATCTGCTATCACAAACATAAAAATTCAGTTTCACTGTGTTTCATAAGATGAAACACCTTAATAAAATTCTTTCTTTATGTAGCGATTATCTGTAATACAAGGATGTCAGTATGTGACAATACCATTGAATTGAAGAGGCTTGATTCAGTAAGTTTTCAGTCTTTCATTTTCACAGTTGTACTGATGCCCCGTATGTGGTATAGCGCAGGGGTAGGCAACGTCGGATCCTGGAGTGCCACAGTTTGTGCAGGGTTTTTGTTCCAACCCAGTTCCTTAACGAGAACTCAATTATTGCTGATGAAGCACATATTGCTTAAGTGACATTTTAATGCTTCATTTTAGTGGTCTCGCTTGTTAAGGTTCTCCAACCTTAATTGCTTATTTCAATCTTAAACTGCTGCATTCAGTGTTTTAATTGCTCCTTATTAGCAATAAGATGTAAAACAGGGGTAGGCAATGTCGGTCCTGGTGAGCCGCAGTGGCTACAGGTTTTCATTCAACCCAATTGCTTAATTAGAAACCAATCATTGCCAATCTCAGACCTTATTTAATTTTATGGCTTGTTAGTCTGTGCAATGTAAGGCTTTATATCGTAGATTTTTTTCCTTTCCAAGGATATCATCCAAATGATTTGAAGCCTAAAACAGATCATTTTCAGTCTGTCACATTTTTCTATTAAGTGTTTTTATTAAATCAAACCGTGCATGATGAACACACACAGATGTAATTGGAAAAAAGCTAGCTGGAGAACTGCTGGCTGCTTTGTCTTTTACATCTTATTGCTAATAAGGAGCAATTAAAACACTGAATGCAGCAGTTTAAGATTGAAATAAGCAATTAAGGTTGGAGAACCTTAACAAGCGAGACCACTAAAATGAAGCATTAAAATGTCACTTAAGCAATATGTGCTTCATCAGCAATAATTGAGTTCTCGTTAAGGAACTGGGTTGGAACAAAAACCTGCACATACTGTGGCACTCCAGGACAGACGTTGCCTACCCCTGGTATAGCGGGTCCACAGGTACAACAAAATATGGCCAGGTTTTAAATCCATAAAGCCGTGTCAGTCTCCGTGGTTATGTGACTGCACAACCGCGGGGAGTTAATGAGATGATTGGGACGAGTCGTACCTGCACATGTGGATGCCATCATTCTCAATTGCTTCATTGGCTTCCTGCGGCGTGTGATTAAGGCGCTGCGCCCACAGAGACGTGTGTGTGTGTGTATATATATATATATATATATATATATATATATATATATATATATATATACGGGCCGGAACAAGGGGAGATAAAAAGGATGTAAAAGAAAGAGGTTAAAGAACAGAAAAGGCGGTCATGGGAGATGGTCCAGATACCAGGAAGGAGAAGGTAGCATGAGCTGGGGCTTCGTAAGGGAGCGCAGGTTGAGGCTGGTTCCCCTCACTGATTAAGTGGGTAAAGTGGGGCGAGCGAGTCATAAGACCTCCCAATGGATTCACGGAGCGACTGAGTGAGCGCGAAGAAAGACGAGAGGTGTGCCAACCTCAGATGGTCTGGCTGCACAGTGTGGCATCAGCCAAGACGAGGGTCGGCAGAAAGGAGTTTGTGCTGCAGAGGATCCGCTGGCAACGCTTGTGATGGGTGAGCCGGGGAGACAGAAGGTGGTGGGCTGCGATCGGGTGAAGAGAGAGAGACTGCATTTTAACTTCTATTTTAACAGATTTATTTATGATGGATTTTATCTCCACGTTTCACTGACTTTATGTATTTGGTTGTTTTGTTTTTTTTTTTTTTTTTTAAAACATTGCACAATGGACACTTTTGGTTTTACTTTTGTTTTGGATTGTTTTTTTTTTTTTTTTTTAATAAAAGCACCTGAGCATTTTATACCATCCCTGGAGTCAATGAGATTTGTCCTCATTTGTCAGCTCATCTCAGTCATAACTATCGATGGTGTTGGTTCAACAGACTCCCATGTGTGAAGAGGGAGTCTGTAGGGGACTGGCATTGTCACACCGTAGAATTCATTTTACACCTCAAGAACAGGCATGATTTTATTTAAATGTATAGAAAAAAAAAACACAGATTCACGTGGCAAATTAACGTCCCCTATGATTGTGACAAAATAACTCGGACTTGAAAAATAACATTTTCCCTTTAAATAAAACCACATGACTACCTCAAATGTTCGATTCCAATCACACACCATAGAAGCAGAAAATGTTTCAGTTTAACCAAAGTGCAGTGACACAGGACAGATGAACAGGGGATCAGCGACGAAGTATTTTGTACAAATAGGACTATGATAAAGTTTTCTGCATTTGTTAAGGGTGGGTCTTAAAATTTTGCTCCTATGATCTTGTCAGGGTGGAAGTAATATGTAGAGATGGTAGAAGAAGTTCACTGCTAACTAAGCTGGTCACCAGTGTCGAACCACTCAGTGCTGATGCTCACCGACTCTCTACTGACGCAGCAGACGTGGGATGTAAACTCACAATGTTGGGATTACAAGTCCCAAACTTGACTCCTGCGCTAAAGGAAAACTCTCAGAGGCAGATATGGACGTTTGGCCCGAGACACAGCTTTGTCCTGCACAGAGGTTCTTCTCTATATGTATGCCGCCAGCTACATTCACACCCTCCCTGAGGCTTATGGTTGACGCTGCCATTGTCTCTCATGCTGGCCACATTGAGACAGCACAAGTGAGACACTGACTGATGACATTTGGATTACAAACCATCCATTCTACCTCCCTCTGTAGCCAGACCTGTGCACACCTCATGCCACAAAACTCTGTGTGTGTTTACAGCGAGACCATTTAGGAATGGCCACTCTAACCAGTATTGGAGAAAAAAGTCATCAATACCATTTGAGCACAACTCTTTCCCAAATGTAGAAAAATGCAAAATTCCAATAACAGGTTCAAACCTTTCTTGGTGTGTTAATCCAGGCCAGGTGGGTGAAGTGCGAATCCACAGAAACTCCGACCACTTCACAGTTCACATCTCGGAACTCTTTGGCTTTTTCACTGAAAGCAATAATCTCTGTTGGGCATACAAATGTGCTGGAAAAATAAAACCATCGAAACATAAGAATCCAAGAAAACGTTTTGTTAAGGATAAGACATCCCACCCTCCAAAGTATGACAATTGCCTTTGTTTAAACTATTTTGTAGCACTTTGAGATTTACTGCTAATGTAAAGTGCCCTATAAATAAAATTCATTATTAATTCCATCTTCAAAAGGGTGAATGACGGTCAGAGTTACTGTAAGTCTCAAGGTGCTCTCACTTAAAGCAACACTCCACCCAAAACTGGTATTTGTTTAATATGTTACTGTACTTACCCCATGCAGTTTGCAGTAATGGATGTTTTCGTGGAGAATGAACATAACATTTCTGATACAGACCAACACTAGACCACAGCAAATATCATCAAACATGTCCACTTAAAAAATCTCATTACTCGTGTCTAATAATGCACGTCAAATCATTCAGTCGTATGCTCACAACGGGCAAAATGAATTTATTGGACAAAATAGGGTTAAATAGACTCAGAAAAATGAAAGAACAAACAGAAATCCCCTTCATGTGGTGGTGAAGCTTTTGACTTGAAAACCTGCACAGCCTCCCCACCATTCATTGGTCAAGAGTCCTGCCTTCAATTCAAAAGCAAGTTGCTTATATTCCAACACAGTTTTTTTTTTTTTTTTTTATTAATACCTGAGGAGAAATTGTCTTTTCGCATGACCTTTGGGGGTCAGAGTGCAGGGTCAGCCATTGCACTGTGCCCCTGGAGCAATTTTCAGGTTAAGGGCCTTGCTCAAGACCCCAGTAGAGTAGAATCCCTTCTGGGCAGCAATGGGATTTGAGCCAGCAACCTTCCAGATGCCAGCGCAGATCTTTAGCCTCAGAACCATCACTCTGCCAACATCTATTATTCTATCTATAATTATCAAATTTAAAATAATATAAAGATCAGCAGCCCCAGCACCGGGCCCTGAGGGCCACCAGTGTTAACATCGCCTAACTCTGACAGTTCCTTGCCCCATAACCTGATGCTTTAACCAATTTTGCACCTTATACTGTATTAGTATAACTTGAACCATATTAATGCAAAATGAGAATCTGAATAAAACTCTGCACCCGCACAACAAGTGGTTATTATTAACAAGTGGCATCATTACTCGAACTCCATCTATTCACCGTATTACTCCGGTCTTACAGCAGCTTCATTGGCTCCCGATTAAGTTTCAAACTGATTTTAAGACTCTGCTATTAACATGTAAGGCCATTCAAAACCTCGCCCCTCCATATCTGTCTGACCTTCTTCATGTTGCCATTCCCTCCCGTAACCTTAGATCCTCCTCCTCCAACCCATCTGACCGTCCCTCCCGCCCATCTAACCACCATGGGGAGCACAGCTTTCAGCCGTTCTGCTCCCAAGCTCTGGAATTCATTACCTGCGGATCTCCGAAACATCAAATCATATTCATCCTTCAAATATAAACTTAAAACGCATCTGTTTAAAATGGCTTTTTCTTTTTCCTTATGATTACAGTGGTTTTGTTTGGTTTTAGTTTTTAGATTTTAAAACTGATGTTTTAAGTTGTTTATAATTGTGTCTTATTTATTTAATTTATTGTTTGTTAGGTGTCCTTGAGTTCTCTGAAAGGCGCCTTGTATAAATAAAACGTATTATTATTATGATGATGAGACTAAGGCACATGGCTCCTCCACCCGAGCCACAAACATATCATACGGAAGCAGAGCCCATCTCTTCAGATAAGGCCCTGTCTGCTCATAGATATGCCATTCCACTCACACTTTCCGTTTCTTTACCTTCATTTGGTTTAGTGTCCAGAATGTGAGGGTCACAAGATGGCAGCAGTTTTTTTTTTTTTTTCTTAAAGTTAGAAGATTCACCAAGGACGTCGGCTGCCTCAGTGCCTTTAATGTGCATGTGTGCCGAGGTCAGACTTGACACGGGTGAGGGAGGCAGCACCCATAAGTGCTGGCAGAAAGCTGTCAGACCAGGTAGAAAACAGGCTGGTAAACCTTCAAGTTACAAGCAGAGCAGCCTCTGGTTTAACAAGTAGATCCCATTCCTCTACTCCTGGCCCCCCTTTCTAACTGTACCTTCAACATGTTGGTTAAGTGCTGCATCTTTTTCGAAAGCACCATGCAGAAATGCAGGGTCTGTTTAATCGGTGACAATAAGTGCCAAGTGGTTTCCTTTCGCCAACCAAGCCCACCTCTGTGTACATTTAACACCTCATCTTACTGCACTCGTGTCTTCCTCTCCCATCTTGACATGAAACTCTGAAATGCACTCCTGGTGAGCCTGCTGACGACTGGCTAACAGTTGTCCCCCCTTCCCGGTCACTGAATGGCTACTGCAGCAAGATTGGTTGAACTGCTTTTTAACAAGTAATAAAATGGAGCAAAGGGCAGTGGAAACGATTCTGAATCTAATGGAGCCATAGGCCAGAAAACGTAAGCCCTGCATTTACAGCCATAAAGCTTTTTGCAGGTACTGCTTAAATAACAATGGCATTTCCAAACAACATAGAAAAACCTCAAGATCTGGCATTCATAATCATATTGGTTTTATTAATTCCTTTTAAAAAAGTAAATATTATTGGGTCATTCTGTAACACCTAATAAAGGGGCTCTAAGGCAGCAGTGCCCCGGTGGCTACAGGTTTTCATCCAGACCAACTTTACTTTGAATTGAACTTCTACCTTCATTAAACAAACTGTTACTTCCGAGTTTTGAGGTCAATACAAAAAATTCAAAACTGGATATTTAAATTCTTAATTGGGATATAGCAAGCATTTCTGATAGTGTAATAATTTTATCGACTTTTTTTTAGTATTTAGGTTATTATTTACTAAAGGGTCTGGAACAGAGGAAGCTGTGGCCTTTCATAATTCAGTGTTCCCCTCATGCCTGCTCTGCTTGTGAAAGGCAAATTAGCAGGAAAATGAGAAAAAGAGACCTAAGCGCTAAAGCAAAAATACAAATGATACTAAAGTCATTATAAACACAAATCTCACAAATTGTCAAGTTTGCTGAGGACACAGCTATGCTAGGCCTGCCCTTGAACAACAAAGAACAGGATGGAATGGCGAGTCGGTCACACTGGCGTCAGGACAAAAGTCTACACCTGGATATCAGCAAGACAAAAGGAGCTGATGGTGGACTTGGGGAGAAAACCAGAGGCAGTACCAGCCCCTCAGGTGCAGCGGGGTGGGCAGTTTCACAGAGGACCCGACATGGTCCAAACACACCGACACCTTGGTGAAAAAGGCACGAGGACGTCCTTACCACTTCAGACGCCTCAGGAATTTCAGGCTGCCCTCCCAGATCTTAAAGAATTTCTATCAATCCACCATTCAAAGTATGCTGACAGGAAGCATCACCGGCTGTCTGCCGAGAGTCAGATGAACGCACTCCTGGGTGTGCACTCCCTAACTTCCATGACATCCTCACAGGTGGCGCAGTGGTAGTGCTGCTGCTTTGCAGTAAGGAGATTGTGGGTTCGCTTCCCAGGTCCTCCCTGTGTGGAGAGTGCTTTGAGCAGTGAGAAAAGCGCTATATAAATGTAAAGAATTATTATCTACACCAAGCAGTGTCGGACCAGTGATGCCAGCCATCCCAACAAAGGCCTCTTTTCTGTGCTGCGGTCAGGTAAATGCAACCAAAGCCTGAAGACCACATAGACCGAGGAGAAGCTTCTGCCAACAGTCCGTACACATCCTGAACGCTGGCAGTGCCTAGAGCTACACGATCACCTACACCTAATTCTCTTATATTAAATTATTCATTATTTTTAATACTGTCATGGTACATTTCGATATTTTATGGAGTTGAGAATTTACTGTCTTTTTATATTCTTCTAATGCAGAGTCTTAGAGTTCAGCAAACAAGCACTTCACTACATATAGTGCCGTGACTAACTGTAACAGTGACAAATAAATGTAACAAAATTTGACTTGACACTGCTGCTCATTTCTAAATGCAGATTAAGAGAAAATGAGAAATAAAAGCCCAGCTGCAGTAATTCAACTCAACTAGCCAACCCGCGGCGTACCATACGCCGCATAATCAGGCCGCTTTTTTAATGCTTTTTAAGCACAGGGAGAAAATTAACATTTAGAAAAATCGGTAATGTAATAAATCACCAAGAAAAGTAACATTTCATGTGCCTACCCCCAACTCGTCACCTGAGTCGTTTTGCTGTTTGCACAGTCCACATGCACCTGTGAGTCACGTAGACTTTTCATTGTTGTTTGCGGTTTTGGCTGCTTTTCTATATATAATCCACCAAGTCACCCGACCATGGTAGTACCGAGGGGGGATGTACAGTGGTGTGAAAAACTATTTGCCCCCTTCCTGATTTCTTATTCTTTTGCATGTTTGTCACACAAAATGTTTCTGATCATCAAACACATTTAACCATTAGTCAAATATAACACAAGTAAACACAAAATGCAGTTTGTAAATGGTGGTTTTTATTATTTAGGGAGAAAAAAAAATCCAAACCTACATGGCCCTGTGTGAAAAAGTAATTGCCCAGAGGGAAAAAAATTAACATTTGCAAAATCCGTAATGCTGCTTTCAGTAAGTACAATGCACACGCATTTAATTTGTTGGCCACTTTTTGACAGCCGTCTTTTCTGGTTTGGGCTGTTTTTACAGTGTTACCGCTTGTGCATAATAAATCTTGAAATCCTTCGAGTAACTAATTAACTAACTAACTAACACCCACCCACCCAGCTTGTGTGGAAAAAAATGCGCCCGTTCTTACATCATTTTGTTGCAGCCTATCAAAGACTTGCTGATCATGTTTTCTAGACTCAATATACATTGCTTTTCACTCAGTGCGAGGACGCGCATTCACCAGCTACTCTGCTAGACTAATCTGCTACATGGCTGCGTTTGAAAAACCAACTTATCCCAGATGAGTTTCACCGGCATTAATGATTAGGAATCTGGTTGGAACAAAACCCTGCAGCCACAGAGGTTCACCAGGACCGAGTTTGGGAAACACTGCTGAACACAGACAAAACCGACTCAGGTGAGGAGTTGGGGTGGGCAAAGTGGTTGCAGCTATTGATTATTCAGTGTTGTTTGCCTGGGTGTCTGATCTGCGTTGACTGACATGGCTATTTTCTGCGTATCCCATGGTTGTCTTCCGGCAGTGTGAATGCCTCGAGAGACAGGGCGTCCTTGTGTGGTGAGCTGTTGCAGTTTGTGACCACCTCGCCGACGTTATCCCAATGTTAGCAAACAAAGCCAACAGCCATGTTGCGAAGTTTGAGAGCAACAGTTTCGTCAATGACATTTTTCCAAAAAAACCTGACTAATAGAAACAAACAGTTACCTGATGCAGGAATTTCTATAACATTGAAAGAAGTGTTGTTTCCATGAAATACATTTGAAGCCATAGCCATGGAGGGCAAAAGAACAGTGAACGTGGCTCACAGCTGGTCAGCACAGACCAAAGCGAGTATGTGTTTGATGAGCTGTTCGAGTTGGCGGAGGGGTAGAGTTTCTGGGCGGGGCTTCGTTGGTGGTTTCCCATGGTTTTTGATGGTGGACATGGTCAGGTGTCATAACCGAAACGAATAATGAAAAGTCAACGTGGCTCAGAGGTGCATGTGGACTCCTAGCACAGACGAAAGGGACTAACCTGGTGGTCGGTGAGTTTTTGCGTCCGGGCACATGAGCAGGCAGTGTGAATGCCTAGAGAGCGAGGGTAGACGCGGGCCGGGGTTGGTGGGCGTGGCTCTGCAAGTTGTCGTCGTATCCAATGGTCTTAGAATTGGTGGGCGTGGCTCCTTCCTGCGTGCGCCATGGGCGTCTTACTTGTCGGCGGCTTAGTGAATCCACGCCCCTTCTGGCATGCTTTCCATGGGTGGCTACTTGTTGGCAGCTTAGTGAATTATATACAGTATAACCTCAATTATCCGGTTTAATGCCCGGTGCCCGTCATCTGGATAATCAAAAATCACGGATAATCGAAAATAATTATAAAAATTCGCAAATGCTAGAATAGGTGCTGTACAGTGAAATTCTTACCTTTCTTGTGTTGTTTATGAAGTTTTCTTGACAAAATCAGACAGGGGACGCTGCTTTGTGTTCTTGCAGCGCTTCAGTTTTATTGACGTGCGGAGCTTGCGAAGTGTTAGGATGTCACTAAAATTTGAATCCGCTTCCTGCTCAAGAAAGTCTAGCAGTGTTTCGGCACAATTTAGCGCTTCTGCAATCGAAACTTTCTTTTCTGAAGGTGCGTCATCGTTGCTTTCTTCCGGCAATTCCGCACTTGACTTTGCTTCTGCAGCAAGGCCGTCGTCGTCTTTCATTGGATATCCAGGCTGATCATTATCAGAGAGTAGCCATTCTTCGATGTTTTCTCTATCAACGTCTTCAAATCCATTTACATTTTGAATTTCCTCCAAAAGCGATGCCGCTGTTAGTTCTTGGCTTTCAAAGTCATTGACGTTTTCAACACTATCCATTACATCAGGGAACAATTTTCGCCATGACTTTCGAAAGGTTAAGTTCGGCATGTCATCCCAACTCTCTGAACATGAGAAAATTGCGTCCTTAATTGTCCATTTCTTGTAAAACTCACGGAGATCTCCGTCTTCTTCCAAGACTGAACGGAGTAAAGATTTCCTGTAACGACGTTTGAATGCTTCTAAGACGCCCTGGTCCATAGGTTGCTTAAGCGACGTCACGTTTGGAGGAAGATATGCGACGAAAATCTGGTCATTGCTTGTTTTCAGGACATTTTCGCTAGGATGGGAAGGTGCGTTGTCCAACAGTAACACAGCTCTTTGTGGCAAATTTTTGGAGCGTAGATGGTCTCGAACAGCAGGAACAAAATGTTTAAAAAACCAATCTTTAAAAATCTCTCTGTTCATCCATGCTTTGGTCTGATTGTAGTAAAGGACAGGAAAATTGCGCATTTGTGTTCCCTTAAATGATCGTGGATTCTTAGACTTTCCAATGCATACGAGTTTCAATTTGTGCGAACCACTAGCGTTAGCGCATGCTAGCACTGTTATTCGTTCCTTACTGGACTTGTGACCTGGAGCAGACTTTTCTTCTTTTGATACAAGCATTTTTGACGGCAAAACCTTCCTGTACAAACCAGTCTCGTCAGCATTATAAAGTTGGTCAGGTGAAAGATCATGAGCCTCGACAAGACGTTTAAATTCCACTACGTATAGAGCTGCAGCGTCAGAATCACCACTTAGTTTCTCACCTTGGATATCCAACTGTCTAATTCCGTGGCGAGATTTGAAACATTGCAGCCATCCTTGAGACGCAGCAAATGGTTCAGGAATCTTCATCTCACAATGAAACCATTTCGCTTTTTCGAGCAGCAATGGCCCGGATACAGGACATCCCTCGGCGCGTTTTTGCTTGAACCATTCAAACACAGCTCTATCCAGATCATCAAATTTTGAACCCTTTGTTGTCTTGCGCGCACTCGTCCCGTTAAATGTATCGGATGAAGTTACGAACTTGTAGAGTTCATCTTTCTTCCGAACAATATCACGTTTGATTTCCTATGTTAAATTCTGATGAAAGCTTAGCAATTGATTCCCCCTTATCAGCACGTTCAACAATTTGCAGTTTCGTAGCAATTGACAAAACAACTCTTTTTCTTTTTGCTCCTGCACTGGACCCCGACATTTCGGCAAGAACTTAACACAAAACCGCTTTCTAACCTCGAGGTGTGGAGGGCGGCCAACTGAATGAACCTGGAACAAGGCGTCACCTACACGGACTGTGCAACCCATACAAAACTTATTGACGAATGGCAGTCGTCTGAATTTGGAAAAAGGGGAGGCAGAGTGTTTGGAACGAGTCCTCTGCATCGGATTAAGTCTAATGGTTTTTCATAGCAGGGGATCGCCTGGTAGGTGCACAGATGCAATACTGTACAGTACTTTCAATCCTTTTAGAATAATTCTCAGAAACCCATCGACAAAGAAAACTTAAGCAGTGACACACGTAGTGTACATTCCTGTAGTCGGAATTCTTGGCGGGCTTGTGATGTCTCACACTTTTTTTCTATGCCATCCAGGATAACCAAATGCACGGTTAATTGAAGACCGGATAATCGAGGTTCCACTGTATATAGATGTGCCAGAAAACTGGCTGGAAGAAAAACTTGAAGCCACAGCGGTACCCCAGGATCTAAAGCAACTTGGGAACAACTACTGTAATGCAGTAAATAAGAGCACGCTTAATTATAAGAGGAGTCCCAATTAAACACACGTCTCAGAAGGCACACAAACTCACACCCGCTGCAGCCCCCCATGTACTTGACTGGAGTAGTTACGTGCGAGGGGAATTATGAGTGGGAAATGTCACACCAAGGTTTGTGCATGTGGTGGTGGCTCTTAGTAGAAGAAAACGGGGAGAACTTTAATACACAAATTCACCAAATTGTGACACAGTGCCAACTAGTTTAGGATTAGTACTAAAAGTTGGACTTTGGTGTTGGCATCAGCTATCAAACCTCAGTACCGGTGCCAAAATAGATCTAAAGCAAATACCTGATAACTCCAAAATCCCCAGTCTTACTCTACCCGACTGAGCTGACCTACGCACGGTTTCTCTCTTGAAAGCTCTGAAGCCCCATTCGCAGAACAGAAATCCGCCATGAAATCCCAATAGTACTGGAGCAATAAGTTGGGTGGGGGGTTTCAACTTCACAGATGTCTCAGCTGTTTCGGATCAATGGGGGTTCCACCAATGGTGGAAGTTCCCGTCGTACTTTCTGGTGCCAAACAGAGTTGCATTGCGGTGCAGCAGTCTATTAGCCGGTGAAAGCACTGTGAAGAAGCTGTCCGTTACACTTCTGCATTTGTCCAGTCTAATAGCGGTCACAGGACATCGCATCTTCGATTGCCGGTACAACAAACAGTTCTGAGCAGGCGTCAGCCACAGCAGCAAATGCGGTCATCGCTGCTCTTGTGAAAAGAATGGAAATGAATGGCATCAACTCAGAGTGAGAGAGGCAAGTTCACTGTACCACGTGAACGTCACCAAGAGAATCAAACTGAATAATGAAAAAAAAAAAAACAAACAAGCGCTAACTTTTACAAGTAGCCAAACTTTAGACCGGGTGTTACAGACTCGGATCAAATGAATGTTATTATATTATAGTAATAATGATAGAAGCTCACTACTCAAAAGGCAGAGCGCCGGGCCTCAAACCCACAACCTTTGGGTTATAAGGCAGCAGTTCTTCCCTCTGCACCATTCAACAGTATATATAAACTTTGTCGATTGACATTTGAGTTTGGGTTTTTAAATCATTGACAGCAACATGGAAATCGAATGAGTTTTTTTTCTTTGGTTATACTCTTGAATAAAAACGCATATGTTTATTCGATATTTGGACTAAAGTCTTCACACATTATACACTCCAGATCATTAGTATAACATGGAAAAAGTTTCTATTTTAGCTATGTGTTAACATCCTGTCATCCAGCACTTACACAGATCATTGTAGACACAGAACACACATGAAATGTACGTATTCCAAATAACGATATATTATTTACCCAATACAACTTCAGGCACCTCATACCCAGATAAAGAGACTTGAGTTCTGAGAATTTTACGACAGACTCAGCTCCGTCGGTGGGGTTGATGGGATAGCAGGCTGCTTGTGCTGATCGACACATTTGCAAAACAAAAGACGCTGATGGAGAGCTGTGAAAGAATTTAAGGTGGCCCAGGATTACAAGTTTTTTGGTAGGCTTCAGGGATTCTAGTGTTAAGGGTGGCTTTAGAGGAAAGCCGACATTTATTTCTGGTACCAAAAACCCTGAAATGCTGGTACCATAAAATTAAAAATTTTGTTATTTTTTGGTACTTGTCCAGTATTGGTATACAATCCAAACTTATGTTCCATGTTGCAGATTTAGTTTCGTTTTTTCTTCTCATAATTTTTATCTTGTTTCAGAAGCTCCTTGGTGCTCCGCACTTTCTGATCTTGTGGGGTTTCTTGACTTCATGGGTCAATCCAGGGGTCAGTCCAAATACCTCTGGGTTAAATTTGGTGACACCACTGAAATCCAGCATTCCTTGATAATTTCAAGTAAAAGTTCCCTCTCTTTGTGTTATAGTTAGTGGCAAAAATCAGGCAGTCAGGGTTACGCTTTGGGTTTTTGATTTTTGTTCCACGGATTTGTTTTGTTCTTTTTCATATTAATGTCTCTCAGTTTAGGTGCTCACAGTAATCCATGGGACCTTGTCCTTGTAAACCTAGTGCTGAACACTCACCTAATTATATAAAATGGAAATAAAAAGCAATAAGCGCAGTCAAAAAAGGGCATTTGGAGGTTGACTTTAAATTGGAACGCTATGATACCCACTTTGTGAATTTCTTCTGCAATTCCAGAAAAGAAAAAGGAAAAAGTGAGCAGCAATCAAGAGCAACCTTACATTTGTCCCAAAACCCTAACCAACAACACACTCGATCTAAAAGGTGAAACGCGCGCACACACAAATGCACCCCACCTCGCTGGTTCCTCCAGTTATCTGCTGCAGTACAGGCTAGCAATGCCCTGCTGCTTGGACCTTCTTATATGGCTTTGAAGATTTAAAATCTCCGACACTACAGAAGACTTGAACTGCAGACAAAGTTAAAACATCCCGATATTTTAAATATTTAATCTGTTACTTATGATGGTAATTAGGAGTACACAGTATGTAGAAGTTAATTTCATAAAGATAAATGGAAAGGCTGTCGTGAACAGAACTGCTGTTGGGCTTCAAAAGAACGGCCGTCAGTCAGCTGCCCACTGGTCCACGTTTGACTGCAACTTTCACCCTTTCCCCCCAATCCAGACAAGTGACGTACTTGTTTCATTTTAGGCATAAATGTTTAGCATCTTAATGAAGGCGGCACAGGATTTCCGGTTTACTTGGCCAACCATAACATTAGTGTCAGTGAAAGTAGAGAAACACACAAATTCTAAAGATTCAGAAGCATGCATTAGAGATGAATCCCACCACCCGCACCACTCTCTGAATTTCAAGTCCCAGACATCAAGCACTAAATCTCTCGGTGTTCTTTATAAGCCCAATCACAGCACACAGCTTCTACAATGAACAGAAATGCTTTACAAAGCAAATAACACGCTTACAAGTCAAGCGGATAGAAGAAGAGGACCAGGTATTTGCTCTTGTAGTCATCCAAGCTGATCTCTTTAAACTCTCCATGGACCACTGCAGTGCCTTTAAAGAATGGTGCATGCTGGGTGACGGCAGGTGCCCATCTCGAACAACCTGAAAGAAGAAATAAAAGGGAAGAGCATCAAACTTTCAAACTCGCTTATCACCGAGACTTTGAAGACGTTTTGTCAAATAACAATACATCCTTCACTTCAGTGTACAGTCAATGCTCAACTTTAGCGGGAGAAGCGCTGCTACAAAATGGCGCAAAAGTCAAAGACGTTAATGTTAATATTGAACCAATGGGAAATGGGGGTTAAGTTCCAGCAGAAAACAAAAACTGTAACCTTTCGGTAGAGATTGCTCAAAATACACTTCTCTGCATAGAATTCTTTATAATAAAACATTATTTCTGATTACATGCCATAAACAAAATACAATTAATAACGCGTAATACATTTCTAGCTAGTAATTCCCTAGAATTCTGTGACCTTTTGTGCCAATTTAGTTGCTGCTACTGGAAGATACCAAGAATAGTGAGGTGTGGCCCTCGCCTCTAACACTCTCGTGCCTTCACAGCTGGCACTGGAAATCATGAATGATGAGCAGGCTTGAAATAACAAATCAGCAACGTCTGCTTTGTGTAGCGCTTCATACAGGAGCACAGCAGGGGCGAGTCAAGGCTGTGATCGATGATGGAATCGGCAGCCTCGATGTCATTGTCACTTTAAGACAAACTCGCAGCTGACATTTTAGTTTTAACTGCTCCCCACACTTGCACCTTTCATTTTCTTCACTGCTTTGCGTAGTTGCAAAGCCCACAAATGTGTGAGGTCATCAGCACGAAAGTAAAAAAAAAATGTTACAAATAAAATCATGCAAAGTTATGAAAGTTAAATGCATGAATGTTGAGGATTGACTGTATTTTATTTATTACATCAAAAACAAATTAAAAGCAAACAAAAAGTTAAGGAAAATGTCAAACAAGGCAAAATTCAAAAAATATCAACAATAGATTCCAAAATACTAAACAACAAAAAAAGAGGAATCCAAAAATAACAAATTGACAAAGTCAAACGCCACATGAAAATGGGCAAAAGACCGACAAGAACTCAAAATAACTGGGAAACAAAAAAGGGAAGATGACAACTGCCAGGAATGTCAGCTACTGGCTCAGCAAAGGACCGAGGCTACTGGGGAGCTTAGATAGGACAGGACACGGCAGGTCACACCTCAATGCCCTAAACACATTATAATAAGAAAAGGAACAGGGGCAAAATTACACTCTGTGGCGCCATCATTAGTGACAAGTACCTGACCTTAAAACTAATACAGCGTTTTGTTAGATACCGGCCTTGTAAACAAGAAATGAGAAAGGGAGCAGAGCAAAGAGTGCAAGACTGACAAAAAGTCAGTCAGTCATTTTCCAACCCGCTATATCCTAAGTACAGGGTCACGGGGGTCTGCTGGAGCCAATCCCAGCTAGCACAGGGCACAAGGCAGGAACAAAACCCGGGCAGGGCGCCAGCTCACCGTAGGACACACACACACACACCAAGCACACACCAGGGATAATTTAGGATCACCAATGCACCCACCCTGCACAACTTTGGACTGTGGGAGGAAACCCATGCAAAAACAGGGAGAACAGGGCAAACCACGCAGGAAGGACCCGGGAAGCGAATCCTCCTTACTGCAGCGCTACCACTGTGCCACTGTGATGCCCGACTGACAAAGTGAAAAATACAAAATCACAGAATCCAGACAACAGGATTCCATGGTCACTGTGGTACAAAAAACTCAACTGTGCATTGCCTGTTCTCTTACTACGTTCAACCAACTCTTTGTTAATATCCTGAAGTAAACACGTGTGTGCACGGCTATAGAGGCTTACTGTTTGCTGCTTACCTTTTTGCAGATGGAGTCTACTAAAGAGCCTCGTTGAGTCACAGTTGTCCCCAAGTGAAACGGGTACACATTTTATCAACAGGCCATGTGACAGCACTCTGTGGCGCCGACGTGTATCTGACCTTAAAACTAAGAGGACGTCTTGTTACATGCAGGCCTCTGAAGTCCACTTAAGTGAGTTCGGCTACAGCCTGGATGCATTCTTTATGAACGGTAATTTCAGTATGTTGTGGGGTACGTATGGCTTTCACTGCGGCCATCTGAGTTTCATTCTGTTATCTACCACTCTGTATGCGTTTCAGTACTTTGCACTTCATACACAAACCGGTCGGAGGATATACACAACTACAGCCTTTTACCCCACAGCACCTCAAGAGGTTACGGAGTACACAGAGAAACCCCTGGCACACATTTTTAACAACTCACTGCACACAGAGCAAACTCCTAAGGACTGAGAACAGTCTAATATGATCTCTTTATATAAAAAGGTAACCTGGTAAACTACAGGCCAGTAAGCTAAACCTGTCAGAGCTAAAGATGCCAAGATGTGCACTGGGTGAGACGAGGATGGACAGGATTAGAAATGAGGACATTAGAGGGTCACCTCAGGTGGGATGGTTGGGAGACAAAGTCAGAGAAGTGAGATTGTGTTGGTTTGGAGAGATGATGAGTATAATGAGAGAAGGATGCTAAGGATAGAGCTGCCAGGCAAGGTGAGAACAGGAAGGCCTAAGAGGAGGTTTATGGATGTGGTGAGGGAGGACATGCAGGTGATAGGTGTGACAGAACAAGATGACGAGGACAGAAAGAGATGGAATAAGATGATCTGCTGTGGTGACCCCAACGGGAGCAGCCAAAAGAAGAAGAAGAGTAAGCCTAACCTGCATCACAGGTAAATCAGTAGAAAAATGATAAAGAACAAGCGTGCCAGCCAACAGTCAAAACAGGCTTAGACAGGATTGTGAACTGGCTGTCGAGTGGTGAGCACTCAAAACTGCTGAACTTTAAAACTGAGCTGAGAACTTGTGTGGTCTATCATCCTACCCAGGTAAGCAGACATCTTCACAGTAACGAGGTACGTGTGACATACTCTGTGACTCAAAGTGGTGTGTAGCTCAAGAGAAATGCCTCCAATGTCACACCAACTCAACTACACATCACAAATCAAAGCCCTCTGTCTACTTACCATCTGGGGCATCACAGCTAGGAAGCTACTTTTTAGATAGATAGATACTTTATTAATCCCAAGGGGAAATTCACATAATCCAGCAGCAGCATACTGATAAAGAAACAATATTAAAGAGTGATAACAATGCAGGTATTCAGACAGACAATAACTTTGTATAATGTTAACGTTTACCACCCTGGGTGGAACTGAAGAGTCACATAGTGTCGATCTCCTCACATTTATTTTAATCAAAGCAAGGCACTCACAAAAAAAAACAAATACACACACACACACAAGCATGAATTCTCTGGCACACCAATAAAGATCACATGCAACTCAAAGTGCTTGGTTTAGACGCACCTTGTGACCACTCTTGGCATACTGGAGCAGATTAGGAGGATTATGGGATTTACTGACCACACCACAGCGGCCAAGGCCATACATGCAGATGTTACTTTCTTCCAAACCTTCAGTCACTTGGTAGGAATCCAGGCAGGCAGATGGACTTCTAACTTGGCGTTAATCCGTTAATTTAAATGTAATAAAGCAGACTATTACCAATGCCCACCACGCTTTTAAAAGTGTCACTGGTTGTGCTACCCGTCTAAGACGCATTGAACTCTAAGTAATCAACGAAAGCCTCGGCATTAATATTTGCGGTGCACCATCTGTTGGAATATATTTTGTAACGCATTTAGTAATAGAATGCTTTGCCTATTTAAGTCTAAAAAATGGCACATTACAAACATTTTATAGTAGTTTACATTACTAAAATGTCTGTTATTCACCATCTATTGGTATGATAAATGCAAACTATTTCATTACTACAAATGGGTGGCACGGTGGCACAGTGGGTAGCGCTGCTGCCTCGCAGTTGGGTGATCTGGGGACCTGGGTTTGCTTCCCGGGTCCTCCCTGCGTGGAGTTTGCATGTTCTCCCCGTGTCTGCGTGGGTTTCCTCCAGGCGCTCTGGTTTCCTCCCACAGTCCAAAGACATGCAGGTTAGGTGGACTGGCGATTCTAAATTGGCCCTAGTGTGTGCTTGGTGTGTGGATGTGTGTGCCCTGCAGTAGGTTGGCACCCTGCCCAGGATTGGTTCCTGCCTTGTGTCCTGTGTTGGCTGGGATTGGATCCAGCAGACCCCCGTGACCCTGTGTTCGGATTCAGAGGGTTGGAAAATGGATGGATGGATTATTACTACAAATGCTGGGTTGCACCAATTGTTGGAAGGGCAAATTCACTCTTATATGCGGTTTGGTATCGGATTCGTTAAAGGAGTGTTAATGTTTGTGATGCACCATCTTTTGGAATGACAGAGACATAGCAAGTGGATGGAGCAGGCAGACACACAGACACTTACCCTTTTATTATGGTGGACTATTCGTTATCTTTAAAATAAAATGGACATACCACTGTGCTTTCTTTGTACTGATGTTTACACACATATAAGAACAAGGTAGTGTATGAAATATTTTCCTTTCATATAGAATATACACTCTTATTTCTGATTATTACTCTCATTATCTTGATCACCATGTTCTGGTGCTTTTAATTATGCACTGTGCTCCTTTCTTTTCATTCTTGAGCTGCACAAACCTATGAGGAAGTATTTTTAGGCTCTGCTGGTAGTTAAGGCCAAGAAAGTTGTTTATTTTTATAGAAACTTCTGGAAAAAGGTCAGTAAAACACCCAGAAAGAGACGGATTGGTTAAACTTAGAAAAAGTGTCACTACACACAGGCATTTGAGACCCCCCCACTGCTGGACCCTCTGACACGCCACCGCTGCTCCTGATCTGTTCAACTCTTGGAGTGTTGAAGCCGCCATTTAAAAATCCCAATGTCTGCACAACCCTGCAGCACCTGAAGACGACAGCAGCAAGAACATCAAGAGCTCCTCAGCTGATTTGGCAGTCATCTCAGTCACCTTCCATCTCAGCTCTCTTTGTAGAGCCTAATTGTGAATTTTTATTCCAAAAGATTAATTAATTCACGAGATGTATAAAATGTATTTGTGCCGTGGTTGTTATATGTTGTGGTAATTTTATCTTCACTGTGGCTTTGAGACGACACAACCTTTCCACAGTGCAATTCCCAGCATTGAAACTTAGCAAGCGGTCAAAAAGGGTTCAGGCAGGGAAGGTCGTGTTTCACGAGTTCAATGAATAAAGAAATACGACCAGAGAAGTGCAGATGAGATTATTCACCAGCAGCCACACCACCTGCACTTCAGAACTGCTCATCCACCTGAAGCTAAGCATATTTGGGCCTGGCTGGTTCTTGGATAGGAGACCAGCCCAGGAAGCTTGGAAGAGGAGTTGGTGAAACCACCAGGGGGTGCTGACCGTGTGGATACCAAAGCCCTAGTGCAGTGAGTGTGACTCTGTGCTGTAAAACTGGAGCCGTCCTTCGGGTGACATGTAAAACCAATGATCTACCTCTGCAGGTCATAAAAGACCCCCGAGCCTCCTTTGTAATGAGTAGGATGTATCCTGTTGTGCAGGCTAAACTGCCCACCAAGGCCTAGTCATTCTGGCCCCCTCATCATGGCCCCCCAGTCTCTAACCTCTTCACCACTTAATAGCCAATGAATGGTGACTGCACTGGCACAAGAATGGCTGCCGTCACGTCATCCACGCGGATGCTACACAATGGCATTGGTGGAACTGGCGCCACACTGTCTCTTTAATGTACTCCAAGTAGTTAGAAAAGTGCTACATACAGTGCATCCAGAAAGTATTCACAATGCTTCATCACTTTTTCCACATTTTGTTATGTTACAGCCTTATTCCAAAATGGATTAAATTCATTTTTTTCCTCAGAATTCTACACACTACACCCCATAATGACAACATGAAAAAAGTTTACCCGAGATTTTTGCAAATTTATTAAAAATAAAAAAATTGAGAAAGCACATGTACATAAGTATTCACAGCCTTTGCCATGAAGCTCCAAATTGAGCTCAGGTCCATCCTGTTTCCCCTGATCATCCTTGAGATGTTTCTGCAGCTTCATTGGAGTCCACCTGTGGTAAATTCAGTTGACTGGACATGATTTGGAAAGGCACACACCTGTCTATAGAAGGTCCCACAGTTGACAGTTCATGTCAGAGCACAAACCAAGCATGAAGTCAAAGGAATTGTCTGTAGACCTCCGAGACAGGATTGTCTCGAAGCACAAATCTGGGGAAGGTTACAGAAACATTTCTGTTGCTTTGAAGGTCCCAATGAGCACAGTGGCCTCCATCATCCGTAAGTGGAAGAAGTTCAAAAATACGAGGACTCTTCCTAGAGCCGGCCGGCCATCTAAACTGAGCGATCGGGGGAGAAGGGCCTTAGTCAGGGAGGTAACCCGATGGTCACTCTGTCAGAGCTCCAGAGGTCCTCTGTGGAGAAAGGAGAATCTTCCAGAAGGACAACCATCTCTGCAGTAATCCACCAATCAGGCCTGTATGGTAGAGTGGCCAGACGGAAGCCACTCCTTAGTAAAAGGTACATGGCAGCCCGCCTGGAGTTTGCCAAAAGGCACCTGAAGGACTCTCAGACCATGAGAAAGAAAATTCTCTGGTCTGATAAGACAAAGATTGAACTTTTTGGTGTGAATGCCAGGCGTCACGTTTGGAGGAAACCAGGCACCGCTCATCACCAGGCCAATACCACCCCTACAGTGAAGCATGGTGGTGGCAGCATCATGCTGTGGGGATGGGGACTGGGAGACTAGTCAGGATAAAGGGAAAGATGACTGCAGCAATGTACAGAGACATCCGGGATGAAAACCTGCTCCAGAGCGCTCTTGACCTCAGACTGGGGTGACGGTTCATCTTTCAGCAGGACAACGACCCTAAGCACACAGCCAAGATATCAAAGGAGTGGCTTCAGGACAACTCTGTGAATGTCCTTGAATGGCCCAGCCAGAGCCCAGACTTGAATCCGATTGAACATCTCTGGAGAGATCTTAAAATGGCTGTGCACCGACACTTTCCATCCAACCTGATGGAGCTTGAGAGGAGCTGCAAAGAGGAATGGGCCAAACTGGCCAAGGATAGGTGTGCCAAGCTTGTGGCATCATATTCAAAAAGACTTGAGGCTGGAATTGCTGCCAAAGGGGCATCGAAAAAGTATTGAGCAAAGGCTGTGAATACTTATGTACATGGGATTTCTCAGTTTGTTTATTTTTAATAAATTTGCCAAAATCTCAAGTGAACTTTTTTCACGTTGTCATTATGGGGTGTTGTGTGTAGAATTCTGGGGGAAAAAATGAATTGAATCCATTTTGGAATAAGGCTGTAACATAAGAAAATGTGGAAAAAGTGATGCGCTGGGAATACTTTCTGGATGCACTGTAACACACGAGTAAGGCCTCCTCTGGGGTCCTGTGTGCAGTTTTGGTCTCCATGCTACAAAAAGTACAAAGCAGCACTACAGAAGGTCCAGAGAAGTGCGACTCGGCCGATTCAGGGCTAAGAGGATTAATTTTGAGGAAATATTAGCAGAGCTGATCCTTTACAGTTTAAGCAAAAGAAGATTAAGAGGTGACATGATTGAAGTGTTT
Organism: Erpetoichthys calabaricus; assembly: GCF_900747795.2. Taxonomy (NCBI): domain Eukaryota; kingdom Metazoa; phylum Chordata; class Cladistia; order Polypteriformes; family Polypteridae; genus Erpetoichthys; species Erpetoichthys calabaricus. The sequence continues at coordinate 4,609,400 of NC_041395.2, forward strand.
AAAATGATGAAGGGAATTAGTACAGTGGATCAAGATGGTGACTTTAAAATGAGTTCATTAACAACACGGGGACACAGGCGGAAACTTATGAGGGGTAAATTTCATGGAAATGTTAGTACTAGGGTGTTGTACCGTGTTAGCCATTATGAATGTAGAGAAAAGCCAAGCAAAATGACACCTTTTATTGGCTAACTAGAAGTTAGCCAATAAAAGGTGTCATTTTGCTTGGCTTTTCTCTATGGAAATGTTAGAAAGTTTTTCTTTGCATACAAAAAGAGCCATAGACACCTGGAATAAGAGACCAAGTAGTGTGGTGAGGTATAAGACTTTAGGGACCCCCCAAATCTTTACTTGACATTATTTTGGACAATCTAGGCGTGTAGGATTAATAAGCTTTTTGGGCAGAATGGCTTGTTCTTATCACAACTTTTCTAATGTGGCGATGGTCCAGTTGTAGAGCCAACACTCCCTGCAAGATACGCAGGCCAACACAACTGAACGATGGTATCAGTGCACCTCTGAATTTAACATCCAATTCCATCATACTCAGATAAATGATAACTTCTGCTAAAGGAGCTTCTTACAAGCTACCAAATCGTAGGCTGTACTTAAGTTTTCACACATTGGTTCTCCATTTTGGCTTCATTTGTGTTAAATAATGACAAAGTGGAATCTGCGGTGTGTTGTTTTACACCCGAGGTTAGACTGAAATAATTTTAGAACCTGGTCAGGACCGGACGTTTGTTTTTATGTCCCGATATGTAAAACCCTACAACTGTAAAAGAGTGCACTTTCTTTTTCACATGACTGTACACCTTGCGTCACTAACCATGTCATACGGATTATGATATTGATGGAAATATCAGTGAACAAATTCTTGCTACTGATGTTTTAACTGTAAAAGTAAGTTTAAAAAGTGTTTGCGTGTTAATTTCAAAACCAAACAAAATGAAATCGTATTACGCAACGAATAACTAACGCAACATGGAACAATTTACTTTCAAATGATTACGTTTTACTATGGTTAATTACTTGCTGTAATGTAAAATAGTTACTTCTATTATGCATATGTGACAATTCCCAGGAAAATAATCAGTTTAAATTGTACATCTGCATCCCCATACGTGAGCGGCAGAACCGCAAAGAGGCTAGCGCATAGGCGTGGGGATTGGCAAGCAAAGCAAACAGGGGCCACAGCCCTATAGTCTTCATTATTAATGTACTATTTTTCTTTTTTATCTTATGCTGTTTATGTTATTTGTATGTGATGTTCTAAGCAGCTCCAAATCTACCAAGTCAAATTCCTGTATATTAAGTGCTAGCAAATAAAAGTGATTCTGATTTAAAAGTCTGTCCTTCATGAGGTACCAACATACTAGAAGACGTTCATCAGAACAGCGCGCACTGAATATAAAACACCCTTGAAATGCCCCCGCTATAACAGCTTCCTGCACCACGCTGTAACGGTTACCTACAAATCTACCCCAAGCCCTTCCAGTGTCGCTTGCATCATACAAAGCTGCTAGACATTTACCATATTCTGATACCGGCCATCTCTCTGCCCTAGTCACACAAATCTCAGGAAATACACATTCAGCTTCACTCCTCCTCCTCACCATCATCATCTCCCTCAGTCAAGTTATGAAGTTCTCTCAATGTTCACTTAGAACGTGTTCCACAAACCCACCATAAACTGTCTCCATTCTGTTCCCTTTCCAGATCGTACTTCTACGAGATTGTCGCTGCTCACGTTAACCAGGCCTGTCAGTAAGCTTACTTGTGGCTGTTCAGGCTCTTCAGAGTTTGCTCCCTCACACCGTAAATATATACTGTATATATATCACTTGACTTTCACCATTGTATTTTGTGTGTCAAGCACATCATGAACTTCTGCTTTGTCTATAATGTTACTTCCCTCTCTGCCTGCAGCATCAAAGTTTAACTGGCATCACATCTATGGGATTAATTTTATTGCACAAAACAAAACGGCACATTTCAGGGCCTGTCGCAATAAAACATGGCCTAATGAGCATTCAAGGAAACTTCACAGAGTGGGGAAGTGCCTGATGTGTTACTTTGTGCAAACGTCTGCCAATGCCAAATGGCCAATGACTTACACATTCATCAAGTTATTTCAGTATATAGCCAGCCTGGGAAAAGTTAATTTCAGGAAAGTACAGACTAAATATGAAATAATGGAGCAACACCACCCACATACAAGAATGGAGAACGTTTCATCTGTGGTGTAAATCTTAACTAATATGTTGACTGTAAGGGACAAAGACTCACTTGTACTGAAGGAGAACTTCTGCTTGGCGACTGAGCAGCCCGCTGGTCTGCCGAGAACAGTTGCAGTGGCGACCCTGATCCCAGTTAAGGAAGCTCTAGAAGCCTAAAAGACAAAGGAACAAACAACAGTTGACATTTTCACACATTTATTTGTCTTTTTTCCGATGTCTACTTTTTGTTTGTTTTTTTTTTTTTAAGGTGCCCCTCTGATTTGATGAGCGGACTGAACTGCTTGTCAATATTTTAATCCACCAGACAACTCCAGTGCTAACAAATAACCATTACACTTATTAAATTAAGCGTATAAAACGCTTTCCTTCAAGACCTTGGACTGAGAGCAGCTTTCAGGGCTTCTCTGTATCTGTGACGCAAGTCCGTTTGTCAAGGACTTTGCTCAAGTAAGAAAAGCCAAAGGGCATGGCCAGGTTCTTGCATCACTGCTTCCCTGATGGCCTTCACAGAAGTCTCTTTGGCAGATTTGACCTCACTTGTTTCATAAACACGCAGTAAAACACAATTCAGACAAACGTACACTCAGTCCGACACACCGACTGTGAAGGTGGCTGCAGCCATGGGGCCCACTGGGACCAGACTTCTTAACTGGGGGCTCTCAAGCTCAGTCCTGGGGTACACTGGGTGGCTGCAGGTTTTCATTCCAAGCAGGTTCACAAATCAGTGTGATGGGCTGTTGAATTATCTCAGCTTTCTCATCTCTTGTTTGGCATTCAAGTAAATGTGTTTGTGTGATACTTACATGTAAAACAAATTCAGTAACATCTACAGTGCATCCAGAAAGTATTCCCAGCGCTTCATCACTTTTTCCACATTTTGTTATGTTACAGCCTTATTCCAAAATGGATTAAATTCATTTTTTTCCTCAGAATTCTACACACAACACCCCATAATGGCAACGTGATAAAAGTTTGAGGTTCTTGCAAATTTATTAAAAATAAAAAAACTGAGAAATCCCATGTCCATAAGTATTCACAGCCTTTGCTCAATACTTTGTCGATGCACCTTTGGCAGCAATTCCAGCCTCAAGTCTTTTTGAATATGATGCCACAAGCTTGGCACACCTATCCTTGGCCAGTTTGGCCCATTCCTCTTTGCAGCACCTCTTAAGCTCCATCAGGTTGGATGGGAAGCGTCGGTGCACAGCCATTTTAAGATCTCTCCAGAGATGTTCAATCGGATTCAAGTCTGGGCTCTGGCTGGGCCACTCAAGGACATTCACAGAGTTGTCCTGAAGCCACTCCTTTGATATCTTGGCTGTGTGCTTAGGGTCGTTGTCCTGCTGAAAGATGAACCGTCGCCCCAGTCTGAGGTCAAGAGCGCTCTGGAGCAGGTTTTCATCCAGGATGTCTCTGTACATTGCTGCAGTCATCATTCCCTTTATCCTGACTAGTCTCCCAGTCCCTCACAGCATGACGCTGCCACCACCATGCTTCACTGTAGGGATGGTATTGGCCTGGTGATGAGTGGTGTCTGGTTTCCTCCAAACGTGATGCCTGGCATTCACACCAAAGAGTTCAATCTTTGTCTCATCAGACCAGAGAATTTTGTTTCTCATGGTCTGAGAGTCCTTCAGGTGCCTTTTGGCAAACTCCAGGCGGGCTGCCATGTGCCTTTTACTAAGGAGTGGCTTCCGTCTGGCCACTCTACCATACAGGCCTGATTGGTGGATTGCTGCAGAGATGGTTGTCCTTCTGGAAGGTTCTCCTCTCTCCACAGTGGACCTCTGGAGCTCTGACAGAGTGATCATCGGGTTCTTGGTCACCTCCCTGACTAAGGCCCTTCTCCCCCGATCGTTCAGTTTAGATGGCCGGCCAGCTCTAGGAAGAGTCCTGGTGGTTTCGAACTTCTTCCACTTACGGATGATGGAGGCCACTGTGCTCATTGGGACCTTCAAAGCAGCAGAAATTTTTCTGTAACCTTCCCCAGATTTGTGCCTCGAGACAATCCTGTCTCGGAGGTCTACAGACAATTCCTTTGACTTCATGCTTGCTTTGTGCTCTGACATGAACTGTCCACTGTGGGACCTTCTATAGACAGGTGTGTGCCTTTTCAAATCAGGTCCAGTTGACTGAATTTACCACAGATGGACTCCAATGAAGCTGCAGAAACATCTCAAGGATGATCAGGGGAAACAGGAGGCACCTGAGCTCAATTTGGAGCTTCATGGCAAAGGCTGTGAATACTTATGTACATGTGCTTTCTCAGCTTTTTATTTATTTTTAATAAATTTGCAGTACTAGGGTGTTGTACCGTGTTAGCCATTATGAATGTAGAGAAAAGCCAAGCAAAATGACACCTTTTATTGGCTAACTAGAAAGATTACAATATGCAAGCTTTCGAGGCAACTCAGGCCCCTTCTTCAGGCAAGATGTGATTACATCTTGCCTGAAGAAGGGGCCTGAGTTGCCTCGAAAGCTTGCATATTGTAATCTTTCTAGTTAGCCAATAAAAGGTAATAAATTTGCAAAAACCTCAAGTAAACTTTTTTCACGTTGTCATTATGGGGTGTTGTGTGTAGAATTCTGAGGGAAAAAATGAATTTCATCCATTTTGGAATAAGGCTGTAACATAACAAAATGTGGACAAAGTGATGTGCTGGGAATACTTTCCGGATGCACTGTATTTTTTCTGCCAAAGCTTTAAACATTGAACTTTATTTTATTGCATTCAGATTTAATTCATGTTTTTCTCTCCACTTTATTTATTTAATTGTATCCAGACACTGACAGTTCCTTACAAGAAGAGCAGACACGGGTACAAACGACACAGAATTCTAAAGCAGAGCTGCTACTTTACTACTTTAGATTCACAAGTATCCTAATTTGTAAGAAAAGGCTGAAATAACCCGAGCGTAAAACTAAAAATATATACGAGGGGCATTCAATTATAAACAGGAATTTTCATGCTCTGTTCTTATAAAGAGTGCAAGGTGGACGTGACTCATTAGACAAACACGCGCATGTTTAAAGACGTCGTTAGTAGTGCTGGCTGCTCTTTCTCCCTTTCCTGTCAGTTGTAATCAACTTGTCGGAGCAGGAGGTACACAGTAGTGTTGCGCAGCACATTATTATTATGTTTTTGACAAATGAAGGAGTCGTTCCATCTCAGATTTATTCAAGACTTAAAAATCAGCTTGGGGAAGGAGTGTCTACATTAGAACACTCTGGACGAGAACAGGCCATTCAAAGCTCGCCAGTCCTCTCCACTTGTTTCTTCTAAAATAACGTCAAGTTGAGTTTTGAAAGTCCCTAACGTCTTTCTTACGTCTCTCTCAGTCCAGAGTGTAAGACTGGTGCAAGTCATTCAGAGAGGGACTCTCATCTCTTCGGTCCAATTAAGGAATTTATAGGAGAGAAGAAATTCAAGCGGAATGAGGAGGTTACTGACGCTGTGCAAGAACGGGTCAACATGCAGTCCAAAGACTTCTGGGAGTCTTATTTTGAGCGCTGGAACAAAGGTATTGCTACATGGAAATAGAGGGAGTAAGTCATTTCAATGTATCTCATAAATTCCTGTTTATATTTGAACGCCCCTAATAATAATAATAAAGAAAAATAATTCACTCCAGTGAAACACACAAAGCCCAATAAACATTTAGCACGGCAGCTCTTGCAGTTTCTGGATTAACACAATAAAGACAGACAATGAGAAGTAAGACCTCACATAAAGGAAGGCAGGAGAGCAGGATGGTCCACAGGACAGAATAGGAGACCCACCGAATTCAAGGAATACGCCACCTAAACACGATCCATTTCTTTATGCACTACTAAACCTGAGTTTTGTAGTGAAAGCTGTGAAAACATTTAATGTCATATCTGCCAACACAATGGGCTTCAATGGAGGAGACCAACGCTGAACAAACAGCAACCAGTATCAGAATCTCCATTAAAAAAAAAATAAAACACCTCACTTTACTCCGGTCTTATAATGCAAATGTTGGAAAAGACGGGGGACTTAAAGACCCTGCACTCCCTGTTACTGACTGGGCAAAAAACGTCTTTGATTCCAAAAGTCACTCCTGAGAGTCTTTAGGTTTCCTGTTTACATGTGCAACGATAATTCCAAAAGTAAGTCTTTCAAAGTAATTTAGCAAAAAGAGAACATTTATTTTACATAGCAAAATGTTTTGAGCAAGCGACTGGATTACGAGAAGTGAGTGATGGGAGATTTGCTTTTCCTTCTTCATGGACGTTTTTCACATCATCTGCCACTGCACTGGTCACTATAGACTTCAGACAGACGGCATTGTCATTTGTCCCCAGGGGGACATTCAGCTTTTTACAGAAGCTCGCTAAACCAAAGGCTCTTAGCCTACTGGTTGTTGCAGGTTCCCACCTTTGGGGTCACACAGGGTTGTGCCTCACTGTTGTCCATTATGAATGTCAGCAGCGACTATCCAAAGGGGTTGTTTAAAAATAAATAAATAAATAAAAAGGACAGTCATTATATATTAAATAAATCTACCAAGACAACTAAAACAAAAAACCTTCTGACTTTTCAACTACAATCCCAGCGAGGCAGCATGCAGACGTACTACCATTGGCACAAAGGAGCACCAGTCGCATTTCTTCACACACTTTTTCTGAATAATTCGTTGGCCGAGAGTCCCGAGTGTCAGCGTGTCACAGATGTGCAGCATCGTTCATAAGGTTTTCATTCGCCCCTTCGCTATGACCTCCAGGGGGTCCACAGTGTGCCCCATTATGTCAAATATGCCCCTCTCTCTCCATTAAAACACGAGATTACAATTTTGGTACTCGTGTGTCACAACGCCGCTACTCAACCTACATAGTGCGTCTCCACTGCCCCCCCAAACCCTCCAGCTGACATTAGAAATTTGAGACAGAAGGTCTCAAAAGTAATTAAAAATCTAATTTTATGTATTCTAGTTTTTGTTAATAAACAAATTTTAATAAAGAAGTTTCTCTTGTCTGTGGCCGGGTTGTAACACGAGTACCAACATTTTTTCTTAGTCATCACCACAAAGTACATGGGATTAGTAACATGTATAAAAATAAAACATCTTTTTGGGTGGAGTATTAGTTTAAACTGAAAAGGTTCATCTCCTTCAACAGCTCAGACCCCAGTCCTTTAAATCAGCCTAGTCGCTCTTCTCTGGCCTTTCTCTACTTCTATTTTGTCCTTTATGTAGCCTGGATACCCAAACTGCACCCAGTACTCCAGATGAGGTCTCACCAGTGTGTTATAAAGCTGGAGCAGAACCTCCCGCAACTTGTACTGTGCACATCAAGGCGCTATATAACCTGACACTATATGCACAAACGTGAGGCACACTTTGTGCACCAAGAACGATTTCCCTCACTTTTCTTTAACTCTGGCTCTCTATTTGTTGTCCTCCTGCAGATCGTGCTTTTAAAAGCTGATATGATGCGAGTGAACCAATGAATGAGCACCGAACAGATGTGTGCAGTGTACTGGTAATAAAAAAGAACCAATAAAACCACATTTTTTAAAAATGCCACAGTAATAGAATTTGGTTAACTCCAGTACTGTAAGTAAATGAGCTTTCCAAGCAATTACAGGATTAGCACCCTCCTCCTATCTAATAAGCACTCTAGCTCAAGTCATGGGGGGCACCTTCCATCAAATAGTTTATCATCTCTGTAAAAACTAAAGATTACATTGTTTTCTCTGCTATTACCAGAGGCATCCATCCATTTTCCAACCCGCTGAATCCGAACACAGGGTCACGGGGGTCTGCTGGAGCCAATCCCAGCCAACACAGGGCACAAGGCAGGAACCAAACCCTGGGCAGGGTGCCAACCCACCGCAGGGCACACACAAACACACCAAGCACACACTAGGGCCAATTTAGAATCACCAGTCCACCTAACCTTCATGTCTTTGGACTGTGGGAGGAAACCCACGCAGACACGGGGAGAACATGCAAACTCCACGCAGGGAGGACCCGGGAAGCGAACCCAGGTCTCCCAACTGCGAGGCAGCAGCGCTACCCACTGCGCCACAGTGCCACCTACCAGAGGCATGTCATGTTATTTCAAGATTTTAAAAAATCCCATTTTGGAGTGAAGTATCCATTTAACAATACTGTATTTCATTAAAAATACGAGTCTTTGAGATTGTGTGCATATGACTGCATACCTGACATGTGGAACACGGAAGATTAATAGATTGACATTCTTAAGTAACTGCTAAAAAAGAATTGAATTTCTGGGTAGGATAGGCCTTTGCCTCGCCTTCTCTTAGTAATCAGCAGTCAAATGAACGTGACAATGAAGGAGCTCCTCCTCGTCACTGTCACTACTAAATGCAAAACAACAACGGGGACTGGCGAATTAAAATCCTGCGCCACCGATTCGTTAAACTGGTTGAAACAAACACAGGGACACCTCGAGACTTGAATTGTGAGGCCCCGTTGTAACCCAATGCCGTGCTATCTGGATACCCCATGAATCTCCCCCTACATGCTGCTACCCCGATAATGGTAAGGGGATGGGAATGATTTTTTTTTAGCCAAGGCGTTCACAAAGACGTTCAGTTTTTACAATAAATCTGACTGAGCGCCTCGGAGCTGAGCGGCTGTTGAAGGCGTCCAAAGTTCCAAACGGGTCCTCGACACCAAACCATGCGGTAAGGTCGCGCTCGCCAGCATCACGGTCTCCATTATGACCTTCGTAGAGCTTTCTTTTCATTCTTTACTTCTAATGACAGCTCTCACTGGAGTCTCGTTTGATTTTTCCACGCAGTGTTTTTAATTGTGGGCTCCCAAATTCTAAAGCCGAGCTGCTGTGCGAGTGAAGCTCAGCACCCTCACAGCGTGACGGTCCTTCAGACGCCAACACGTGTCTGGTTCGGCCCGAGTGTCCACAGCGGATTCACAGACCGGCACAGTTCCTGACAGCTGGAGCACTAGACGACTACGCACCGAGCCGACACACCGGCGCTAGTGTTTCAAGTGAGAAGCACCGCAACTACCGTACAAGCCACCTGACAGCATGAGACCTGCAGGTGCCCCTTTCGCAGAACGTTGTCCAAAGCAGTCCACGTTCATGACCGCCTGTTTATCAGAAAAGTCAGAGAACAAAACCACGCGTGGTCCGCCTTTCAACACCGACGCACTTCTGGACTTACCACACTCTGCAAAGCTCTTGCAAACAAAGCCGCCATGTTGCATAAACTGACAGTGTTGCCTATGCGCCTGTGCTGTCGAATCTCGTGGGTGTTTGACCACGCCCTCTTTGACGTCACCGTTAATATTAAAGTGGAGTTAAGGTGGTCTGCGCTAAACTTATAATAATAATAATAATAATAAATTTTATTTATATTGCACTTTATATTTTAGCAATCCCAAAGTGCTACAGAGTAAAAATAGAATAATAAAATAAAAAAGAACAGAAGAGTCTATAAAATACTTTAACAAAATGAGTTTCTAAATTCCACACTCAGAAATGTCCAATAAGATTCCAAACTTTACACAATTAAAAGATTGGCAGAAGTTAAAAATGGTAAAGAAAAAATATACATTACAGTATTGTAAAGAATCGGATCTCAATTTAATTTAACTTTTTGTTTTGCCCCCCCCCCCCCCCAGCATAATCTATCAACTATGGGGGAGGAGCGAAAGCTTCAGTTTCATCAAAAATTTCGATCTCCGTTTTAAGACCATTCTATCAGAAAGTTGGGTTATTTCGGTTCTCCACAAAAGCATAAGATATTTATTTTTCTCAGCCATTACTAGTAACAACTCAGGTTATGTAAAATAAAAATAAGTAGATTAGCCAGGACAGGGAAAAATGCGTCGCGATCAGGCAAGAAGAGCTGACTACCGAGAAGACCCGAGCACGGCGATTTGTGGAGCAGCTCCGGGGGGCGGGGCAGACGGGACACGTGACAATGAAGCGCAACCGCGCGTCTGTCCCACTGAGCCGGGAGCGCGGACGGCACGCCTGATGTTACGTTTACCGATGTGCTCCGAGGCCAATAAAACCCCTGGACATGACGGGATATTCAACGACATGAAAGACGTCGTCCATAAACTCTTATTAGGCGTTCCTGAGCAGTCGCTTTAGAAAGGAGAAGTGCTGGAGGACAGGAAAGAGTCAAATGTGACTCCAGTCTTTAAGAAGGGACACAAAATGGATCTGGCAATTCCAGGCCAATGAGTCTTACTGCCGTACCATGTTGGACTGTACTAGGGTGTTGTACCGTGTTAGCCATTATGAACGTACAGTAGTGAGAAGTCAAGCAGAAGGACCCCTTTGATTACAATATGCAGGCTTTTGAGGGACTCAGGCCACTTCTTCAGCCATTGAAAGTTTGCATATTGTAATTGTATGTCTGTCGGTTTGCTGGACTTCTCATTGCTGCACTATGCAAAATTACAAAAAGTTTAATAAGAAACAAATGAGAAAATCACCCAAATGAAAATAATATTCAAAATAAGAGCCAGCACGGCTTTGTGAGAAGAAGGTCCTGCCATCCCAAACTGTTAGAATTTTCTTTTAAGAAGAACAAGAAGGAGAAGCAATGGGAATAAAAACAAAACATACGACCGAACTCACTTGGCCTTTGACTCCATCGTCCGCACCAAAGATGAATTCTGAAACGAGAAGCTGAAGGCATCAGAGGTGACCTGCAAAACCGGAGCTCACGTCGGTTAAGCGCCAGGAGACAAAGAGTGCAGAGCAGAGGAGAATGGAGGAGTGGAGTCCTCGGGGGTCTGTCCTTGGACCCTCGGTTACATTTGCGGATTTACATTGATGACGTTGATTTCAGTGTGGTTAGTAAACTTGTCAAATTTGCAGATGACTTCAAAAAGCCCTGAACAAACTTATGTACTGGACGAAGACCTGGAACTTGCAGATTAATGTCGAAAAGTGCAAAGCGCTGCTGGTGAGCCAAAGGAACATCAGCTATAAACACAAGATGGGAGACACCAAGCTACAGGAAGAGACCTCTGAAAAGGACTTAGGGTTTATGTCGACACAGCATGTTCATCGAATAAGCAATGAGTAGTAGAGATTAACGAGGCTAATGCAATGTTAGGTTATGTCAAGGGACGTTATATAATAATAATAATTCTTTGCATTTTTATAGCGCTTTTCTCACTACTCAAAGCGCTCAGCAATTGCAGGTTAAGGGCACCAACAGAGCAGAGTCCCTGTTGGCATTTTACGGGATTTGAACCCGCAACCTCCCGATTGTCAGTGCAGATCCTCAGCCTCAGAGCCACCACTCCACCTATGTTCAAACTGGAGTCGTGTGTGCAGTTCTGGTCACCGCACCACAAGAGAGACATAGCAGCACATGAAGCTGTGTAGCCAGGTGCATCATGGGGCTGACGGACATGTCCTACTGTGACAGACTGTGACGGAGAATGAAACCTGTTAGTCTGAGCAGAGGAGATTGCGTGGGGACCTCATCCAGGTATTTAAAATCCTTAAAGACATCCAGCAACATTCTTTCAGGTGAATCACATCCACACTCGAGGACATCAGAAGGCAGAAGAGCATTTAGGACTGAAGGCAGGAAGGACTTGTATCAAACCCAAAGAGTTGTGGGGCTCTGGAACAAACTACCAGGACATGAAGTTGAAGCAGAAACCTCAAGAGCCTTTGAGAAGAATCAGGAGGAGACGCTGGGACAGCTGACCTGTTAGCAGACGGGTGACAAACGGACCGCGTTATCTCCTCTTGTTTGTCAAATGTCCTTATGTGCGTTTTTTAAACCATAGTAATTCACACCGTTTGGTCAGTTTTAAGAATTAGAATGAGAGACACAGCTACGGACTGAACACAATATAAACTACAGTAAACGTCCCTGTTATAATAGTTAAGTCTGCCTTGTATCTCTAGTCATTTTAACCCACCGGACAGGGAAATATACAACATGGACTGAAAATGAACAAAACGGAAAGATCATCCAATCAAAGAACGGTCCGGGCTTTTTTTTTTTTTTTTGGAATAAAGAAGCACCACGTGTGGGAAGCTGGCCACACTTCTGAAATAATTATATAAAACGTAACAAAGTTGCTATCAGATTTTAAATTCAAAATTAACCCATTTGCTATCGACTTTTATTATCTTCTTTGATGTCAAAAAGTCAATAAAATGCAAAGGCGGCTCTGCCATTTCCAAGGCCAACGCCTGTGCGGTGCTGCACTTACACAGTTGTTCCACCAGAGGGCGCCCGAGGCGCGCGTTTTCTGGGGTTTCAGCAGAACGAAGGGCGCGCAGAGGACCGCGTGGAGCACTAACTCGGTGTCACTGCGCTGCTGCTGACAACAGAGGCCATTAAAACACGGAGACGGGTTCAAAGGTGGGGCTTCACAGAGCGCGTCATCACAAGACTTTCACAGAACACACCTGACCAGACGTCCAACTCCTAACATGTTTATTCAGTTCGAGGTTCTCCCCTCAATTGGTGTGATCCTGGAATCAGCCCTGGTCAGGATGGGGCCCACACCACCCAGACTGACCTGTACCAGTCGAGTTAGTCCGTCCAGTTCAATACAAGCCATCAGCACCTGAGGGAGAGAGGCGAGCGGCATGAAAGACGCTATACAAGTAAACTCCAATTAATGACCAAGTTACGGCACTGGTCACCTCGGTGAGTTTGGGTGTTAGGGCCTGAGAGGTCTGGGTCTTTGGTGGGTACGTTTACTCTGCTCCTTTGAAATTTAGAAAGATGCTGACAGGAACACAAGCAGGCTGGACTGGAGGTCCGAGTTATAGCTGAACGGGACCGGTCACTAAATCAAGTGCGTCACATGTCACCCCATCAGTCCAGGAGGTGTGACAGGAAAACGAAGGACTGCCGTAAGATTGGTGACTCTGCGTCTTCCATGGTGCCGAAGGTGAGTGACTGCTGAATCGAAAAGCCGCCCAGGACAACATCTTCTGACAATCCTCAGTGCGCTTTCTAGGGCGACTATGGAGTCGTGAGCTGATTCACAGCCGACCCTATTGGGGTGATTTGTACTTAAGGGCCTCAGGGAAACAACAGGATAGCAGTGTTCTAGAAAGTGCCAGTGCCAGCTGCAGTAATACATCTTCGGTCACATCGTGTGATGTCATCATGTAACAAGTGAGGATTTTGTTTCCTTTCTGATTCTGTTGAGAGTTTAGCACCAAACGATAGCAAAATGGCGTGAAGCCTTATGTAGAAAAAATATCTCACCCCAGGGAGCCTGACCCTAGCAAACATGGGGGCTCGAGCCTAGAAGGCCCCAAACCTGTAAAAAAAGGAGTAATGTCCCAAAATATATGAACAATGTCACAAAATATCCATAAATACGCCTCACAGGAGGGAGACCTGGCCTGAAGGGACGACTCCCACATTTATTAATAACCCAAAGAAAATGTAAAAGACTCAAAGGGGAGGAGCTGCCAAAAAGACAATCGACAGGAAACAAATCTCAAAAAGAATTCCAGAAAAATAAAACACTAAACAGAAACAAAAGACCAGAAAAGGAGCAAAAAAAAAAAAACACAAAGAAAAAGCAAAACTCCCACAAGCCACCACTTCCCAAGTGCATCCAATGAACTGACCAGCCCAGCCTGCGGGATTACGAACTTCTGAGTAAACTGGGAGAAGTGGGAAAAAGAAAATAAGAATAAAAATAAACCGTAGTGACTGCAACCCAAATGAGAGGCAATGAGTGGGACACCAGGGACACCAAAGTAGAAGATCAAAGACACAATTCATCAAAAGGAAGCAAAGATTTAAAAGGTTCATGGCTGATTAAGTCAAGGTCACGACTCTGGAGACTCCGCCCCTAGAAACGAGGGTCATGACCCTGACAACAGTACACAATATGGCTTCTCTCAAAGGCAAAGCCTCAGTTTCCATCGTAAATCATGACGGCCCCCAATCCATCATTGGTGAGGTAAGAGTGGCCCCGCCCCTTAGGGATCCGCCCATAAAATACAAGGAACGCAGCAGAATGTCAGAAACGGACAAAACGAAACGAAGAGAAGCGACAGAAACAAATGAACACAAAAAGAAGGTGAAGAACCCCAGTGAGCCAGGAGACACTCGGCTATTGGCGCGGTGGGTTTCTGTCACCTTTTTGATTTAAAGCCAATTTCTAATGGCTTTAAGCTTCTTGTGTCTTTTTCCAACGCCATCTTGGTTTTTACCGTCATTCAGTAATCTACATAATTTGCGTGTCTTCGATGCAACGGCTTACAGCTCACCTCGGATGTTTTGGGTTCTTGTGAGCGTTAAATAAACTCGGTGACGGTACGTCTGCTCAGTTGTGTTTGTCGGTACGTCTGAGTTTTAGTCTTCGCAATCGGATGACTGACTTGATCTTAAGATTTTGGTTTGGTTTTGCTGATGTCACCCGCGTGCGCATGGGAGAAAGTTAAAGGGCTCAAATCAGGGGAATTCCACGCCAGACCAAGGGGTGGCGCTAATCATTTCTCTCTTTCCACTGCAGAAGTTTTGGGAAATTCCGCCTGACCCTGATGACGTCACCTTCTGGTCCCAACCCCGATGACATCACTTCTTCTGCCTTGCTTTAAAACCTCGGACTCCAGTCTGTACCCTACTGTTCTGTACGGGTTCAAGTACACAGGAGGCTGCCCCAAACCTCTGTGGTGGCTCTTTTGTCATTCTTGTGACCAATTCAGTGACCAATGAGTTTGACCGCCCGCTGACACACACATTCTTCCATCCATCTCCCAGTCCTTCACTTCTGCCAGTGCATTAATGTCCTGTTAGGTCGCCATTTTGTAGTCTCACTGTGCCAAATGTATAATCCATACATCTGGAGACAACCACAATGTAGGTGGGCACAATTAGTGGGCTCACATTTCTAAACCAATGCAACACCTCATGAAGGCTGCGCTCAAAGAACGATGGTGGGCTTGTTAACCTGATATGACAACAGCAAGCTTCTGATTGTCATAAACGGTCCACGGCCTCCTATGAAGACCCCCCATTAAACATGTCAATGTGTGTCACATATGTGGAGAGCACTTTGCATGTGCTAACGATAAACACAGCCTGCTGCAAGCACAAATAAATTTGCAAAAATTTATAATAATAATTTATAAAATTAATAAATTTGCAAAAACCTCAAGTAAACTTTTTTCACGTTGTCATTATGAGGTGTTGTGTGTAGAATTCTGAGGAAAAAAATGAATTTAATCCATTTTGGAATAAGGCTGGAACATAACAAAATGTGGAAAAAGTGATGAAGCGCTGGGAATACTTTCTGGATGCACTGTAACATCACAGAAGGACTTGGACAGCAGACAGGCTTGGGCAGATTTGTGGCAGATGAAATTTAATGTCAGTAAATGTAAAGAATTACACATAGGAAGTAAAAATGTGAGGTTTGAATATCAAGAGTTCACCTTATGAGAAGGATATAGGAGTCATAGTGGACTCTAAGCTATTGACTTCCCAACAGTGTTCAGAAGACATTAAGAAGGCTAACAGAATGTCAGGTTATATAGCGCCTTGATGTGTGAATACAAGTCACAGGAGGTTCTGCTCAACTTTATAACATACTGGTGAGGTCTCATCTGGAGTCCTGGGTGCACATCTGGTCTCCATAAAGACACAGCAGCAGTAGAGAAAGTCCAGAGAAGAGCGACTGGGCTGATTCAGGGCTACAGGGGATGAGTGATGAGGGAAGATTCAAAGAGCTGAGCCTTTACAGTTTAAGCAAAAGAAGATGAAAAGGAGACCTGACTGAAGTGTTTAAATTAGTCCAGTGGATCAAGACTGTTAGTGAGGACACAATGGGACTGCTGTGAGCAGTTTTGGTCTCCATATCACAGAATTAATGACAAAGCAGCACCAGAGAAAGTGCAGAATGGAACAGCTGGGTCAATTCAGCACCATGGAGAGCAATTAGCAAGAAAGCCATTAAGAGAACCTCATAAAGTCAAGAAAGAAGGCTAACAGAATGTCAGGTTATATAGCGCCTTGACATGTCAAGTTCAAGTCCCAGGAGGTTCTGCTCAAGCTTTATAACACACTGGTGAGGCCTCATCTGGAGTCCTGGGTGCAGGTTTGGTCTCCAGGCTACAAAAAGGACATAGCAGCACTAGAGAAGGTCCAGAGAAGAGCGGCTCAGCCAACTCAGGACCATGGACAGCAACATAGGGGAACAACTGAAGCAGCCAAACCAAACCAAACAGGCAGTGTGGTGTAAAGGTTAAGGATTTTGACTTCAGACCCTAAGGCTGCAGGTTCAGGTGCCACTACTGCCACTTTATGACTCTGAGCAAGTCTGGAAAAAACAGAAGAACTGAAACTGATTGTCTATCAGAGATTCTAAGTCTCCTTGGACAAAAGTAATAATGACATATGGAGGTAAAGAGGCGACCAAAGTGTTAAACATTACAGAAGGAATCAGTACAACTATCACTTATTAATGCTCAGCACTATAATGGAGGTTCTGCTCAAGCTTTATAACACACTGGTGATGCATCACCTGGAGTCCTGGGTGCAGGTTTGGTCCCCAGGCTACAAAAAGGACATAGCAGCACAGGAGAAGGTCCAGAGAAGAGCAACCAGGCAGATTTAGGACCACAGAGAGCAACTGAGGGGGAAAGACTGAAGGATCAGAACTCCAAACCAGACTGAGATTAAGAGGTGACGTGATTGAAATGTTCAAAATCTGGACAAGAACAGGCCATTCGGCCCAACAAACCTTGCTAGTCCTGTCCACTTAAATTCCTCCAAAATAACATAAAGTTGAGCTTTTTAGGTCCCTAAGGTCCTACTGTCTACCACATACCACCAGTCAAAAGGGCAAAGAGGGAGAGAGAGAGTTAGTAAGGGTTAACAATTGAACAACGCTGTCCACCCCACTGCCTGGTCACTCACTCCACTTGGTGTCTGTGGTCCTCTTCTTAATAACTTCACCCTTCACAAGTTTCCAGCTGTGTCCCCGTATTCTTAAAGCACTCATTTTAAAGTCACCATCTTGATCTCCTGGACTAATTCCCTTCATAATCTTAAACACTTCAAGCAGGTCTCTTCTTCATCTTCTTTTACTTAAACTGAAAAGGCTCAGCATTGACACCCCACAACCTGAACTGCCACTTCTTTTAGTTTGATGCCCACCCTCTCATGTGGCACCTTATCAAATGCTTTCTGAAAGTCCACATCAATCATCTCATCTGCTCCTCTCTGGTCATATCCTTTTGTTTCCTCCTCATAGAATTCCAGCCTGTCAGTAAAACCCAACCTCCCTCTTCTGACCCCACGCTGACTGTCCTGTCCATGCCACCTGCAAAGACAAATAGAAATGAAACCATGGCTTGATATTTCACCAATGGACCACCAGCCACAGGGCTCGACTCAGTGATGTGAGGATGGAAGGGCGGAGGAGAGCCAACTCTAAAGCTTCTTCTCCTTCAGTTTCACTCCTCCTCACCTGCTCTTGGTGGTCCTGAATCAGCCGAGTTGTTCTTCTCTGGACCTTCTCTAGTGCTGCTGTGTCTTTATGGAGACCAAAACTGCGCACAGGACTCCAGATGAGACCTCACCAGTGTGTTATAAAGCTTGATCAGATCCTCCTGTGACTTGTCCTCCACACATCAAGGCGCTATATAACCTGACATTCTCTTAGTCTTCTTTCTTGACTTTGTGAGGTTCTCTTAATGGCTTTCTTGCTGATTGCTCTTCATGGTGCTGAAGTGGCCCTGACACTCCTCTCTGTTCTTTCTCTGGTGCTGCTTTGTCCTTTATTTTGTGATACGGAGACCACCACTGCACACAGTACCCCAGACTGGTGTGTTTTGAAGCTCAAGTAAGGCCTCCAGTATAGCTTGGAGCATTAATAAGTAACAGCTGTGGGTCCACTTTACTAACCCCCTTCCTAATTTCAAACACTTCACTCAGGTCACCTCCTAATCTCCATTAATTTGAAGGGGCATCTCCTTCAGACTTTCCTTTCAGTTGCTCTCCATGGTGCTCATCTCCGCCTGGTTGCTCCTCTCTGGACTTCCTGCTCTGCTGCTATGTCATTTTTTTTTTTTTTTTTGTAATATGGACAGCAAACCGGAACACAGCAGTCCTGAAGAGTCCGGATGGGCAGGTGGAGGCAGCTGGGGGGTCCTTAGTGCCATAGAGAGGATTGAGCCAGGATTGACAAAGAAACGACAGGCTGGGAAGGAGAGCACAAGGTGGGGTGGACTTTGGTGCCAAGGTGCCAGTGTGCCATGTTGGCTCCTAACAATGGAGGCATTTGCCACAGCACTCTGATGTGAAGCCATTTTGTAGAATGACCACAGCATCCCTCTGGTAATGGATGAGCTTCTCACAACTCCAGGCAGCTGTACTGGGGCTGATGGGCATGGGGGGCTCACGGTGACCACATGCTTGTTGTCTCTCAAGGCTTCAGTATTAACACGCTTGACCAACTGGCATCGGAGTAAACGAGTTGACAGACTTTTCTCCTTTCATGCAGCTTATGCACCGGGCGTATCTTGTTCATGGTGACCATTTTCGGATTGGATTTCATTGACCTTTACATTGAGGGCTCTCGTGTAGTTTCAAGCACCACAAACTTCTTCAAACTTGAGAATCTTGCTTCTCCCAATCTGAGAGTCCTTTGGGTGCCTTTTAGCCAACTCCAAGTAGTCGTCCACGTGTCTTTTACTGAGGAGTCGGATCACTCCGCCATGAACTCTGAGTCAGTGGAGTGTTGCAGCGATGGCTGTCTTCTGGAAGTTTCTCCCATCTCCATACAAGTTCCATTGGGTTCTTGATCACCTCTCTCACCAAGTCCAGTGATTGGCCGCTTGTTCAGAACTTCCTCCATTTGAGAATCATGGAGGCTACTCTGCACTTGGGAGCGTTCCTTGGCAGCCTTCTCCACACCGGTGCCTGTAAACCAGGCAGGCAGACGAGTCCTTCAACCTCATGGCTTGGTGTCTGCTCAAGTGTGTGCCTTATGGGGACTTCAAACACCTCAGTCATGATCAGCAGAGTGAGTCAAATTGCACACTAAAGCCAGTGTTGGTGTCACCCAGCGTAGTAACCAATGCTGGATTAAGACCCCCACAGGCCCCCTGGGGTGACACCTCAAACAATGCCAGCCGTTTAACACAGCGCAGCGTGATTCCCACGCATGGACACTCAACGGTGGGGGGCGGGGGGTGTCAGGGCCCCCCCCCCAGTGATTTCAGCCTGAAACGCTAGCTGGGCTTCAGATTCACACTTTATGTTGTCATTTATGTTGTAATTGTGTTTATGTTTCAGTGCCTTGGTGGTGGTCTATATACAGTATGTGGTGGGTGGTTCCCCAGGAGGCGGGGCCACCTGCCAATCACCATCAGGGCCCGCCCTCCGCCTACTGGAGCTCTCCCACAGTTCAGTGTTGGTGTCACTTGTGTCTTTCTGGAAATTTTGAACCTTTGCTCATCTTTTTGCCTTTACTTTTGGATTCTGCGCTGGGACTTTGTTCACCCTGATGGTCGGATTTCCTTTATGCCTTTTGTGCTCTTTGAAGAATTACAGGGTTACAGTGCACTTTGTATTTTATGACAACCAGCCAGGGTTTGACAGGAATTCCCCCTCTAGTGGACCATTTTGGAAGTGGGACTTACGTGCTTTGGGACTCCTAGTTCATAGCACACTGCGTGACAATGTGACAGGCAGACAGTCACTTGGGTTTCAGCTCCTCTGATGGCGGACCCCCAGAGCACCCCTAGTGACTCCACTGATCTGAACACTTGTGTCGGTGGGATCTTTCCGGGGTTTTAAAATGTGTTAGCTTCTGTTTTCACTTTGACATCCAGGGGTTTGGAGTGTTGCTTGATGAAGGAACTTCGGCGATCCATGTAAGAAAATGGGCAAAACGTCTGAAGACTTTCTGATGACGCTGCACAAGATGCCAGTCCAAGCTCATTTTGGAGCCCTAGGCGGGGTTGAAGGACGTCACCCCTCCTTGCCCATAGCAGGTAGTCTGTATTCTTAGACTTTGCCAACTTGTATGAGGGGGTCCCCCTTAGTGTCTGGACCGTGTGCCCCTTCAACAGCACAAATGGCTCCTCCCCGTGTAAACCGCAGACTTTAAGGAGTGGGTGACCCTTGGCGTACGGAGCGAGTGCACTTGTACTTCACAAAGGGTGCCCACCCAGTATCATCAGAGCTCATCAGCCTATCACGTGTGCCCCTTCAGTAGCTCCAATGGTGCCCCTTTGTGCACACACTCGCTCTATCATGCTATCATCATTCAGCCTTTCACCATCTGTGTCCCCTTATCGTTCATAAATGGCACCCTAGGCAGCCCCCTAACTCGGGTAATGGATTGACCTGGGGGCTCTCAAACTGGTCATGTAGGCCCAAGATTTCCCCTAAATCATTCATTCTTTTGTTCGTTCATTCATTCATTTTCCTGATTCTTCTCCTGAGTTTTGGTTTATCCCGCCATTACATTACTGCACATTCCTCATTGAAAGAAAGACTACAACTACGCCATTCTATAACAGTGGCACACTGGTAGTGCCAGTGCCGTGCAGTAGGGAGACCCAGGTTCATGTCTGGGGTCTTCTCCTGCGTGGAGTCTGCATGTTCTCCCCGTGTCTGGGTGGGCTTCCTCCCACAGTCCAGAGACATACTGGTTAGGTGGATCGGTGACGCTGAATTGCCCCATCCACAATACGATGAACTGGCACCCTGCCCAGGGTTGTCTTCCTGCCTTGCACCTTGTCCTTGCTGGGATAGGCTGCTCGGGTTCGAAAATGGACGAATGGATAGATGATGTTTTATTGGGGGGTATTCAGCCACTGAAAGACGGTCGCCTAACGATTCCAAACACAAGAACTCCAGGAGACAGGGAGATGTCCAATAGATCGCAGCAGATGTACTGCACCGAACTGCCCCGCCGTTACGCTATGGAGGGCACAGCGATGGGCACTCACACCAGCAGAAAGATGCCCGTTCGCAGTACTCCTCGTCAAGCGCTGCCCCCAGTGGAGCTCGTGGCCCCCTGTCATTCGACACCGACATTAATGCCTCCTTCGGCTCTTTCTCTTTATCGCGAATCTTCAGCTCTTAACTCCCTCGACCAGCACGGGCACTCACACCTCGTGCGTTCAGAAAGACGCAGCCACGGAGCGCCGGAGACTACACTTCCCAGGATGCACCGCGGTCGTGTCTCCGCGCAGGTGCCGTGAGAGCTCGTCCGACAGTCCTCTGTACCACACCCCCAGATGGGAGGCAGCAGCAGCATCTGAAACGTGAAAGCCGCGTAGAGGATGGAGAGATCGAGGGAGTCGGCGTGATAGATGAGTGCGTGCGGAGCCGAAGGGCCAAACCAGAAAGAAGCCGCGCAAGGAAAAAAAGAAAAAGCGAGCGACCTGGAGGGGGTGGGGGTGCGGGCAGACGCGATTCGCCATCTCGGAATTAAGGAATTGCTGAGGCGCCGCCAGCCCCGCTCTGCCCGCGCTGCCTGTAAATGGAGCTGGAGAACATCGTAGCGAACACCGTGCTGCTCAAAGCCCGAGAAGGTGAGCCTTCGTGGTGGGGGGGAGAGAGCGGGAGGACCGGTAAGGAGTG
Organism: Erpetoichthys calabaricus; assembly: GCF_900747795.2. NCBI lineage: Eukaryota > Metazoa > Chordata > Cladistia > Polypteriformes > Polypteridae > Erpetoichthys > Erpetoichthys calabaricus. The sequence goes on from NC_041395.2 coordinate 4,631,216, forward strand.
TATGGGGGGGGGGGTGCAGTAGGAGCCGCTATGATGAGGTCATAAAGACGGGGTGGGCGGTGGAGGGGGGCCTTAAAAGCTCCATTTGCGATGTGCATCTTCTGATCATGACGAGCCGGCGCCGTCCTCACGGTGGCCATTCTCCGCCGCGGATGCCTTTGTGCCATATCGCTCGCTGTCATCTGCTCGCTGTCACCTGCCTGTCCGCCGGTCTGTCTGTCGTTGAATTACCTCCTCCCGCCCCACTCCATTCTCATCCACAAGTGCCGCTTGCCCGGGGGTCCCGCCCTGCCACCACCGACTGCCGGGCGGCATCTTCGGTGGTGAAGACGGCATCACCAAGCTTTGGTTGGATGGTCTCCAAGGGGAAGCCTTTGTTCACTTCAGCATACAGAAGGCCCACACTGTTCACCACAAAGGCGCTATATCATGTCATTGGAACAGCTTGGACGGGACCCCCCTAAATCTAATTACTCCCAAATGACAAGTGGAGTCTGAAGGTCCCCAAAGTGACCAGGGGCTCTCAGTGTTCAGGTGGCACTCAAGCCAGAAAATCACAAATGAATGGATGGCCCGTGGCTGTCGTCAGGCTTTAGATCCGTGCCATTGGTATGCGGACCCTTTGGTGACATTCACGGCCCACCAAGCGGAGGATTTGAACCCGAGCTCCTCCAATTCTGCCTATTTCTCTACCCGTGCTGCAAATTAAGATTCTCGTGGGTTTTCCAAGTGGAGACTTGCAGATGGCATTGCCATCCTTTCCATTCTTGAGGCGATGATGTGCTCACCAGAATTTGCAGTCTATGGGTGGCACTTGGTGGGATCTCTAGGAGGGATAGGAGGTGAGGCTGATGCTCTCACAGTGGGCTTGGAGCTAAGGGGTCTTAGGTGCCAGATGTCCCCTCATAGTCACTGAGGGCACCGTGGAACTGACCTGTGGCCTACAAGGTGGGTGGTGGAATGGACCGAGGAAATGCCCGAGCACAGGAGGACATAAACCCCCCATGGCGCTCTGCCATTTTCAGTACTCCGTTTGCTGCTCATGGGGTCTTACAGCCTTTCAAAATCAGATGACAGCAATGTCACCACAGGCCTGGTGGCATGGAATTATAAGTTTGAAAAAGGTCATCAAGACACTGGCTCACCAGAAGCTTTCCTTTTGCAGTGGATTTCCATGTCTATGCCACATAGGGACTGGCACTGAGCTCATGTGACTTAATGCCACCTGTGCCCCATCTGCATGTGCTGCCATACAACTGAATTATGAAAGTGCGATGCCACTAATGGTTCTCTTATCATCAGATGTGGGTGCGGGCACACTTGTACCCGGTCATTGCACACACCACACAACATTGAACTGGGTGGTGCTGCAGGTAAAGAGGGAATCAAGAAATCTGACCAAGAGAGGGCACTGGGAAAAGGGCTGGCACATGCCACTCTTTGTAGGCTTTAAGTGAGCCTCAGATGAACTCTTAGTGGGCCTGGTACATCCTTGCCATTGTGCCATGACAGCTGCCAGCCTTGCCTTTAACACTAACGTTTACATCTGCTTGTTTGGCTGACACTTTTATCAAAGGTGACTCACAATTGGCACACAGGCAGGTGGCATGACTTGCTCAGGGTCACACACAAGTGTCAGTGGTGGGATCTGAACCTGCAGGTCCAAAGCCTTCACCACTGTGCCACACTGCCTGCTGACCAAAAACCACACATGTCAGGAACAGGTGGTGCCACCTGCTGGTGTGCCAGTGTCATGGCAGACTTCCACAGTGGCACTCCAGGAGTGACCACTAACCCCACTGAGGAGGTCCTGAGCACGTGCTGGTGGAGACGCGGACAGAGTGGTACTGGCAGTGGGCTGCTCTGACTTCTCTGGGCCTCCATCAGTCGCAGTAAATCAGAGCCCACATATCAGGATAGAGTGGCACTGAAGAGCGATGACAGCGGTGCCCAACCTGAACCAATTCACTGGCTTGACTGCTGCTTTGTCATTTGGCTTGGTGGCACCCCCTGCCTACAGCTCACCAACCATCACTACGCCTGTCTGTGACCCTGAAGCCATCTAGTAGTGCCCAGAAACTGCCACACAATACGCATTCCATTGTATTGTGCCCCATTGGTATCCATGGGCGAGGCTCATTCTGCACAATAGTGTTACCTAACTAGACCTCTGGGTAAGGCTCACCCAGCCCTGTGACGCCCCCATGTGTGTCCCTGGGTGAGGCTTATTCATCCCTGTGGTGCCCCCTGTCCAGGACTCTGAATGAGGCACCCCCTTATGTGTAACTGTGAATAAGCTTAGTTGGCTCTATGGTGCCCCCTACGTGTAACTCTGGGTGAGGCTCATTCTGAAATGTTTCAGATGGTGGCACTGCAGCTCATTTTCACATGATGCCCTCCCTCTCTCCTGGGTATGACGTTAATCGGCACCCAGACTTGCATGCAGGTCCTCCAATTTACAGGGAAACCTTGGGGGTTGGTGGCAGGATTGGCACTCCAGCCAGCGTCTCACTCTGCTCCAGCGTGGTGCTGAGGTGTCACCCGCTGCACTTGCGTCCCAATCCAGGCGTTCGTCATATGCTGGGTGTGGCAGCGCGCTATCAGTGCATGCAGCCAACCTCCTCCTCCCTTACTGTGTCCCTGCCATGCGATGGGCTGCCAGTCAGTGCCAACATTAGTGATTGCCTGGCATGCCCTCAGTGATCTTTGCCACCGCTTGTTGTTACCTCTTGAACGCACCAACATGCCTGTAATTCAGAGGGTATGCGCTTCACACCTTGTGTTCATGTGTGGTCTTTACCCGCCATGACTCCACCAGCCTGTGCTCTAGCTGTGCCAGTGAGGAGCCCAGTCGGCACTATATACAAGTAGGACAGCGGGCGTGTGTGGCAGCATCCTCTCTGTTGCTCAAGGTGTCGTAACGGCGCCATCTTGTGAAGAACACAACATAAAGGCAGACACTTGGTTTCCTGCCTGGCAGTGCCTCGCTCTTCACCTCTGGGGTCGTCTTTCACCACATCTGCCAAGTTTGCCTACTTGGCACCAGTCACAGGACCAGGTTGCCATGGACACCGCGCTGCTGACTGGCATGTCCTCCGTCCTCTCACTACATAGACTTAGCCACATGTGATGCCCCTCATTGTGCCAGCACTCCCTTTTACTTCAGGCACCCTACAGGGCTGCATGGTGCCCCCTAGTGGCGGGTGACCTGTGGCAGTAAAAATCCAGCAGGCTCATCGTGAGGCCCACATTTAGCTTTCTGTTGCTCTGTCATCCAGTGAGGTGACCCAGAAGATGGCAGAGCCAATTGCCTATTTCTTTTTCCAAGGCCACACAGATGGCACACACATACACTGGGCCTGTTTCAAGATGCCAAGCCACCTTATCTGCTTGTCTTGGGCACCAGCTTGGAGGGTACAGGTAGTTGAACACAGGTCCCCAGGGCAGTGAGGCCTGTGTGGTTACAAAGTGGACAAGTAGGAAGCACAGGTGGACGTGTGCCAAGCTGTGCCAAGTTCTGAGCCATACAGCTGTGTCTGGTGTCCATGAGACTTGATGGCATTCCTCCTGGCATCTTTCTAAAAATTGGCTTTGCCCGCCATAAGGTCATTGTGGGCAGTATTCAGTAACTAATCTTGGACAGGGTGCCAATCAAGAGTCCCCTCATTTACATCTGAACCCAAGACCCTGGAGGTCAGAGGCTACTCCATGTTGCCATAGTAACGTAGACATATCTGGGGTCAAAGGGGGCTGCGGCCAGATAGTCAGATTCTTGAAGGTCACACATTCCTGGAATTCTCATTTGGTGCCACCATGTTGTGCCACCTCCTTGTTTGATGCCCGTAGTTCGAGGCCTGTTGGTCCCGAGTGCTCATTTTCACATCAGAATCCTCTTTGTCTCCATTTTATCCTTGCCAGCTGTGCCCAGCATGTCCCTGCTGCAGTGGGCACAAGGGAGCCCCAACCTATAGTGTGTGGTGGCATCCAGTTTACCCCTCGTCGGATGGGCATCTGCATGCAAGGGAGCCTCCTTTTGTAACCCAGCATGAGCGAGGCTTAGCAGCCATGGCTCTGGACTGTGTGGCACAAGGCTGCTGGTTCAGTCCCCCTAACTGAAGACTGGCATTGAGGATGCCTGAGACTTGTAGTTACTCAGTTTGTGCCATCTGCTGAAAGCAGGCGTTCTGACAGTGACAAGTGGCACAGAATGCAACGCAGCAGCTCAAAGGCACAGACTGTGACAAAGAGTGCTGATAGGGGGCATCCCAGAGCTGCACAAGTCACAGCAGGGTGGGCATGGGCTTCAGTTTATATGTGTGCAGCAGATGGGCATCAGGGCAGCATCACAGGGGCACACTGGGAGTCGGAGTGGAGATGGCAATGTTGGCAGTGGGTGCATTAGGGAACTGTTCAGTGTGAGGTTGGCACCAGTGGTACTCTGAGGCCTGGCACGCTCTCATTACCGCCCCCTAGTGTGCCTTTTTCTTTCCTGCCACCGCTTCAGTTTTCTTTGTTTGCCGTTCAAGATCAGATTGGATTTTTCTCTCAGCAGATGCTTTGTTTGACTTGCTTGTGGTGCCCGCCACCAGTGCCGGTCCACATTCTCCTTGGCAGGAGTGCCAGCTTGTTTATTTTGTATTTCTTCATCTTGGCCTTTGCCAGCTGCTGCTTTTCCTCTTCACGCCTTTGTATCCCGCTTTTGCCAGGATTGGCATTTCAGACAAAAGACGGTGCCCCCATGTGTCTTGGGTGACAGCTGCCCCCTGGCTAAAGGTGCATATGGCCAAATGGTGACACCACAGTGGCTGTGGTGCCCAGTGGGTGTGGCGCTGCCAGGTGCCACTAGTGCTTGGTCTCCCCCTGAGCCTTCAGCTTTCTTTTGCCTAAACTGCACATTTCTGAAGGGTGCAGCTGAAATGGAGAGCAGAGGTGCCCGTCAGCCTGGCAGACACCGGCCTGTGACGGCCCCAGCAGGCCATTAGGAAGAGCGAGGGGTAATTGTGTGGAAAATGCAGACGCGCGGAGGCAAAAGTGCAAAGAGGCGGGCAGCCACGGCCGTCAAGGTAAATAAAGAGCCATCTGTGCTGGGCGCCGGCTCGGGCACCGGCATCCCAGCCAAACCCACCAGGGGCTCCTTAGTCAGATGACACTTCCACGATCAGCATCTGTCATGAGGCTTGGTGTCGCCCCCTGTCTACAGCTCACCAACAGAGACCCCCGCTTGAACCATCGCTATGCCCGTCTACACTGCCTACCTGTGTAATCATCTGAAGCTGCCCAGAGACTGGCATCCAATCCTCATTCAGCTCTGCGGTGCCCCCATCTTTAACTTGAAGGGGGCTCAATGAGCTCCATGGTGTCTGCAGGTGGCGCTCATTCAGGGACAGGGTGCCCCCTGTCAGTGGCTCCCCAACAAAGACCCCAGTTTGACTCGTTACTACACTCCTGGAAACCCACTACCGCTGCCCACGCAATTTTCATTCTGCCCTGTGGCGCCACTATCTGTAATCCTGGGTGAGGCTCATTGTGCTGCCTTGAACCCAATGCCACATCTGGCCTCCCTGGCACCTTCTATCTGTAATGCCGTGTGAGACTCATTGAACTCCACAGCGCCCCCTGTCTGTCGCTCTGGGTGAGGCTCCTTCAGCTCTGTGCTGCCCCCTGTCTACTGATCACCTACAGAACTCGGTGTCTGTACCTCTAGAGTGGTGCCCACCTTACTGCCCCTAACACCCGCACCATCCACTGGACTGCCAAACCGGCGCACGCCCTGCAGTGGACGGAGGTCAGAGGTCATGAGGATGGCTGGCTGAACTCCCGTGTTTGTCACTTTGTGTCACTGTGGCTTGCAGCTCCCACAGTGCCACACTCTGCCAACTTGGAGACATTTTGATCTCTTGCTGCCTTTCCTTTTATGTTTCGGGTTAGGCTGTGACGTGTTAGCTTTTATAGCGCCCCCTTCAGTTTGACTTTATTGACTCCCACTTGCCTGCCAGGATCGACTCGGCTTGTTCATTTACACGTGTAGCTGGTGGGCACCCAGGTGGTGTCAGGACTGGCGCGCCATCTCGGGTTCTAATCCTGCTTGTGGAGACTTTGCATGTCTGCCACCCCCCCCCCCCCACACACACCCTGGAGATGCTCAGGTTGGGTTAAGCACCCCCTTGTAGTGGTGGCGGGTGCCCAGTCCACGGGTGGGTTCCTGCCTTGAACCCTGTGCCACTTCCAGCCCCCCCACATCGCCCACCACACTACTAGGGTTTGTCAGGTGAGTGCCGGACAGTTTCATTTGCACACAGCGCCCCCTAATGTGTTTGGCATGCCCAGCCCGTGACGCTGATTGGCTGCTGCTACTTTCCTCATTGATTCCAGGTAAGTGCTCTTGAATTTGTGTCACTCAATGCCACTCAGTGCCCCCTCCATTTATTTGACAGGTGGAGGAGGAAAGCGGAAGGGCAAAAGTAAGAAGTGGAAGGAGATCCTCAAGTTCCCTCACATCAGCCAGTGTGAAGAACTACGGGAGACACTAGGTAAGTGGCACAGTGTGCCCGAGATGGCTTCAGGGTGAGTGCCAGGATATTCCAGACATGAAAGACACTATATCAATTAAGGCTAGATGTCAAATACAAGAAGTGCCAACAGGAAATGCTAAGATAACATATCAGTGCCCCCATAAGGGGATCCAGGAGGGAGGCCTTGGCAGCAAGGAAGAAACAGACTGAAATGTGGCGGCGGTGCCAGTCATGGCAGGAAGGGACAAAACATGGCACAGCTACTTGGAATTCAGGTTGGCGCTGCCCAGCACCTGTCAGGCGAAGAAACAGTGAGAAGTGGACAATGCAGAATTAGTGAGAAAGAATCTGAAGTGCGTTGAGCACAGGAAAGGCGCCATATAAATAACAATGCCATCTGGTGAAGGAGCCAGCAGAGAAAGACGTGCAGTGACAGTCGTCCTCCACCAGGTGGCACCCCGCCTGCTCGTTTGTATTATGAATTCAGCTTGCCGGGGGCGGAGCCTATGCAGGCTCCATTCAATGACACTGAACTGAGACAGGCTGGGCAGAGTGAGGTGGCTGTGTCACCCTGTGCCAACCACCGGGGTCATCCTAAAGATCTGTGTCACCCCCTTTCTGCTTCACACTCGGGTGACTGGGCATGTTGTGTGTGTGTGTGTGTCTGCACGCCCAGAGGTGGCAGTGCACGTCGCTATATAAAGCACTGGCATTTCTGTGCCCGCTGACCGCTGTGCCTCCTTCTCCCCAGACAGAGACTACTCCAGCATCTGTGACAAGCAGCCCATCGGACGCCTGCTCTTCCGGCAGTTCTGTGAAGCCCACCCGGAGCTGCGCCGCTGCATAAAGTTCCTCGACTCGGTGGTGAGTAGAAGCCGTGGCACTGGCCTGGGCATGGGGATGGAGTAGAGACCACCGCGGCTACCCGTGTTTGGCTCACTGGCTTCCTGGGCACATGAAGGGCCATCAGACAAAAGAGGGTCCATCCATGTTCTGATGCCAGGTGGGACGCTGGTGCCAGCAGGAGAAGAGGAGGAAGCCCAGCGCTTCTCTTGTTTTTATGGTGTCTGAGGACTCACTGATTCAAGGACCACTCGTGACAAAGGGGTGAATTACTGGGTCTGCTGTCAGGACTGGTCACTCCGTTACTGGACCTGTTTGTGCTGCTTGGGAAGGTGGACAGTCCACTTTTGGGCTTTGCCCCTCCTCCGTCAGTCTAGGGACAGGTCACTCATCTGCTTTAGGACTGTGGGGTCACTCCGTGTTATTGGGAAAGGCCATCACCCTTTTAGAGACGGTCAGCCCAGTGTCCGGGCTTAGTCACCAACTGGTTAACTGTTTACTCTTGTGTTGAGTGACCAGTCCAGTTGTGGTCATTGACTTAGGACTACTTGCTCCATTTTTGCGCCTCTTCTGGGCTGGTCAGTCTATTTAGTTTGGTGTGGTCACTGTATGTTATTGGGCCTGACAGTGCTGGTAGGAATGGTCACTCTTTTAGAAATGGTCGGTCCATTTCTGGGACTTGGCAATGACCTTTCAGGGCTGGTCACTCTTTGTGGAGTAATCTGTCCCTTTACAGCCCTGAAAGGTCATTGACTTGGGACTAGTTGGTCACTCTTTGCAGTGTGGTCACTTCATCACTGGGCCTGACAGTGCTGGTAGGACAGGTCACTTTTTAAGGAGTGACCAGTCCCATCGTGGCCCTGGTTGGTCTGCTCACATCATTTCTGAGACTCCTGGCTACTGAGGGTCTTGCCACACAGCCCCCCAGTGGTGACGTTGGCCCTCGGTCCCAGGTGGTCACTTTTGCTGTCTTTGTCTTCACCGAGCTCTGTGTGCCCTCTGATGTGCCCGTCCTCTCTGGTGCCCTCTTGTGTCTCCGCAGGCCGAGTATGAAGTCACTCCGGATGAGAAGCTCGCCGACAGCGGCCGTGAGATCGCCAGGCGGTTCCTCAGCCAGGAGGTAAGCAGTCTGCCATCGTAGAGCCCCGCCGGGCACAAGCACTCATCCTGGCACCCTGGCGACGTTGCTGACCTCTGCTGTTTCTGTCCCCCAACCCACAGTCTTCAGAGTACGTCAGCCATCTTCCCGAGGAGCTCGTGTGTCGCACGAAGGAGACGCTCGAAGTCAAGGCCAGCAAGGAGCTCTTTGCCCAGTGTGTCACGTGAGTGTCCACCATCTTGAGAGCTGAGGGTCTGCAACAGGAGGACGGGACCCTCTGGCAGGACGGACAGAATCTCACAGCTGCCTTATTGCTGGGGCTGATTGGAATTGAGGGCCTGAGAGTGGCACACCTCAGCGCTGGCACTCTGGGGTACTTGGGCACTTTATGAGGGGGGGGGGTTTAAAAACAAGCCACCTAACGCAATGGAACTTCAGCCAAAAATGAGTTACGGAACAGAGAGACAGACGCTGGCACACTGCCAGTTTGCTTTTCAATTATTTTGGCATTGCCTGCCCAACGTGATCGTTTGCATATATACAGTACATACATAAACATCGGGTTCAATGCCAGTCCATTGGAGGGCAGACTCATGCCAGGTATAACTCACAGGCTAGTTGGACAGCCACACAGTTGTAGGGAGGACAGATACAGTAAGACTTGAACCCGGGTCTGGTGATGCTGCCACCCACTGGTTAATGACCTCACCACAAGCACACTGGGCATGTGCTGTAGTAAACGTGCTGGTAAGGCGCTATATGCACATGCGGTATACATCACCGTGGTCTCTAGAGGACTGGCATGACCCATCTGTGCCAGGCAGTTGTAACATAACAAGTCCAAGGTGGACACCTTCATCAGCACTGGCACTGAGTGCCCATGTTCATTTGAATCAAGTGAGCCCGCTAGCGTCTCGAGTTTTTCAATTACTCAGCCTTCTCTCGTTTGATGCCCCTCATGCCCGGTACTGTCAGCTCATCCATAACTCGGATGTTTCAATCGCCAGCAGTGAGCCTGGAATGTGTGGCTTGGTGGGACACTTTGTGAAGCCCCCTGTAAGGCGCTATATAATGACAGGTGCAGATAGGAGGTGCTAGAGAGCTGAGCGAGGGTCCATCGACAAGTAGAGCAGGGCTTTAAATGAAGAGAGCCAGCTCTGAAATGGTGTAGTAGGTGGGATAGCGATGGAGAAAATCCTAAGTTGTGCGGGTAACACCCACACGCCAAGCCTGAGCTGGGCAAACGTGGAGAGCACTGAGGTTCAAGACAGGCTGGGCATGAAAGGATCACATGTTGTGGAGTTGAGTAGCTGGACCAAGGCTTAAGATTGTGAGACTGGACTGGCGTAGTTGGCAGGATACCCAGAAAGAGACAAGTTATGCAGGCCACACCCACAAGACCAGACCGAGTTGAACCAAGGTTTGATACAAATGGATCAGCTATGGTGAGACTGGACTGGCGTAGTCAGCAGGATGGCCAGCCAACAGGGAAAGGCTCAGGTTGTGCAGGTGAGGGTTGGGTTTTAATGTCGACTAAGACCAGGGTTCATGAACCACATGTTGAGTTCTTATGAATTATGGAGGAGCGATGGCCGAGGGCTGAGGACAAGTCAAAGAGGGAAAGCCCCAGGGAACTGCTTGACGTCTTCAGGTTTTGAGATGCGACAGAAGGTAACTGGAGTTGGGTCATTCAGGGGGAGGAGTAAAGGGAGACCTTTAAGGACAGATGGCGTGGGCACCGTCCCGTTTGGGCTGTTTAACCCTTTGCGTCTCCCCAGGTGTGTCCAGAGCTTCCTGAGCGGTGAGCCTTTTCTGCAGTTCCAGGACTCTGTGCAGTTTGACCGTTTTCTGCAGTGGAAGTGGCTGGAGAGGTAAGTAAGTGTCACTCGCTGCCAACGGCCTTGGTATTCCTGCCCAGAAGTGGCTAACCTCATCTGTCCCCCTTTTGTCTTCCAGGCAGCCCGTCACAAAGAACACCTTCCGACAATACCGGGTCCTCGGGAAAGGAGGCTTTGGCGAGGTACGTGGCAGGTTTCAGCTGGTTTGAATGTGGAAGTGGGCATCTATCACGAAAGTGAGCACCAAATGGGCTGGCAGGCCTCTGCATGCGCCACTCGACTGGAGGACGAGTTACCAGCTACACACATGTGCTCCATAGCAGGAGCGCCCCCTGGTGTCTTGGTAATGACTCAGGTGAAAGAGGGCACATCCAGGCCTTTGGCACAGCGTGAGTGGCATGCTGTGTGGCATGCTGAGTGTCAGCCCCAAACTCCATTGACTATCCTGCTGGTACCAGTCCTGGTCCCCATTCCCACGTGCTGCTTCTCTGCCAACTCAGGTATGTGCGTGCCAGGTCCGTGCCACAGGGAAGATGTACGCCTGCAAGCGGCTGGAGAAGAAGCGCATCAAAAAGAGGAAGGGAGAGGCCATGGCACTGAACGAGAAGCAGATCCTGGAGAAAGTCAACAGCAGGTTTGTAGTAAGTATCGGCGGGCGTGTGCCCAGCGGGAGGTGCTCTCCCTGGTGCCCACCCCACCCTCACTCTCTCTTCTTGCAGGTCAACCTGGCCTATGCCTACGAAACCAAGGATGCCCTCTGCCTGGTGCTCACCATCATGAACGGCGGAGACCTCAAGTTCCATATCTACAACATGGGCAACCCCGGGTTCGAGGAGGAGCGGGCACTGTTCTACTCTGCCGAGATTCTTTGCGGCTTGGAAGACCTGCACAGGGAGTCCATTGTGTACAGGTGGGGGCAGGACCGAGTACCCATGTGGTACACGGGCTTCTGTGCCCACTGTATTGCTGATGGCCTCTCTTTGATGTTTTGATTTTCAGAGACTTGAAGCCTGAAAATATCCTGCTGGATGATTACGGTAAGCGTGTGCCCACTGATGCCTTCTGGGCACACAATATACAGAGGGCACAAAGAGCATGCTCTGCATGGGACTGTGGGACTGTGTCTGTCCCCTCGGTATGCCAATGACTGTCACCTGCTTTCTCTCTTAAGGCCACATCCGCATATCTGACCTGGGGCTGGCAGTGAAGATCCCCGAAGGTGAAACAATACGAGGCAGAGTGGGCACCGTGGGGTACATGGGTAAGTGGGCAGTATTGAGGGTGCCAGAGTCTCAAGGGTGGCACAGGACTGTTGACTGCATGAAGACCACCTGTGGGTGCCAGCTCCCCACAAGCTTGGTGGTCTGACTGTCTCACAAAAGGTGGCACCGTCTGAGAGGTGGTTGGCATCACCCATGTCCACCAACCATGCTGTGCCACCTCACATGTGCCCATCTTGACCCCTGATCTCCATCCTTTTTCTTTCTTTCCCACCAAAGCTCCCGAAGTGCTCAACAACCAGCGCTACGCCCTGAGCCCGGACTACTGGGGGCTCGGCTGCCTGATCTACGAGATGATCGCCGGGCAGTCACCATTCCGGGGGCGCAAGGAGAAGGTGAAGCGGGAGGAAGTGGACAAGAGGGTCCTGGAGTCCCAGGAGGTCTACTCCGACAAGTTCTCCGAAGTGGCGATGTCCGTGTGTAAAATGGTAGCCACCCCGAGCCTACGCTCAGTGCCCACTCTGGCCCTCGTGCCCGGCGCCCAAATGTTTTCTTGCCCTTCTCAGACTCAGGTCTGCTGCTCTGCTTTTGTCTTGCAGTTACTCACCAAAGACTTCGCCAGCCGCCTGGGGTGCCGAGGAGAAAATGCCAGCGAGGTGAAGCGCCACCCCTTCTTCAGGACCATCAACTTCAAGCGCCTTGAAGCGGGCATGTTGGAGCCCCCGTTTGTTCCAGATGTAAGTAATGCCACCGACACGGGAACTGGCATGAGTGAGTTGCCAGTGCGGGTGCCCCCCCTTTGTTAGGCCCTCACATGTGTGGGGGAGAGCTGGCTCTTTTAGGCAGGAGGGTCTCAGAAGTGATGGTGTTTTAGAGTGCCCGTCACTATGTGCTTTACTGTAGATGATTATTCACACAATGGGTGAGCCTGGCATGATGACGCTTTGGGTTTTTGATGCCCCAACTACCTGCTGTTTGGTGTCCACCATCTTCATATTGGAAGGCAGAGATGGATACCAACTCAGACCCATGTGTTTCCTTTCCTCACATGTGGCACCTTTGCCAGTCTAGCTGGTGGCCTACCTCGGCCATGCCAGTCTGTTTCACCCAATCCCAGTGCCCTCTCTTTACTGTTTTCCCCCCTCCAGCCCCGGGCCGTCTACTGCAAGGACGTTCTGGACATCGAGCAGTTCTCCACCGTCAAGGGTGTGAACCTCGACCAAACCGACGACGACTTCTACTCCAAATTTGCCACGGGCTCAGTGCCGATACCTTGGCAGAATGAGGTGAGTGCCAGTGCCACAATGGGGCTTGGGGGTCTCTCCTCCAAGCCTAACCAGCCACTGACTGCTCGTCTTTCCCACTCCAGATGATAGAAACCGAGTGCTTCAAGGAGCTCAACATGTTTGGAGCAAATGGGGGTCTCCCTCCAGACCTCGACAGGACCTGCACACCCGAGCCCCCCAAGAAGGGCCTGCTGCAGCGGCTCTTCAGGCGGCAGGTAAGCTACAACCGGGGGGGTGGGGCGCCATCAGGGTCGAGACAGACACCTAGACGTTGCCATGGCAACTTGGCTCGGTCACTTCAAAAGACAGCGAGCAGTGGACAATGACGGTCATCCAGGTGACAACACGAGGGGAGGGGGTCTCACTCTTCAGTACGCCCCCTCCATGAAGCACAAACGCTAATCTGAAGATCTGCTGAGGAATTCTCTGGGGGCGGCGGGTATCAAACGCGGTGGTCTTTGTACCGGGGGTCTTCCCCGAGTGTGTGTGGCATCATTGGTCTCATATGGGGACTTCAACCAGGGTGAGCCACACCACCCATCCCTTTCCTCCATGCCAGGACGTGGACGCAGGTCTCAGGAGTTACAAGTTCTCAGCTTTGCCAAGCACTAGCAATGGTGGTCTCTGAAGAATCTGAGACATTTTCAGGGGTCGTTGTTGGAAGACCCCCCCCCCTGCCCCCCTGTGTAAATTGTCCAGCAGAGCCAGTCCTGCCCCACAATGCACTGCGGCGCTGCGTTATAAGCTTTGGGCTTTATGGAATCCTTAGGAAGTGCTGGAATTCCCAGCTGGCTGAACTTGAACTTCCCGTTGTGGCAGGTGAGCCTGCGCTTCAGGATTTTAACACCAGGTGGCAGCAGACTGACTGGCCCTGTCATTTACATGAAGGGGACTGCAGCCCTGGCACCAGCACCTGCCCGGGTCTCCACTGGCATTGTGCCCAGGCAGTTTCCTTCTTGAATAGCTGGCACCTCTGGTGGCAGTGCCATTTACTCGAAGTCTTTGTCCCAGACTCAGTTGCTGCTGCCCTGCAGTCCATGGTGCTGAACGCAGAGATGAGTGTGTGACGATGATGAGGACCTACTGAAGGGGACGCTGAGGACCACCAGTCTTGATTTGAACCTGGTCACTTGCTGTGACAACTTGTAGAACTGGGCCTACTTCATGGTCCACTTCATCCATCTCATGACATGTCCCCCTGCCCTATGTGCCACTGCTAGTGTGATACACGACCCCCCAGTATATGCCATACCCCCATCCCCCACCAGTAGGGGGCACCACTCCGGTTTTCTGACATCTCTTTTATTTTTCTCCCTCTTCCAGCATCATCAACAGAATGACAGGAGCAGCCCTTCCAACTCCAAGGCCCACTCTAATCACCATGGCAACTCCAATCACATGACGTCCAACTCCACGGAGGGCAGCTAGTGGGGGGGGGGGGGGGGCGGAGTCTCAATGGCACCTGTCCGAGGTGGGAGCCACACTTGCACTCAGGTCAAGATGTCGGAGTTTGGTCTCATCGTCGGACCACTGCAATAGAAATGACTTGCACGTCTTTATGAGTCGCCTGCCCACCCACCCGCCCACCAAGATGGGGGAGAACTTTTAAAAATTCCTCTTGACGTCCCCGTTTACATTTTGTACATTTGTATCCAAATGAATCTGGGATGAAATCACCGAGTGGACGGTCTTCCACGCGGGTAGAGGTGGCACAAGGGGGTGGCACGTAGACTTCCCTTGAGAGACCCTGCGTGTCCACGTGTGCCGCGCTGTCTACACGTGCATGTGTGCGCCTGAGCCACAAGAGGGCGGCATCCCCATCGGACCCTGAGGTGGGGCCTCCCGCTAGTAGAAACACACAAGTGGAGGAGGTAGGAATTGGAATGGAGCGGGAGTGCCGTGAGGTGTGTGCCGGAGGGGAGGAGTTTGTGTGGGAGGGGAGGAGTTTGCATGTGTGGAGGGGAGGGGTTTGTATGTGGAGGGGAGGCGTTTGTATGAGAGGGGAGGAGTTTGTGTGGGAGGGGAGGAGTTTGTGTGAGAGGGGAGGACTTTGTGTGAGAAGGGAGGGGTTTGTGTGAGAGGGGAGGAGTTTGTGTGGGAGGGGAGGGGTTTGTGTGAGAGGGGAGGGGTGTGCGTCGGAGGGGAGGGGTTTGTGTGAGAGGGGAGGGGTTTGTGTGGGAGGGGAGGAGTTTGTGTGAGAGGGGAGGAGTTTGTATGTGTGGAGGGGAGGAGTTTGTGTGGGAGGGGAGGAGTTTGTATGTGTGGAGGGGAGGGGTTTGTGTGGGAGGGGAGGAGTTTGTGTGTGGAGCGCGAGCGGCATGGTGACCTCAAACCGGAGTTGCTTTGGTTTCTTTGTTTGATTTTTTTTTTTTTGGATTTCAATTCATTTGAATAAAAAAATATTTTATGAAGCTCATGTCCCAGCTGACACTTTGACAATACACGTGGAATCAGTGCGGCATGCCAGTGGGCCGAGTGGGACAGTCACTGTCACCAGTTGGCTTTAGTAGTCATTTAAACTGCCAGCCTGCTGATGAGCTTCATGCTGCCTCCTACTGCCAGAATTCAGTTGGCAAGGAGAGAAGGGCCAAACTGGCAGGGGCGGGACTGGGCAGTGCCAAGGTATCAAATCAACCTGAAATTCCAAAGACAAAATGCCAACCAAACTCTTCACTCAAAGTCCCGACTCCCTAAATTTGGGCAGAATACACAAACCAGAAAAGTTGGGGTGCCAAGCCTGCCATCATCTTATACCCGGTCCCCAATTAACAATGAAGGCCTCTGTCCTGGAAAAATGATCCCTAAACTTCTGGTGTGAAAATACATCAAATGAACAATAAAAGGAGAAATGAATGCAAAAAATTACAGAAATAAAAGCCAGGTTGTTCAAAAGCACCCAATCCTAACATCCAGAGGGCACCTGCCACACCGTTCACCGCCAGCAGTGGGTACCTTGATAATAATAATAATGATACATTTTATTTATATAGTGCCTTTCTCATGCCACCTCTCTGCTGCCCCCTGGCAGAGGCTCACTGCATTGCTCACTCCTGCCCCCTACAGAATGCCAGCAGTGTAGCCCCCCAATCCAGCAGATTCTGTTACATTTCTTGCTGCTGCCCCCTAGATGACAGACATTCAAACTACAGAGCCTCTGCTCTCTGCTGCCATCAAGGAGATATTGGCAGCCCAATAGATTCTGTCACACTTGTCACTGCTGTCCCCTAGAAGGTAGCACAAACTGGCTGAGCTCACTGCTGCCCCTACAGGACAGCCATTGAACAGACAGACCCTCAGCTCTCTGCTGCCCCCATCGAAGATACTGGCAGTGTGACTCCCAGTCCAACAGACGCTGCCCCCTAGAGGACGGCTGTGCCTCCGCTCTCTACTGCCCCCTAGTGGACACCCACTGCATAGCTCACTTCTGCTTCCCTAGAAGATGTTGGCAGTGTGGCACAAGGTCCAGCAGAAGCTGTTACAACACTCCTCACTGCTGCCCCCTAGTGCATAGACACTGGCTATCTGGCTGCCAGTTTTACAGATGCCAATATGCTCGCCACTGCTGCCTCAAGTCTCTGCTGCACTGCACACCTCCTTCCTTCCCCAGTTGTATGGCTCAGAATACAAAGGATGCCAGTGCACTTCTCACTATTGTCCTCTAGGGGACAGCATTTGTACAGGCACAGCCTCAGCTGTCTGTTGCCCCCCTGGCTGATACCCCCTGTGTAACTCACTCCTGCCCCATAGAAGTCAGACGCTCACCACCCCACAACAGGCCCTCAGCTGCTCAGCACATGCAACCAGTGAGATATCTGCCCCCCAGCCCACTGCTCCCCCTCGCCCACCTCCCCCCCCCCCCCCCCCTTTATGCCACATTTAGCGCTCCATTACTGTGGAGGTGACGAGCCACTGGGTCACAGTGCAGCTGTGTGAACCAAATGCAGACTTCGTCTTTCTTCCCTGAAATAGTAAACTGGCAAAGGCAGGGCACACCATGGGTACCTCCTGCATGGGCACCAGAGCAGCTCCTTGGCCATGTTGTAGCTCGTGTGGATCTACAGATCTGAGAGACAGTGTGTGGCTTCACTTACTTTGGGACAATGTGACATTGACCACCACCACCTTATGGGCGCCTGCTCCAATGCAATCTACAGAAGTGCAGTATGCCCAAGCTTGCCCTTTGATATATATGCCAGCCAATAATGCCAAGTGCCCATCGTACAAAAGCAGCAAACTCATGACTATATCATTACTACTAACTCAACGTCTACTAGCTCCGCCCACTCATAAGTGTATAGTCCTTTAGCCCCGCCCATTCACCTCAGCAAATCTCTTGCTCCTCCCCAAGTGCCAGCTGCCAGCCAGTAGCTTCACCCAAAAGAGGCCACTCGGACACACCCACTGTCCTCCAGAGAACTGGCCCCGCCCTCTCTCTCAGCTAGCCCCGCCCATCGCTCGCCATTCTATAGGTCAGGAGTTCCACACCAAAAAAACACCACAACGCCAGTTCAAAGTGCAAAGCCATGTATTAAACAGACAAGGCGAGCTCACGACTTGAAGACACGCCAGCTGGTGATGCCCTGTGCCAGCTTGTTCCAGCAGTCACTTCGGCACCATTTGTAGAAATCCAGCATGCTGTAGGACTTCATTGCCCCCTCGCAGCCTTTCATGGGACCCTTACAGGCCTTGACGGCACCGCCCACCCGGAGGTCACTGCAGCTATTATGGCGCCTCACCCGGCCGCAGTGCCGGGGTCCCGATACCCCCATAGTGGTGCTCGGCCGGCGCAGGCTCTCCAGGTTCTTCAGCTCCATTAGCCTTCCATTGAAGTAGTCTTCCATGGTCTTGTCCTGGAAGCCCCCCCACACCCGAGACCTGCCAAACTCTTGCTGGAACAGCAGGCTCCCGTGGACCAGATTTTCAACGGGGGAAGCCGTCTCGACCTTCGGGAACGGAAAGGAATTCCGCTTTGCTGGTCGCACAGAGACCACCGGACTGGAATGAGTGCTGCTGGGCAGACTCCTGCAAGCCTGGGCACAAGAACACAGAAATGAGCGGTGTCGTCCCCTGGGTCCCGCGCCCGTAAACCCCCACCTGTCGTCACACACCTGCATGTCCTGAAAGCCCGGGTACTCGGGGATGCTGGGCAGCGTGCAGACACTGGTGCTGTTGGACCTCTTGCGCCCCATCCAGCGCCGGCTGTAGCCTCTGTGCTGCTGGGCGGCGGTTCTTCGGTACGGCATGACCGCTCGGTGGGCTCCTGCTGGCGTGACTGACCGGCTGATCGCCACTGGACAGGCAGCCTTCTGTCAAGGTGTCAAGTGGGATTAGTGAGGTGTTGTGACGCGGCTTCCAGTGCTGGGGGGGGGGGGGCCCTGACAAAACACGCAGTCAACAGAAGGCCAGACGGCCGGATGAGTGGATTAGTGCCCGAGTGCCAGATGGGGGGCTTAAGGGGTGAGGAAAACACCAGCTGCTCCACAGCCTGTCGTTCCCATCACTTCAGGGTCTGCGGTAACAAAAGGCGCTATACCTGTAGACTGGCACCGACACACACACACCACCCATTTTAGGGTGTGAGAAGGAGGCAAAGCAAAGACCCAAAATAACCGAGGGCATGCGTGTGTGGTCAGCCTGGCACAAGTGAAGTGGCACAGGAAGGAGGGCACAGCGCCCACTGGGTCACTAAAAGAGAGTCGCTCAGTGGGTAAAGAAAGCCTGAGCTCTGACACACTTCTACGGCCAGAGCAGCCATCTGTCCAGCGTGGGCATCAGGGCTGGTCAGCTCTCTGCCGATAGGATAAGCGAGGAGAACACACAAAAGTGGATGGATGGAGACCACCGCTAAAATACCACGTCACCCAATGGGATACCTGGACTGGGGGCCATGCAGCTGGTAGTCTGCCAATGTAACTTGGCCAAGGAGGTAAAAGGAGTTCTGAGGGTCCTCACCGTGTGGGTGAAGGGCAGCCATTGAATACCTAAGGGAGCTTCATCCGGTCCGGGGTCAACATCAGGGTGAGGCAGGACCAGAGCAGGATGAGGACTGCATGGTACCCACGGGTATGGAGAGTGAGACACACACACACTCACTGTGGGCAGCCATGAGGATTAGTGACATTCAGTGCATCTTTAATAAATGGTGGCCTGGTATGACAAGCCTGCTATGGAGTGTCACTCTGACATATTCAACAGACAGTGCAACATATGCCTTCATTTCTAAATCATCATCATCATCATCATCACTAGGTGCCATGGCTCGCTTTGCATTGTCGTTGTGCTCTGCTTGCTTTTGGTCTCATCCTTGTGCCACATAAACCAATGAGAAGGTCACTTCCCTTTGGGACAAATGAAGTGCCACCTGTCTATTTATAGTGCCTTTCATATGAATCTCTCTAATAGAGAACACCTTTCACATCGGCCTGTCAGTTAGCTTATTATATAGCGACTTTCGCAACCATCTTTCTATTCTAAAGTGTGTTTCATATTTATGTCTCCATTATATAGCACCTTTCACGTCTCCCTCTGTCATTCATCATGAAATGCTCATCACGTTGTTCTGTCACTTCATCATATAGCTTCTTTCACGCTGTCCTGTCTGCCTTTCTGTTATGTAGCATTACTCATGTTTACCTGCCTCCTCTCATATCTGTCTCTCATGTAGTGTCGTCATATCTCTGTACCTGTGATATGGCGCCTTAAACGTCTACCTGTCAATTTACTATATGGTGCCCGTCACATCTACCAGTCAGTGTTTTTATTACAAAATGGCACTCACATCTATCTAGTGTACCCTGTCACATCTACCTGCCTATCATTCTGTTATATAGCACCTTGCCCATCTGTCTCTCTATTATACAGTATGTACCTGTCTGTTGTTGTTTTTATTTTATAGCGCCTTTCACATCTACCTGACATTTCATTCTATAATGTCCTTTACATCAGCCCACCTACACTTCTGTTATACAGCACCTGGCACGTCCATCTTTCTGCTATATAGTGATATATGTATCTAAGTATGTATTATAGAGTACTTGTCAGGGTACCTGTCTAATATCTTTTTTATGATATAATGCCTTTCACATCTATCTATCTATCTATCTATCTATCTATCTATCTATCTATCTATCTATCTATCTATCTATCTATCTATCTATCTATCGATTTCTTCCCATATAGCGCCTCTCACCCTCATCTCTTTCTTGGGCTTTACTTAGAGAGGCGGCTCAGAGGGCTGTTTGTTTCACAGGGACTTCTAGAAGAGGGGCAGCGAGACTCCTGGTCGGACTTGGATTGGTTTCTAGTATCAAGGCCACCTCATCCTAAAGTGGCACACAAACACCTTGTTATTTTGAGAGCCCACCACAGCTGATGGTCTGCTTTAGGACCCCCGGCACAGCATGTGGACCCCCCCGAGAGCAGTTCTGCTCGGCTCAGTGGACCTCTGTGCTCATCTGCTGACTTTTCTTAGAGGTCCCTCAGTGGAGCCACTCGGTGGGTTTCTATGCTGAAGGAAGACGAGCTGAGAGCGGGCGTATTATTTGGGTGGGGACTGATTTGCTGTTGTTGTGGGTATTTTGTCACCACAGTGCGATTGATCCTGTGCCCCCCTCTGTAGACACACACACATGGTGACATGTCAGGTGACACAAACTGCACTTCATTTGTATTAACAGGACCAGCCCATTAACTTTAGGCACATTTGTGAGGGGCTCTGACTAAGGACAGGCGTGGCACACACTACAAGAATTGGGCAGGAGGTCACAACATTCAGGGATACCATGAGTGACAGTGGCCCTTACTTCAGGTGGTCCAACTCCCTGATAACGGCGGTGGAGGAGGATTGGCACAGTCTTCACTCTGCTCTTTAAATGGACGCTATAAAGGCACACTCACACGGCTTAGTTCATCTGGTCAGACACTAAAGTAGACGTCACGTCCCAAGGTTTGTTCGGTTGCCTTCACCGATGTCTGCTGGACTCATCCCAGTGCTTGTCAGGGAATTGCCAGCTACAAACCAGGGTGGTCTACACTGCAAATACTTGAGTCCCCTAAAGGGACAAACAGCACACTGCTGGCACACTTCACCCCTGGCCCTGTCCGGCTCCATACGCCCCTCTAAGTGGTTGGTCACCTCCAAAGTGGCTCAGGTGTCACCAGACTGTGTGTCCTCCCACCCCGTGGGATGGCAATGAGGTCTCACTTTACACACCAACAACTAGAGGAAAGCCCCCTCCTCAGCACAGACCTGGAGGGGTCTACACATGGGGGTCAAAGCTGCTGCCATAGCCTCCTTACATACAAATGAGAAAGGCAAAGGGTGGCAAGGTGACCTGGTGGATGGCGCTCTGGGTGTCCATGAAGGACCCGGTTGGGCAGTGCCCCTCTGCAGTCTCCACTTTCTCCCCATGTCTGCTTGGAGTTCCTCGGATTTTCTTCCCACATTCCAAAACAAGCATGCAGCTATAAAGTGGTCCATTGTGTTTGTGCACACGAGTGTGCCCACTGAAAGCCTGGCATCCTGTCTAGTCTCGGCTCTGCCAAGCACCCAATATTTGCGACAATTCTGACAAAGAACTCGACTCAACAAGCTCCCCAGTCCCATTCACATTCGCATATTCACCATTTGAGGGTCCTTAAAGTCCTGCTGCCCACACCACCCCTTGGTCACCTATTCCAAGTGTCTGTGCTTCTCTCTGTGAAGAACATCTTTGTAATGTTTGTGTGAAGTGTGCCCAAGTGTGTTACCAACCCTGTGCCCATTTATTCTAAATGAGCAGCTGAGCTCCACTGCACTCATTCCAGCCATCAGCGTGTCTCTCACCTCTTACTCGTCTTTTGCTCAAACTGTAAAGGTTCGTCTGTCCTCCTCATTCGCTCCCCAGGGTGTCCAGTCAGCCCAGCTGCTCTTCTCTGGACTTCCTCCTGTGCTGCTTTGTCTTTTGGAATCACGGCGACCAAATCTGCACGCAGCATTCCAGGTGTTGAGACGGAGCAGAAAAGATATGGGAAGGACAAAAGAAAAGAAAGCAAAGGAGCAGCTCAGCACAACGATCAGGCGTACGCAGGTCTGCAGGTCCTTGCTCTTCTTCTTCTTCCTCCTCTGCAGCCAGGAAAAGATACCAAACGAAGATGCCTAACCCTACTACCCATCTTAATGCCTAGGTAAGGCTCCGCCCCTCTCATTACTAGCCCAATTAAAATGGCTTGCTCCCAAGAAGTCTCCGCCCCTTCCATTAGTAGCCCCATAAAGCTGGTCTGCTCCCAAGGAGGCTCCGCCCCTTCCATTACCAGACCAAATAAGCCATTCTGCTCCAAAGAAGGCTCCGCCCCTTCCGTTACTAGCCCCATATAGCCAGACTGCTCCCAAGGAGGCTCCACCTCTTCCAGTACCAGCCCAAATAAGTAATTCTGCTCCCAAGAAGGCTCCGCCCCTTTAATTACCAGCCCCATAAGGCCGTTCTGCTCCCATGGAGGCTCAAAGTGACACCAGAGAAGGACAGAGCCCCTGGTAGTTTGTTGCCTCTCTGTTTGATGGCTGTCTTTTTTGTTGAGATGGCGTAGCTACCGCATTAGCTGTCGTGAAGTGGCTTGAGTTCCAGATGTGCCGCTGCTAAAACACTTCCAAGGTGGCCCACTGGACTTGAACCAAAAGGGGCCGAGATGAATCTTGATAAAATAAAAAGGTTTATTTTCACAAAGGCCACACAAGCCCCAAAGCTCTGAAGAGCACAAGGAGGACCCTGAAAAGGCAAGACGTAACACAGCAACCAAAAGCCCAACTCAGAATTCAAAACTTGAGGTCACAAGCAGAGCAGAGGCTCAAAAAAATATCAACCAGCACCGTCCTGAGACGAAATCCAAAAACAACGATAACAGAGCACAGCGAAATCACAAGTGCAGTGGACTCCACACTCAGTGTATTAATGAACCGCGTGGAATCGGGGGAGGCCCTCCCTTATATAGGGTGGGGTGGGGGCGTTCCTGTTGGTGATGGGCGGGGCTGGGACCACCTACAAAGCACAAGGGACGTAACTAAAGCCCTTCCCCTTTTCTCACATACAATTAGACAGATGTGCATAATAAATTAAATAAACATGAATATGAATATGTTATATAAGATAACGAAAAACCAACAAGAAATGAACCCCTGAAGCCCAGCCAGGGGACACATGCTGGCCAAAACGTGACATGAGCTGAAGAAACAGGCTGGATGGACTGAATGGTCAAAAGTGGCTACCAGGGTGGCAGCCCAGCCTTGTTCTGCCTGCCGACTGTTGTCTGCACAATCACACCGTGTGAACTGTAGAGAGCAGGAGTTCTTGGGGACATTTTGGTCGTAAGTCAGCCCATTCATATTTAGTACTCGAGATGAATGCCCAACCTTTAGATATCAATGGCCAAGCCCTGTGGCTTATAAATACGGATGTGAAAGGAGAAGCCCAGAGTGCAATCAGACTTTCTTCAACACTTAAGGCTTAAGCACCTGACTCACTCCATCTCTCCCACTCCTCTCCCTTCTAATCCTATTCATCCCTACATATGGCGCTCACTGGACTGTTCCCAGCACCCCCCTCTCGTTACATTTGTCCATGACAGTATTGTCTCTCTCATTCCTTGTTTGTTTAAACGCCAACGTGGTCAGTGGCATCCACTGGGGCAGCTGAGAGACCATCAAGCCTGAGCGACTCCTCGACACCAGGGCTACCACGTCTCCTGATTCTCTCCTCCGCTGAATTACAGGGGGGGTCTCTGCTACTTCAGAATGCAGCAGCCAGAACTTCACCAAAATCGGCACATCGTCACACTGCCCTGCCCGCCTGCTCCCCTTGATTGTCAAATTCTAAGAGTGAATGATCTCGCAGCTCCCTACACTGCTGAATGCCTCGCCCTGAACATCTCAGACCTTCACACTCACATTTACTTAATGGTCCATACAAGAAGTGGGGAGGGGGCTTCTCCTGTCAGGTACCAAAAATCTGTTATTACTAGAGATAGATAGATAGATAGATAGATAGATAGATAGATAGATAGATAGATAGATAGATAGATAGATAGATAGATAGATAGAAAGGCACTATATGATAGATAGATAGATAGATAGATAGATAGATAGATAGATAGATAGATAGATAGATAGATAGATAGATAGATAGATAGATAGATGTGAAAGGCACTATAAGATAGATAGAGTGATAGAGTGAAAGGCACTATATGATAGATAGATAGATAGATAGATAGATAGATAGATAGATAGATAGATAGATAGATAGATAGATAGATAGATGTGAAAGGTGCTATATAACAGATAGATAGATAGATAGATAGATAGATAGATAGATAGATAGATAGATAGATAGATAGATAGATAGATAGATAGATAGAGTGAAAGGCACTATATGATAGATAGAGTGATAGAGTGAAAGGCACTATATGATAGATAGATAGATAGAGTGAAAGGCACTATATGATAGATAGATAGATAGATAGATAGATGTGAAAGGCACTATAAGATAGATAGAGTGATAGAGTGAAAGGCACTATATGATAGATAGATAGATAGATAGATAGATAGATAGATAGATAGATAGATAGATAGATAGATAGATAGATGTGAAAGGTGCTATATAACAGACAGATAGATAGATAGATAGATAGATAGATAGATAGATAGATAGATAGATAGATAGATAGATAGATAGATAGATAGATAGATGTGAAAGGTGCTATATAACAGACAGATAGATAGATAGATAGATAGATAGATAGATAGATAGATAGATAGATAGATAGATAGATAGATAGATAGATAGATAGATAGATAGATAGATGTGAAAGGTGCTATATAACAGATAGATAGATAGATAGATAGATAGATAGATAGATAGATAGATAGATAGATAGATAGATAGATAGATAGATGTGAAAGGCACTATAAGATAGATAGAGTGATAGAGTGAAAGGCACTATATGATAGATAGATAGATAGATAGATAGATAGATAGATAGATAGATAGATAGATAGATAGATAGATAGAGTGAAAGGCACTATATGATAGATAGAGTGATAGAGTGAAAGGCACTATATGATAGATAGAGTGAAAGGCACTATATGATAGATAGATAGATAGATAGATAGATAGATAGATAGATAGATAGATAGATAGATGTGAAAGGCACTATAAGATAGATAGAGTGATAGAGTGAAAGGCACTATATGATAGATAGATAGATAGATAGATAGATAGATAGATAGATAGATAGATAGATAGATAGATAGATAGATGTGAAAGGCACTATAAGATAGATAGAGTGATAGAGTGAAAGGCACTATATGATAGATAGATAGATAGATAGATAGATAGATAGATAGATGTGAAAGGCACTATAAGATAGATAGAGTGATAGAGTGAAAGGCACTATATGATTGATAGATAGATAGATAGATAGATAGATAGATAGATAGATAGGAAAGGCACTATATGATAGATAGATAGATAGATAGATAGATAGATAGATAGATAGATAGATAGATAGATAGATGTGAAAGGCACTATAAGATAGATAGAGTGATAGAGTGAAAGGCACTATATGATAGATAGATAGATAGATAGATAGATAGATAGATAGAGTGAAAGGCACTATATGATAGATAGAGTGATAGAGTGAAAGGCAGTATATGATAGATAGATAGATAGATAGATAGATAGATAGATAGATAGATAGATAGATAGATGTGAAAGGCACTATAAGATAGATAGAGTGATAGAGTGAAAGGCACTATATGATAGATAGATAGATAGATAGATAGATAGATAGATAGGAAAGGCACTATATGATAGATAGATAGATAGATAGATAGATAGATAGATAGATAGATAGATAGATAGATAGATAGATAGATAGAGTGAAAGGCACTATATGATAGATAGATAGATAGATAGATAGATAGATAGATAGATAGATAGATAGATGGATAGATAGATGTGAAAGGCACTATAAGATAGATAGAGTGATAGAGTGAAAGGCACTATATGATAGATAGATAGATAGATAGATAGATAGATAGATAGATAGATAGATAGATGTGAAAGGCACTATAAGATAGATAGAGTGATAGAGTGAAAGGCACTATATGATAGATAGATAGATAGATAGATAGATAGATAGATAGATAGATAGATAGATAGATGTGAAAGGCACTATAAGATAGATAGAGTGATAGAGTGAAAGGCACTATATGATTGATAGATAGATAGATAGATAGATAGATAGATAGATAGATAGATAGATAGATAGATAGATAGATAGATAGGAAAGGCACTATATGATAGATAGATAGATAGATAGATAGATAGATAGATAGATAGATAGATAGAGTGAAAGGCACTATATGATAGATAGAGTGATAGAGTGAAAGGCACTATATGATAGATAGAGTGAAAGGCACTATATGATAGATAGATAGATAGATAGATAGATAGATAGATAGATAGATAGATAGATAGATGTGAAAGGCACTATAAGATAGATAGAGTGATAGAGTGAAAGGCACTATATGATAGATAGATAGATAGATAGATAGATAGATAGATAGATAGATAGATAGATAGATAGATAGATGTGAAAGGCACTATAAGATAGATAGAGTGATAGAGTGAAAGGCACTATATGATAGATAGATAGATAGATAGATAGATAGATAGATAGATAGATAGATGTGAAAGGCACTATAAGATAGATAGAGTGATAGAGTGAAAGGCACTATATGATTGATAGATAGATAGATAGATAGATAGATAGATAGATAGATAGATAGATAGGAAAGGCACTATATGATAGATAGATAGATAGATAGATAGATAGATAGATAGATAGATAGATAGATAGATAGATGTGAAAGGCACTATAAGATAGATAGAGTGATAGAGTGAAAGGCACTATATGATAGATAGATAGATAGATAGATAGATAGATAGATAGATAGATAGATAGATAGATAGATAGATAGAGTGAAAGGCACTATATGATAGATAGAGTGATAGAGTGAAAGGCAGTATATGATAGATAGATAGAGTGAAAGACACTATATGATAGATAGATAGATAGATAGATAGATAGATAGATAGATAGATAGATAGATAGATGTGAAAGGCACTATAAGATAGATAGAGTGATAGAGTGAAAGGCACTATATGATAGATAGATAGATAGATAGATAGATAGATAGATAGATAGATAGATAGATAGATAGATAGATAGATAGATGTGAAAGGCACTATAAGATAGATAGAGTGATAGAGTGAAAGGCACTATATGATAGATAGATAGATAGATAGATAGATAGATAGATAGATAGGAAAGGCACTATATGATAGATAGATAGATAGATAGATAGATAGATAGATAGATAGATAGATAGATAGAGTGAAAGGCACTATATGATAGATAGATAGATAGATAGATAGATACATAGATAGATAGATAGATAGATAGATGTGAAAGGCACTATAAGATAGAGTGATAGAGTGAAAGGCACTATATGATAGATAGATAGATAGATAGATAGATAGATAGATAGATAGATAGATAGATAGGAAAGGCACTATATGATAGATAGCTAGATAGAAAGATAGATAGATAGATAGATAGATAGATAGATAGATAGATGTGAAAGGCACTATAAGATAGATAGAGTGATAGAGTGAAAGGCACTATATGATAGATAGATAGATAGATAGATAGATAGATAGATAGATAGATAGATAGATAGATAGATAGATAGGAAAGGCACTATATGATAGATAGATAGATAGATAGATAGATGTGAAAGGCACTATAAGATAGATAGAGTGATAGAGTGAAAGGCACTATATGATAGATAGATAGATAGATAGATAGATAGATAGATAGATAGATAGATAGATAGATAGATAGATAGATAGATAGAAACTTTATTAAATTCACAGACTCCAGCAGCAGCATACTGATATAAACGCAGTGCAAGTTAAAAATTGCGAGGTGGAGAGTGCCAGGCAGGTATAACAGTCAATAACCTTGCATTGTGTTAACGGGGGCCTTGCCTGGTCGGGACGCCCTTCTGATGAGAGGACTGGGGGAGAGGGCATGAAACACAAGAGGGTGCCACCCCCCATCCCCCCAGATGGCATAGGAGCTCAAACCCTGCTGGAGCCTGTGGCTGCTGACAGGGGGCACCTGGACAGATGATCGGGGGGCACCTTCATGATATTCCAGGTGTGGTGTAAAGGGGGCCGAGTTGGGAGGTGGAGGAGTGGAGGTGGCAGAAGAGAAAAGGAAAGGCCTGAGTATTGCTGGCGATTTGTGTACCGTGAAAAGAAGAATAAATAGTGTGTGCTTTTGGGACTTGTGTGTCTCGGTGTCTGTCTGCCTGCCTGTCTGTCTGTGACCAGGCTGATCCTATAGTCCTATGACTGGGCTGATCCTGTCAGAAGCTAATCTAGATGATAGAGAGTCCTTTATTATGGGTTACCCTCATTCTTCATAAAGCACCACTGCTGATAATCTTCATTACTGACATCTAAATTCATTTATTCCCTAAGACAGACAGACAGACAGACACTTTACAGATGTTAGTTTTTACCTTTGTTCCAAGAAAGCCACTGTAAATAAATGAACCTTATAATTCATATTTTAATTTAGCAGGTACAAATCATTTCTTTTCTCACGGGTGCTCCCCCAGTTCCTGTATAATGTACGCCTTTGGACACTGGTGGTTCCTGGCCACTCTCGTGTGTTGTGTTCCCACCGCACAATAGGAACTGTAACCGTTATGTAAAACATGTGATGTGAAAAGAGGAGTGATGAAATGCGAAGTGAGGTGCGTTTACGTGTTCACGGGGAATCCTCCCGCCTTAATATTTCGATGCGGTGTACGGCGTGGCTATGAAGTGTAATGTGGTGTGACAAACAGATTTGTAAGGTGGCACCAGTGCTTATGGTCAACCAATCGGCACAATTCATCTTGTAAGCCCCACCCAGGATTGTTCCTCGTTGAACGAAAAGTAAATATACCCCAGAGTGATAGCTAAAAAAAAAAATACCATCAACTACAGATAGCCCAAGGTCCTGCGCTCCGTGTCAGAGCTCCTAAAAAGTCCCAGGCACCTGAACAAAGTGGGAAAGAACTTCATGTTTTCTCTTTCTGACATCCGGTGGCCGCACCCAAAATGGCTCAGGCATTCTGAAGCCACATCTGACGCAATAAGGGGTGAAGAAGACCTTTCAGTAGAACTGACTTATATTATTGAAGGCAGTCAATTGGCCTTGGAAGCACCTCCAGGGGTTTGGTATATTCACGCCAGCAGGAAATTTTATTTTTTTACCTCCTGCTAGCCTCGCTTGCCACCCCCCCCCACTGGCCTGCACTACATGCCAGCCACTTTGTGTTTCTGCCACTCGCATTGTGTAGAGGGGGGCTCAACATACTCCAAGGAGACACGGTCGCTCCTCCGAAACCCCCTCTTAAATGGTGATACAATGGGAAACACGTACAGTTGTGTTTTACCTCCTCTTTGCTCAATCAGCTGCTGCTGCAATGTCACATGATCTTCATCTTCAAACATTTCAAAGCCTGTACAGCAGCTGTCCTACTCTTTGTCTCACTGCCTTGTCTCTCTTCTCCCCAAGACATCCTCTGCTCCTGTCGGGGGTCCCGCTCCCAAGGCGCGCCCCTATGAAGAGGAAGATTTTCTATTCTTTTCATTGAGAGACGGAACTGTCCCCTCTGACTACACATGGAGCTCGACTAACTCCTAAGAGAGACTTCTGTTTGTTTGAAGTGTCTGAATAACGTTTGTCTCTAAAATCTCCTGTGTATCGTGCGGCTCTGTGGCCCAAGCGTGACAGCGTATGTGGATTTCACTTTCACCAAACAGCAAATCTTTTGATTCTCACAGATACGCCTCTTCATTGGGAAGAAACACCCTGATGGCAACACGAATTAGACGATCTACAAGTCCATCCATCCATTTTCCAACCCACTGAATCCGAACACAGGGTCACAGGGGTCTGCTGGAGCCATTCCCAGCCAACACAAGGCACAAGACAGGGAACCAATCCCAGGCAGGGCGCCAACCCACACACCAAGCACACACACACTGGGATAATTTAGAATCGCCAATGCACCTAACCTGCATGTCTTTGGACTTTGGGAGGAAACCCACGCAGACACGGGGAGAACATGCAAACTCCACGCAGGGAGGACCCGGGAAGTGAACCCAGGTGTCCTAACTGTGAGGCAGCAGTGCTACCGATCCACAAGTCTCTGACTTAAAGTTTAAATCCCAACAATATATTCAATCTCTTTTCGCTGTTCCATTATTTCACCGAGTAATAATTTCCGTTTGTTAGTGCTAATGCGATCTTTACTATCATTTTTTTGAGACTTTTGAAATGTAGCACTTCCATTATCTCTAACCTGCTCTGCCATGTGTATCACGCCAACATTTTTGAATTCTTTTACGACGTTCTACTTTGTCATCCGCTCTTTGTCTTTTATTTCCATGGTTAAATCTCTTGGCACAAAGTCTCGTCTCACGGGACGTGAAAGTGTCTCTCTGAGTAAGTCTCGTCTCGTCTCTTCTCTATTATGACAGAGAGATGTTAACTTCTTATTCTTACTTTGGTGATTGTAATGTTTCATTTTCTTTCTTTTCTGTAAAGCACTTTTACATGAAAATGCACGTCAGTAATAAATGCTGCTGTTGTTGGGCCTCACCTTCTCCTGCGGCTCTCCTAATTCCCCTCTCACTCTACCCACTATGGTGCCTTCACTTTCAGCGCCCAGGTAACATTACAAGGTTTAAATTTCACTCGGAATGACTCACCCCTCCATTTCCTAACCCAGGGCTGTGGGGCAGATGGAGCCTGTCTATGACCCAGCACGATAAACATCAACATCAATTCACCTAACCTGCGTGTCTCTGGACTGTAGGAGGACCACCGAGCACTGAAGGAAATCCACACAGACATGAGGAGAATATGCAAACTATAAGCCAGGAAGCGAACCCTGTCTCCTGAATGCAACACTATGGGAAATTCCATGTAAAGCCGCCCTCGTTGACCTGGAATGAATGATCCGAGTGCAACTAAATTAACTTGTCGTCATCCCTTTCTTCCACCAACCGTCAGGTAAAAACCAACAGTGTAAGCAAGACAAACACGTTTCAAATTGAGAAAAGAAAATATATTTACAGCGCACAACGTTGAAAAATGGCAGCGAGAACACCTGTGATGACGGCGGCGTCCAGCTTTGAGCACAACACACAGGAGGAGCATTCAGTCCGTCACACGACAAGCACACACGGGGCTGTCAAGTTTTCAGTTTTACGTCAGTCTGTTTTGTTGTCCAGTAAATCAACAGCATGCATGTTTAATTAGCCGTTGAGGTGGGTGACAGGAAGGTGTCCGTAGGGAGAAAGGATACACAGACACACACACACACACACACAAGTCCATATGCTGCTTCCTCTAGAGGTGATTAGTCACCATTGTTACTGCAGTCCATGTCGTCTGGCAGCACTGATGAATTTGCTCCTCCCAGTTACTGAGCACTGGACAGAAATGCTGCTCATGCGGAGTGAGTGGTGGTCCTCGTGTTCCTGCACACAGGCCTCCATACTCACCAGTGCTCACTGTTCATCTGAATAACAAAGCGAAACTGAGCATGGAACTCAGAAGAGCTGCCACACAGCCAGCCACCCGCTGCCTGGCTCTCACGTGTTGTAGATCCTGGAGGCTCTCTTGGGCACCATTTCCTCGCTAGGAGCCTCCTCCATCTTCTTACACTTGAGGAAGATGTCCGATTTAAGAAAGCGATTGTAGCTATCAAACTTCATGAGGTTAAAGATCTAAGGAAAGGAAGAGAAATACATTTAGAAATGACTGTGCCTGCCAGTTCAGTCTTTACTCCAAACAGATAGCTGGTCCAACTCTGAACATGGGCTCTAATGGTGATGGGGTGGACTAGTCAACAGACACACAGTGTGCTGCTTGGCCAAACAAGACAGAACTTAATCCTTCAGAGTATACCCAAGACGAGAGAACACGTGAAGGATCGCACCTCTCTGACTAACCACAGAAAGTGTCACACTCAGTTGTTTCATATTGCATTCACTTCATATAACAATGTCAGCGCAAACCATTCACTAATCCAACTGGTCCTCAAATGAAGGCCTTGTGAAATTAGGAGTATAAACTGAAGAAAAGTTTTCATTCAAAAACTATGCACAAAATGTCTGACAATGAAACCTCAAAATGGCCAGTGGGAGATGTGAAACCATAAAATCCAAGAAATGAAAAATAAAAAAAAATTACCATACATTTTACCAACAAAGAATGCAATTTTTTTTCTCCAAACAAACAAAGCAAGCAACTAAAAAAAAAATCCAAATAACAAAGTGCAAAGTTCAAAAATCAGAAGGAGAAAAAAGAAAACCTTTGAAAGACCAAGGAACATCAAAGCACAAGGGGAGCCGAGTAAGAGGAGCGGGTAAGCGAAGGTCTCGGCATCACAACGGGGCATCTCAAGCTTTTAGCTGCTACTTCAGGGGGCCTCACCCCTTTGGCTCAACATATAAAGAATAAGAAGATAAAAGGGGATAAATAAACTACACTTAATAAAGACCGATCTGATGTATGATGGAAGAAAGGAAAAACATCTCTCTATTATATTAAAAAATCCTTTGACGCGACAAGACTTTTTGGAAGAGAGATTTTTTTCTAGTCCCGCCCTCCTCTCAGCCACGCCCACGGTCCTCTCACCTCTCATTGGTGTGAATGAGTTTGTCAAACTCAGTACCTGCACTCTCAGCTCTTATACATTTTAAAGTTTTCCTCACTTTAAGTTCCCAATTTATTCTGTCCAAATCTTATTGAAGAATTTCATCCTGAAGGGTTATCAACAGAAGAAATGAGTACCCTGGCACCAAGAAACGATGACGTCAAACAAATTAACGCCAAAAATGTTGATCGGTTACATGACAAATTGGTTGAACGCGTATCAATAGACTCTGCTGAGACAGTTGGTGGTGATGGTGCAGAAGATGAAAACATCAACTTACAATATCATGAAGAATATCTACAACCGTTAACACTGTCTGGTCTTCCATTGCACAAATTACTGTTGAAAGAAGGATGGATCCAAGAAAGGCAATGGAGTCCATCTTCAGGGGATAACATGAGACACCAAAGGAGATCTCGATGTGCCATTCGTATTAAAACATTTACAGTTTCCCGTTAGAATCGCTTTAGCAAAGACAATTAACAAATCAGAGACAAACATTCAAAAAAGTCGTTTAATTTAATAGAGAGAAAGAAACGAGATTCAATTACGGGCAGTCAAGTTATATGTTGTGTTGATGCATATTTATCAATTCCCATGAAAATGACAATCTGTTTCAATTGTACATCCACAACCCCATACGAGAGCAGCAGAACCACAAAGAGGCGAACGTGTAGTGCAGGTCAGGGGGTTGGGGAGCAAAACAAGCAGGGGACAAAGCCCGCTAGTATTTAGTTACCAAAATCACAAAATAATAAACAGAACAAATAAAAAAAGGAAAATAAACTAAATCCAGGGAGTACTTTGTGTCAAACCATCTTTATGTAATACGCTACCGTGGCTGTCTGTTTGTCTGTCCAGGATTTTCAATCAGCTGTCGCTCACAAACCGTTTGGCCTATTGACCTGATATTCAGTACACATGTGCTACATGATGTCTACTGTCCGCTTTCAGGGTGATGATTGACCTCCAAGGTTATTCCTCTTTTTATTTTTATTTTATTGTAGAATCAACTCTCGGCAGCAGGGCGGCTGTGTGGTGCATGTGTACGGGCGCCGTTCTCATTCCCTACCACCTTCACCATCACTTCCCCTACCTCTTCATATCTTAAATCATTCTTGAGGCAGATTGAACAATTAAGTGCCAGCTTAAGTGAAAAATTAAAGAAACCGTACTAAGTAATTGCAACACAAACACGGACTTAATCAGTTTGAACGTTAAAAGATGCCGACGAAAGAAGAGAAGAAGCAGAGCACTAGGGTGGAGACAAGAAGAGCAACTCTGGAAGCAATAAGAGCATCAACCTCTGGGCAAACGAATGGTAAACGTACAGAGAAAGAAAGAGGATGAAAACTAGGAATGGTCAAGTCAAGTGTATTCACTGCACGTTATCGTTATAGTAGTGCGCCACTACTGGTAACAATATAAAACAATTATCACCTTTCCAGCACATAAAGCTCACCCCAAAGGGGTATTTTACCAGCTTGTTCCTCCACCCATTTGTCAATACGTGCTTGTGTCAGTGTGGGTTTCTCGTGCGACCATCTCACAGGCAGACCAGTCTCCCACAAAGTGGGCTTAGCCAGTCTAATGGCCCTCTGTGGTATCAATCTCTGGAAATTATGAGACATTCCCAAAACAAACGGCTAAGAGAGGGAATGTAGAACCTGTAAAAGGCAGGGGTTCATCCCTCATTTAGTGGATGTGAATGTGAAGGAACCTCATGTGGCTTTAGAGAGGAGCACTGCATTACCTAGAAGTCAGAGGTGGCACTGGAGTATAACAGATGAGCTCTTTATTGGGTGTGTGTCAAAATGTGCCTTCTTGACTTGAAAACAAAAGCTCCATCCATTTTTCTGAACTGGTTTTCCAATGACGCACTACAGTACATGCCATAGTATGGGGACACCCAAACATCACATCCACGTGATTGTTGAAAATCTCATTCCATGCCCTAATATGGAGTTCAAAAATAAAATAAAATAAAACGGCAGACACTCTTCCTCCCACTAGATTTTAGGTCATAGCTTCAGGGATTTGCTTTCTTTCGACTACAAGACCATTGGGGAGGCCCTGCCTTACAGTCGGCGTTCCAAGGCCTCTAATGGGATTGTGCACAGGGTTCTGTGCGGGCCACTCAGGTTCTTCCACACCATTTCTGTATGGAGCTCACTTTGCCATTTTGAAGCACCAAAAGTCATTCATCAGTCAATCCTTTAGAGCAGCGGTTCTCAAACTTTCGTATTTCGCACCCCCCCCCCCTTTCTAACTGGAATAATTCTGTGCCCCCTGCATAATATAAGATAGATGAGAATAACCCATGATACAACTAACAAAGGTATGATACTCGTGCGGTGTCCC
This sequence comes from Erpetoichthys calabaricus, assembly GCF_900747795.2. Taxonomy (NCBI): domain Eukaryota; kingdom Metazoa; phylum Chordata; class Cladistia; order Polypteriformes; family Polypteridae; genus Erpetoichthys; species Erpetoichthys calabaricus. The sequence goes on from NC_041395.2 coordinate 4,666,197, forward strand.
GGTATTCTATCATTTTTACTTCCATAAGTTTTGCATGTGTTCGTCTAACTTCGATGAAATATTTGCAATTTATTTTTTTTAAAGTGCTTTAATAACTGTTAAAATGTCTTGTGTGGTTTTTGGTAGTAATTCTAATCCCAAAAACAAAGAATAAATTATTTATTCTTATTTAATTATTTTTTTATGTAAAGAAACGATTAAATATGTTTTTTATTCTTCAAAAATCTCTTAAACGAGGAAACCGATTAAGTCAATCTGTGCGAGACGAACGTATTTACGTCCAAAAAATATTATACCGCTGTTAGTTGTATCATGAAAATAACCCAATACACAGTAAATTATTTAACTCAATTTGGCAATATTGGCTACGCTGCCAATGTGGAGCAGTCGCGCCGCATTATCACCTGATCTACTGTTACCCGCATGTTCGCGACAGATACCGATACGTCTCAAACTTTAAAGCAGGCACATTTAGTCATTAGATCTATGCCTTACAAATGTTTTCTTTTAATTTTAGTATAATGCATTCGCTGTGATTATATGCTTGCAAATTGAAATTTGAAATGAAAATGTAAAAAATTAATTTTGATTAATTTATTCGACACCCCCCTTGTACAGCTTCAGCGCCCCACAGTTTGAGAACCGCTGGTTTAGAGTGTCCTTGTAATGCTTTGGCATTAAGACTTTCTTCACTGAGTGAATGCCAGATGAGAACACATTTCCACACTGACCCCTGGCATTGCAAACAGTTATCAGCCATTTCTTGGCATTCCTGATAGAATGTTGTGACAAGCAGCTGGGTCCCATTCCCGGCAGGGACGGTCCTTCTACACATGTCCTGGGGAAGCAATCATGGACTGCTCAATACCTCCCTCAGGATGCATGGTGGCTGCCTCCCTGGTTGAGGATGGTGCCTCAGTTTCCCACAGGGCTCTATGGGAGATGGAGTTCTCCACAGCCCTGTTGGGATCTGGAGTGGCCACCAGGAGGTGCTGCATGGGTCCCTGAGCCAACCTGGACAACTCTACAGCCCTGCCCGGGAGTGCAATCAGAAGCAGGTGATCAAGCACTTGGAGCACTTCCGGGTGGGCTATAAAAAGGGCCAGCAACCACCACTCACGGCCAGAATCGGGAGGAAGAGGACGAGGTTGCCTGGGAGGAGTGGTGGTGCCAGAGGGAAAGTGTTTTGTGTTGACTTTAGTGCTTTTGGGACTGTGTATTGCCTGTGGGGTTCACGGGGAAGACTTGTTCCACAGGTGAAGAAAAATAAAAGTCTTTGTGCTTTTACACATGCCTCTGAGTGAGTCTGTGCCGGGTCAGGTGCTATATAGTGGCTTTTTATCACAACATTCTTGTGCTGACTTTATTTCCAAAGGTATTCTGGAACTCAGTAGCAATGTGCTGCACCAGAGGACAGGCAGGCAGTATAGTGAGGTGTAACGATCTGTGCAGTAATGAATCATCTGAAATGAGGCCTGACCCCACAGCCCTGTGTGCCTTGCATGCTTCAGCTCTGGTAGATGTCACCGCACAGGCAGTAAGCCAGCCAGACGGGTTCTCTGTGCCAGACCTCAGCAGTTGATATGCCATCACCAAATCACTCTGCGGCCACTTTAGCCTACACCTGGACAGTAAGAGTAAATGTCAGATGGGATAAAGGTGTGCTCCACTTGCATGAAAACTTTGTTCAACTGAAAGAATCCCAATCCAGCCTCTCTAATATTCTATATTATTTCAAATTAAAAATAAAAAATTCTTCAGAATGATCTTCTCCGAACTTGTCAAGATCTCATTAAACTTAATTTTAAAGTAAGCAAGTTCAGCCTGCCCTCAATCTTCTAATATTTCCTGCTGTTTTATCCCACAGGAGAAGCAATTTCAGGAGGGTCTCCTATATCATAAAGCTCTTTGCTTGAATGCAGACTACTTCCATGGAGCAGACTACTACACTTGTTATATTACTTCTGTTTGTTCGCTCGCCAACCTGCACTACGCGCTGTTGTGAACAGGGGGCCTCAACGCACCCCTCTTAAACGGTGATAACATGGGACACAAATACAGTTTTTTTTACCTCCTCTTTGCTCGATCAGCTGCTGGCTTGCTGCTGTAGTGGTGCCGCATGATGTGCATTTCGTGCGGTGCTTCAAACGTTTAAAAGCCTGCACAGCAGCTCTCCTTTTGTCTCACTGCCTTATCTCTCTCTTCTCCCCCAGACATCCTCAAACACTATTCGATCTCTTTTCGCTGTTCCGTTATTAATAATTTAACCGAGTAATAATTTCCATCTGTTTGTGCTAATGCGATCTTTACTATAATTTTTTGAGAATTTTCCTACTTCCATTACTTCTAACCTGCTCTGCATGTGTATCGCGCCAATGTTTCTGAAGTTTGTACGACATTCTGCTTTGTCTTTTTCCGGCCCCTGGCTTTCTTTTTTTGCCTTCTTTTCTCTCCAACACTTTTTGACGCGCTGCTCTTTCTTCTTCACTTAGTCATTGACGTGTCATCTAGAACATATAAAGTTTTTAAGAGCTGAGAGCACAGGAAGTGTGTCTGCCAAAAGCATTCCAACACCTGAGAGGTTAGATGACCGCGGTCTTGTTTGAAAATGGTGGTAAGTGGGGTGTGACTTGTGAAAGTCACCATCACACGGGACTTTCTTCCAAAGGTTGTAAGTATGACGTGACTTGACCGTCTCACGGGACGTGAAAGTGTCTCTCTGTCTCTCTTCAAAAGATCACGTCTTGTCACAGGAAAAAAGTCTTGTCTCGTCCCAAGATTCTTTTTTATAATAGAGAGATGTGTTGTGTTATGATGATTTTTTTCCAAATAAAAAACGCAAAAATGTAAAAAGTGAGGACTTCCACATTTCGATTTATGTTCCCTCCTTGGTTCATTAAAATGTTGTGGCCTTTCTGTGTTCTCGTTCACTGAGCCTGAACAACAGACTGTCGTTCATAAGGCAGCAGTAAAGGAAATCTCCTTTTGTTGAAGTTTCAAGTCATGCAACTACTGGGATGGCAGATAATGTGAACGTTTAGTGGGACAAACAACTCCAAATCAACCTCCACAATCCAAGTTAATCTGTTTCACTACTTAGTGAAATGTCAAAGATGGCAAAGAAAGGAAAAAAATAATCTCACACCAAGGTTCCAGTAAGTTCAGAAAGTCAGTATCCTCTGTGCTTAAGGGTGTTACTGCTAAGGGAATAATGGATCAGGCCCTATGATGCACGCTGCTTGCACTGTAGGACCTCCAAGAATATTGTGGAAAAGGAAACTGGAGGAGTGGAGAGGAGCTATGGAGAAGGGAGTCCTTAAGATGAGTAGGCAAAAGACACCATACCTAAGATTTAAGGGATGAGATCAAGATGGAGAAGTTACCCACCCTTCAGGGAGAAAGGCTTAAAAGGGAGGAAAACTTCCGATATTTAGGACCAGCAATAAGAGCGAATAAACCAGAGAACGCAATCAGGTCTGAAAAACTGGAAAAGGGTATCAGGAGGAGAAGACGACAGTTGAAGAGAAAGTGGAATCTAAAGAAGAAAGGTGTGTCAGGCAAGATAAGAATACAACAGACATGAGTGGAGGAGGCCGCTCACATAAAGTGACCCGACATCCAAGCTCTAAAGCAGTTGATGCCTATCTGTTATTACTGAAGGACTCTTTATTTTCCATTCGTCTTAAGTCAGTGCTCTTTTTGTGAGCAAAGAGGTGGCGGCACACATACGTTGCAATTGGATCGAGTGTGAGGTACTGTGGCACAGAGGTAATGCTTCTGCCTCGCAGTTAGGACAACATGGGTTTGCATCCCAAACACGCTGAAAGCACTTTGAGTAGTGAGAAAAGCGCCGAATAAATGTAAAGAATTATTATTACACAGAGGTCAAGGGTCCTAGCACTACATGTTTTGTTCGTTTGGTGAAACTTAATGTTTAAAAATTGAAATTGACATATCGTCAATTGACATAACCGTTCTTAGGAGGTTGGGGGCCCTGGGCATAATTAGACTGTAGGGGCCCTAATGCGTGTAGTATTAGCTACAGTTCAGCCAGATTTGACCTGTTTCCACTGGGCGCCGCATGGAGGTATGTAGTTAAGCCCAGCGTGTGCAAAATGTGCAGTGCAGTGGTGCATATTTTTATACATTTTAGAGCATTTTATTTATTTTGTTGTCACAATTAAAAAGTGTGTTTTTTATACCGTTTTCCATTTTTTTCTACCAAATTAAAACTTGGGCTAAAGAACATTCCAGAATAAAGCTCAAGAAACGAAATCAACTTTTCACGCTTTACTTAATGCTGGTCAGTTTTGAAAGGAATCAGTAGGAGAATGCACCTTTTCGGCCATGACAAATTTTAACAAAGCTCCTTTTTGTGTCTCAATAAAGGCTACATCGTCTGCCTTTTGCTTTCGTTAAGCAGCACCAGATGGATAACTGCATTTCATATTAATATGGTACGTGCAAAACTGCTAACGTGAATAAGATGCAGTTACAAGCAGAGTACGATAAGGCCAATGCCAAGGCGAAAAAGGGAAGAAAGCGTTATACGCGACACACAAGAAGTTCACGCCCATGCTCACGATGCAACCGTGGTCTGGAACAGAATGGTCTCCTCCAATGAGAGCACTCTATTTATTGACTGTTTTGGGGGCGTGTCGTAACAGGCCATAGCGAACGCCCCAAGCCCCAGTTCCCTGTTGCAGCGTCCCTGCCCCAGGAAAGGGCAGTAAGCTTAGCATTAAACTTCATAGTACAGATACGTAGCTTGCGTCGATCTTTAAAAAAAAAAACAAAAAAAAAAAAACCCTTGAATGATGGGCCCTGGGTGACTGCCCTGCTCGCCCATGCCTAAGAACGGCCCTGCGTCAACTGTACCACACTGTATAACATTACACTTGACAGTTTAAAATTACAAACACCCAATTTTCGAAATCGAAGAATGTTAGCCGCAAGTTAATAACGAGCTCTACATTTTACAAAACGGTTGTCATGTAGTTCCACAAAGCAATCAATACTTAATTTGAGTGAGTTTTAAAGAACATTCCAAACATTTTGCCCATTTTCATCCAATGCAGTCTTCCTAGTTTGTTCTTTGCTTTGAGTGTCAATAGCTGACCGTTGTTCTCGTAACAGCCATGAATTCACATGTCTCACGGGATCGAAGCGTGTGAGTGGAGGGCCAGCCAATCGTATGAAGAGATGGTGCTTATCAGTAATCAGGCTCTCATTGGAGTAACAATTAGATTCATTTGCAAAATTCATGTTCGCACTCACTTGATAAAACTGGACTACAACTAAGAGCCTTCAATGGAGGCTGCAGTTTTTTGGGCCGTTTCTCTTTCGGAATGGCACAGCGTGGTGGCTCTGAGGCTAAGGATCTGCACTGGCAATCGGAAGGTTTGAATCCTGCAAACGCCAAAAGTGACTCTACTTCTTTGGGCCCTTGAGCAAGGCCCTTAACCTGCAACTGCTCCGTCCTGGGTATGACATTCATCTGCATCCAGCCCTGCATATAGGCCCTCCAACCTGCAGGGAAAAATCTGGGGGCTGGTGGCAGAACTGGCACTCCAGCCACCGTGACAAAAACCTCACACTGGTTCCATTCCATCTGAACTTGTGTGGTGCTGAGGTGGCACCCGTTGGCTGCACTCAGGTCCTAATCTGGGATCCTGAGGTGGTCTGTCATGTGGTGGGTGTGGCAATGTGCTGTATTAGCGCCTGTTCCTCTTTCAGATAAGCATAGACCATCAAAAAAAAACCTGGTCATATTCTCGTTTAGACTAAGGTGCCCTGGAGTGGCACACATTAGTCTTAATTACTACTATGGGCTTTTACCTTGCTCTTTAAAGTCACAGCTACTGATTCACTCAGAACAGCAGGGTAGGTAGCAAGTAGGATATTCCATGTATATGTGAGCATGTAGGAAACAAGAAAGAGCCTTCCATTGTTTATCTAGCATTCTATGCAGCTATGCAAAGCAAAACATTTTAATAACTAAACAAATAAATACAAAGAAATGAACACGAACTTCCTCAGAATGACTCTTCCAGTAAACGTTCACACCCAGTTCAAAATCAGCATAATAGCAAACAATCAAAAAATACCAAGAAAAAAGAAAACGGGCCATCGTCAAAAATAAAGAAACTGGTCACCGCCTACAGTGGGACATGGGAGAGGTGAGCCCAAGTATGTCTTGCAACTCATTTATGTGCATGTAAAATGTAAAAGTAGTCATAAGTTCTGTGTCTGCCAGTATTTTATTAAATTGAATATTGTCTAGTGAGTTATTATACTGTTTCTGTAGATCATCATTCTGATTTTATAAAGTCATGAGCTCAGTGCTAGCTGCTACAAGCAACAGAATTAAATCCAAGAAACTTTCATTAGGTGTACAACACCACTGCGAGACAAAATTAGGAAGATCCTTAAACAGTGTTTGTAAATGTAAGTCTCTATGAATTATGTAGCTTTTACAACAATTCTTTAAAACGGACTATGCATTTTAAAATCAGGACGAGAACAGGCCATTCAGCCCAACAATGCCTGGCAGTGCCGTACCACTTAATTCTTCCAAAATAACATCAAGTCGAGTTTGGAAGGTCCCTAAAGTCCTACTGCACAAATTGGTCACTTATTCCCTGTGTCTGTGGTTCCATTTGCGTGAAATTTACCCTTAAATCAGTGCTGATGAGAACAGGCATGTGAGGCTGTGTCTACTAGATGGAGTGTAGATGAGCGTGGAGCCTCCTGGAGGCCCGTTAATGCCGAGGCCTGCCTCTATTTTCTCTTCTCCGCTGTAAGTTCTTGATCACTGCATGATGATGCTAATGGTCAGATCCTATTAGAGTCCACTTTTGTTCCGTTTGGAACGATTCTGTTGTTCTATCGGTTTCAACAAATCAATTCTGTCTTTATGCACATGCATTATGGAATTAGTAATTGGACAACATCTTTAATTGTACTTTATGTGCTGTAAGCCTGCAATCCGTGAAGAGCGCTGTACAAAAATGAACTCAATGGGAAGATCCTCGGCAACGATTCAGCAGTTTCTACAGCATCTGCCCTTCCACCAAGTTTGGTATCATCGTCAAGCTTGACCAGCTGTTTTATCGTCACATTCTCATGAGAATATTAGAAAACGTTTGATGAGGCAGACCATAAATGTCACCAAGTCTGGTTCTGAAGGTCCCTAAAGTCCTCCTCTCTGCCACACCATATGGTCACTTATTCCAAGTGTCTGTGGTTCACTGTGTGAAGAAAAATGTCTTAATGTTTGTGTGAAATGTACCATTAATGAGTTTCCAACTCTGTCCCCGTGTTCTTGATGAACTCATTTTAAAATAACAGTCTCGATCCACTGGACTAATTCCCTTCATCATTTTAAACACTCAGTCAGGTCTCCTCTTCATCTCCTTAAGGCTCAGCTCTTTTAATCTCTCCTCATAACTCATCCCCTGTAGCCCTAAATCAGCCTAGTCGCTCTTCTCTGGACTTTTTCCAGTGCTGCTTTGTTCCTTTTATAGCCTGGAAACCCAAACTGCACACAGAACTCCACACGATAGTTGTTTAATAAAGTTGTTTAATTTAATTGTGAAAGGAGGAGAGTCAGAGGTAGATGCTACCTGGTACGTGAATGGTGTGATTTGCAGCACAAAAGATACCAAAAGGGTGAAAGGACACAGAAGAGGCTGACAAACCAAGCCAGGACTTTCACTGTCCTGCCTAGGGATAGGCCTTACCCCAGGCCGCTTGACCCCAGACACAACAGGCAGACTTCAGCGTGCATTGACCCAAAATTAGGCTTGGCTTTCACAGTTCAAAAATATACTTTAAACAATCCAGAAACACCAAAAAATACCCATAAAGTTCCTTTAAGGGAGAGGAAACCGTAAAATCTCTGGTTTGGAAAGAAAGCGCCAATAGAGAATCTTTATTTACACAAGTTCTTCATTTACAACCAAAAACAGAACAAAAAAATGAAAAAGGCAAAATGACTTTAATATTCAGGATCCAAAAGATAATAACAGAAGTCAGAAAACCAGAGAGATCAATATAATGCTTACAAGAATAACCTTTACTCTACCAACCTTAATGAACCTCTGAGGAACTCACTCAGCAGGGACATAATGGAGTTCCACCCACTGAAGACAAGCAATTTTTTCAAACTTACATATTTAATTTATAACTACTAAATAAAGCATGAGAACAAAAAAATAAAAAAAATTAGACATGGAAAAAAATCACATAGAAGTGACAAAAACAACAAAAAAACAGAAAATAAACAATAAAACTGGGAACAAGCCCTGGATGTAACTTAAGAGTGAGGACTCAACCTAATATGTCTTACATCTGATCTTCTAAGTCACTAAAAGTATAATTTACAATGGAAAGAGCAAAACCTGAACGAGCAACGCACAAAGTAGGCTGTTGTGTAATCTCGGAGCAGATTCAAAAAAATAATACTAAAAACATTAAACCAAGAACACTCCGATAAGAAAATCTTTGGAGCTAAACAGAGAAGGAAGTGAAACAAATGGTGGCAGGATAAACAAACCTAGCATGCAGCGCACAAAATACACATTGGGCAGAGAGACAAAGGTAATAAAAAATAATATCCATCCATCCATTATCCAACCTGCTATATCCTAACTACAGGGTCACGGGGGTCTGCTGGAGCCAATCCCAGCCAACACAGGGCACAAGGCAGGAAAAAAACCCTGGGCTGGGAGACAGCCCACTGCAGAGCACACACACACACACACACACCAAGCACACACTAGGGTCAATTTAGACCTAACCTGCATGTCTTTGGACTGTGGGAGGAAACCCACAGAGACACGGGGAGAACATGCAAACTCCACGCAGGGAGGACCCGGGAAGCAAACCCAGACAGGTCTCCTAACTGCAAGGCAGCAGTGCTACCACACCGCCACCATGCCGCCCTAATAAATAATATGTATAAGAAAATAAGAAGAATAAACAAACAACTCCACACTCCATAAGGATATTTCTGTTTTTGATTCTGTTTAGTTTACTTCCTAATACATATGGCTGTTCCGTTCATATTTTTCTTGTCCTTGATTTCCTAAAATATTGTATGTCATTGTTTTTTCTTGCTACTTTTTTACACATAATGTTTATTGTTACTTTTCACTTTCTGTCAAATATGTTTCATACTCTACATGCTATTTGCGCCTCGCTATAGTTTCAAACATTTTACTGTTTTAGGTTTAACTTGCTTACATCCTCCCTTTAGTGTGCTCATTTTATTAGACGCAGAACTATTTACATCAGTGCTTATCAAACTCAGTTCAGGAGATACACCGCACCTGCCTATCTGTGGCTGCAGGTTCTCTCTTCCAACCAACGTCTCTTTTAAAGTCAACTCCTGGCCTAACTAAGCAGGCTGCTCTTTCTCAGTTTCTGTATTTTGGGTTCAATGCGGAAATGACAAAACTAAGTTTGTTTAACTAAGCTAAGCATTTTTGCACGTCACATGGAGATATACTGGTGTGTGTGTGTGTTTGTTTTACTTGCTTTTTAAGATGTTCTTCATCCTGCTGATTTCACTATGCTGTTTTCAGGTGTTCTAGTTATTTGGTCCTTAGTTTCCTAATCATCACATTAGTGGTTTGGTCTTTCAGCAGTGTCACCTCCCCAAGACTCTGTCCTATTTGCTGTTAACTGTCATTATGAGGATACAATTAGCAAAGAAAACTACACAGGAAATGACAAAAGACAGTTAAGCGTTTAAAGATATAACAAACATACAAATATTTCTAAATATCTGATAAATGTCAAATTTATGACGTTGCCCTTTTCTGAAACCACAATAAGAGGAGATTCCAAAAAGACCAGCAAATCCAATGAGGAAAACAACTCAGCGAGTGTGAAACTGACTGGAACAACAACCTGCAGCCAAGGACTACATGTGAGAAGCACTGGTTAGGAGATTACTACACGATGGTCTGGGCTACCTGAACTCTGCCTGGCTCTTTGTATCCTCCATCCCAGCTCATGTTCATATCACTCTTATTTGAAAGCTGAAACAGTCTCAAGTAGGGTAAGCCGCTCTAATTCAGAGTGTTCATGAAAGTTATGGTTTGGTAGAGCTAATTTTGAGCAGATGCGACAAAGTCTAAGTAGGATACACTGGGATAAGCTTCTAAGTGTGCAGACAGCCAAGGAGCAGTGGAACAGGTTTAAAAATGTTTGACATGTAATGCAGGACAGATACAGACCTAAATTTGGAATTAACAGGAAACAAAAAAAACTCCACGGTGGATTAATAAAGATTTAAAAAAGAAGTTGCAAATGAAAAAACTGCTTTATAAGACATATAAGACTAATGACTGGAAAGTGAATCGTAGAGCGTATGAGAACATGAGGGCAACCATCAAGAAGGACATCAGGAAGGCTAAAAGACAGTTGGAGAGGAATAGCAGATAAGGAGAAAGACAACCCTAAGAGATTCTTTCAGTATTTTAGTAGTAAAAGAACAGTCAAGGAGGAGGTGAAGTACATCAGAAATAGTAAAGAGGAATTAAAAGATACAGACAGTGAAATAGTGGATGCCCTAAACGTTCATTGTTCTGAGGCCTTCACAAGTGAGCAAGTGGATAACCTCAGAGCAGTAACAGGGACTACTAAGTAGTTACTAAGGGATTTGGAAATTGTAGAGGGAGAAGTGCTGCTCAGATTAAATAAACTGAAATCAAACAAATCACCAGGACCAGATAATATTTATCCTCGAGTTCTTAAGGAGGCTAGCGAGTACAGATATAAACCCTTGACGCATATTTTTAGGAAGTCACTGCACACTGGAGAGATTCCGAAGGACTGGAAAATGGCAAATATCATCCCATCATATAAAAAGGGTGACAGGGCAGATCAGAGCAACTATAAGGCCAGTAAGCTTAACGGGCATCACAGGAAAATTAATGGAAGGAATTATTAAGAAGATTGAGCAACACCTGGCAAGGACAGGAGTTATTAGGAACAGTCAGCGTGGGCTCAGAAGAGGGAGGTCGTGTTTTACTAACATGCAGGAATTCTATGAGGAGGCAACAAAAGGATACAATCAAAGTGGAGCAGATGATATTATTTGTCTGGACTTTCAGAAAGCATTTGATAAGGTGCCACATGAGAGGGTGGGCATCAAACTAAAAGAAGTGGGAGTTCGGGGTGATGTGTGTAGATGAGTGCAGAATTGGCTCAGACATAGGAAGCAAAGGGTGATGGTGTGAGGAACCTCATCAGAATTGGGTGACGTTAAGAGTGGTGACCAGCAGGGGGCAGTGCTAGGGCTGCTGCTATTTTTTATATATAGAAATGATTTACACAGGAATATAAGGAACAAGCTGGTTAAGTTTGCAGATGATACCAAGATAGGAGGATTAGCAGATAATTTGGAATCCATTGTATCATCACAGAAGGACTTGGATAGCGTACAGGCTTGGGCAGATTTGTGGCAGATGACATTTAATGTCAGTAAATGTACAGTATTACACATAGGAAGTAAAAATGTGAGGTTTGAATACACAATGGGCGGTCGGAAAATCGAGAGTCCACCTTATGAGAAGGATTTAGGAGTCATAGTGGACTCTAAGCTATCGACTTCCAGACAGTGTTCAGAAGCCATTAAGAAGGCTAACAGAATGTCAGGTTATATAGCACCTTGATGTGTGGAGTACAAGTCACAGGAGGTTCTGCTCAAGCTTTATAACACACTGATGAGGCCTCATCTAGAGTCCTGTGTGCAATTTTGGTCTCCAGGCTACAAAAAGGACATAGCAGCACTAGAAAAGGTCCAGAGAAGAGCGACTAGACTGATTCAGGGCTACAGGGGATGAGTTATGAGGAAAGATTAAAAGAGCTGAGCCTTTACAATTTAAGCAAAAGAAGATTAAGAGGAGACCTGACTGAAGTGTTTAAAATTATGAAGGGAATTAGTCCAGTGGATCGAGACGGTGACTTTAAAATGAGTTCATCAAGAACACGGGGACACAGTTGTAAACTTGTTAAAGGTAAATTTTGCACAAACATTAGGAAGTTTTTCTTTACACAAAGAACGATAGACACTTGGAATAAGAGACCAAGTAGTGTGGTGGACGGGCGGCACGGTGGCGCAGTGGGTAGCGCTGCTGCCTCGCAGTTGGGGGACCTGGGGACCCGGGTTCGCTTCCTGGGTCCTCCCTGCGTGGAGTTTGCATGTTCTCCCCGTGTCTGCGTGGGTTTCCTCCGGGCGCTCCGGTTTCCTCCCACAGTCCAAAGACATGCAGGTTAGGTGGTTTGGCGATTCTAAATTGGCCCTAGTGTGTGCTTGGTGTGTGAGTGTGTTTGTGTGTGTCCTGCGGTGGGTTGGCACCCTGCCCAGGATTGTTTCCTGCCTTGTGCCCTGTGTTGGCTGGGATTGGCTCCAGCAGACCCCCGTGACCCTGTGTTCGGATTCAGCGGGTTGGAAAATGGATGGATGGATGGATAGTGTGGTGGACAGTAAGACGTTAGGGACTTTCAAAACTCGACTCAATGTTTTTTGGATGAAATAAGTGGATAGGATTGACGAGCTTTGTTGGGCTGAATGGCCTGTTCTTGTCTAGAGTGTTCTAATGTTCTAAAGTACATAATAAGCAAGAATAGCTGTGTCAGATTTTGAAATATTAAAATGTGCTCCAATTTAAATGTTTAAAGTCGAAATATGTTCAATTATAATAGAAATGTTATTTTTCACCCTCCATTAAGGTAGATCCACAGTATCCAAAAAATCTCATATCGTAATCACACACCTCTTAAATGAGAGCTCGCATGCCTGTGTTTGAAATTTGTAATTTTTTACTTTTGGTTAGTGACTCTTAGAGGGCCAGGATCACCTTTAAAAAAAATGAACGTCAAACAGAGTATCATATTTGTGACCCACAACCTGAAAAAAGCATAAAATGACACTGCGTATGCCTGTGTTAGTGAAAAGGAGGAACTCTGACCTCTCATATCCCATTACAGGGTGAACCACTCAGGTTGGTTGATGTGGCATAACCTCAAGTCCTTCTGATCCTTTTTGCTAAAGACATCTATTGGTTTACTCTTTATCATAAGGGTGTCATTTCCTGTGCAAAATATGGTTCAAAATGGCCTAAAAATGAGTGTTTGTTCCCTAAGCCCAGAGGACCAAAAACAGAGTAGAGGATATTCAAGTCTACAGGACATCTTGTAAAAATAGACATCAAGACGAGTCGACCAGTTTACCATACATGGCAGTTTTCTCATACTAGTTACAAAAACAAAAGAAAACTGAATTGATTTATCAAAGGGTTCATATGTAACTCTTTTATTGGGTCATCATCCATTTAAGCATGCCATACAGCAGATATTTTAGCACAACTTAAATGAATGAGTTCACAGGGACACTTCAAGTTAGTCCTGAACTGCCACATCTGTGCTGTCTCAAGTTCAAAGAGGCCTTACTTAGAGTGCTACATCTTGGGATTGGCTACAGAAGACTTCTAGCAACTGTCGGAAGCAGATGGTGATGCACGACTGCAGTGCCTGTGGGGTCACCAGTGCAGGACGGTACCCAAATGTCTCTGTCTGAGGCTTTCTTTTCCTTACACATATAAATAAGGCAGACGTGTGGAAAAGATGAAAAAAATTAGGTGGTGAAATGAGCTAAACCGCCATTCGAAGTCCTGACTCCCTCAATGTGCTTCAGAAGCTTTTTGGTGAGGTTTTGTCTGACTGGTTAGCTGTTAGGTTTGTGTAACCGAGGACTCGTAACTTGCTTATATTTTGCTCTGAGCTCTTTGTGTGTGACGATTAGCTCTCCACCTTTCCCTGTAACACTTGTTTTCCAAAAAGTCCATCCAAACTGACATTAACTTGGTTATGTTGACCTTTCCTGTAAGTCACTTTGGATACAAGAGCCCGCTAAGCAAATAAATATCAATGTAAAATGAGTCTTAAGGAGCCACAAACAGACAGACACTTGCGTTTGCCAATTTCTATGCAAAAGGTGACAGAAAGCGGCATCTGAGAAGCCAACATCTTAGAATAGCTCATTGCAAAGGCACACCTAAAAATGAAACCAGCCTTTGGTGTTGAGAATGGTGGCTGGCAGCTCGTCGACGAGGAGGCATGATGGACTGGGGCGAGCACAAATGATACTTTAACTTACCCTCACAGAACAGCTCAAAGAGTGCGCACATCAGTGAGGCATCAGAACTTCAAAAGCCAAGGGCATGGTGTGAAGCTGTAAAAACGCTGTGAATACGCAAAGAGGAACAAAGACTCAAGCGGGTGACCAGTGTGATCAGATGATGAACGGATGGCTAAGAATGGAGAAGCTGAGCTGTCCTCTGCCATGCAAGGTTACCGTCTGTACTTCTGTCTTCCAGTTTTCTTTCAGAACCTCCACTACTTCCCCAAAAAATACCAAAACCTGCCTGACCAAGTAAAATGGCTTATGAAGAAGTCGATGACTCACACCACATGGCACACATGAAAAGGAGCCGCTATTGGCACTAAATCAGCCCTTCCAGGGACTCACCTCCAAGGTGAAAGGTCAACATAACGCATTTAAAAATGAAATAAGAATCGAGATGGCAGTCACACTTGGCCAGGTAATCTCAACCTACATGATCCTAAAGTACAAGTGGAAAATAAGAACATAAGGAACATAAGGAAGGCACAACCAGGCAGGCAGTCTTCTGCTTCATCGGCATGACTGGAAATCCCACATCCTTTCTCTTCTTAATCTGCATAGCTGACTAAGTGCTTTGGCACAAGCAAAGAATAACAGTATAAAAAAGAAAGGGGGCTGGGTGGATTCAAACCTCACTTACCGTGCCCTCCACTGGCCTGGTCTGACTGAAAAAGTGAACAGATGGAACTCGCATGGAAATCACTGACACAGCCGGCTCAGAAGGAGAGCCATTTGTGCAATCAGAAAGCAAGTGGCATGACACCACGAATATCAGATATTTACATTCTCTACGGTCGATGGTAAGTCCCATGGCACCCTCATCTGTACATGCTCCATTTGCTCACGCCATTAAAATCTAGTAGCATTGCAAAAAGCCGTAGAAAGAATTTGTAAGGTATCAGAATCTGCTCTCCCTAATGAGCCACACCCGTGCACCACTGCTGCTGTGCCAATCACAGAACACACATTCTTAAGACTAAGGTGGCACACCTACCCATTTGAATGATTGCACCTTTTATCACCACTACCACTACTGCTTCTCTGCTGCTCTTCATCTTCAGAAGAGCATATTGGTTATTGATGAAGTCTGCCAGCTGCATTTTCAAAAGAGGCTTCATGTTACACTTGGCAGTTTTACTCATTCAGTTAAAACGTTAACTTCTGGTAGTGAAGCATGCCAGGCTGTAACTTCGTCAGCAGAGTTCTCTGCAATTGTCAGTCTAAGCTGCTCACCTGCTCCTGAAGCTTCTCAAACATTAAAGGGTGCGGCTGCTCCAGCATGCTTTCACTCAGCATGGACTGGCCTTCCACATTCACCTGGGTGCTCGACTTACTGGATAAATAATAGGCATAGATGTGCTTGGCCTTGTCTTGCATCTGGCAGGGAAAACAAATAAGAGCAACCCATTAAGAATTGGCGCATGCAAATCAACAGATCCCCACTTGACTGCAGTGCAGTGGAGTTGCAGACGTGTCCAACCAACATGCTATACGCCACTACTCGACAGTGCTGTGGTCATTATTAATGAAAGAGCAACAGACATCGACAGGAAGAAATGAATTACAGAGCAGACAGACAGGCGGCAGGTAAAAATTAAAGGCCCTGAAACAAACACAATAGATAGCTAGGCAGAAATGAAAGGATCTGTACACTAGACAGACAAGCAGAAATGAAAGGCACTATACAGCAGATAGTGGCAGTAGTACTGGCATGTGAACAGGGTTCAGTGAAATTCCTACATGCATTACTCTGGCACCACGATAAACAACAATACAAGACACACAGAAACAGCACTACATAAATGATCTAAATCAGGAGATGAGCAGCACTGGCAGTATATTTAATACGGAGATACATAACAGAATATCACCAACACTTAGTTAGATAGAAAAGTCACTATATAATAAAGAAGCTACTGTCATGTGTACAAACCCAACGAACGTCTTACTTATATATCTGATCAACATCAGCACTCACCAGCTACATGGCAAACAAGAACCTGCAGTGCTGGGGTGTTGTGCCGTGTTAGCCATGATGGACACAATGAGAAGTCAAGTAAAATGACACCTCGGACTGGCTAACTGAACAGATTACAACATGCAGGCTTTTGAAGCAACTCAGGCCCCTTCTTCAGGCAGTTTATAATCATAAAAGAGATGTAAAAAGGAACAGCATATTACATCGAAAATCAGATAGATAAATAAATATTAATGGTACTGTACATTAAATAGACAGGCAGACCAGAGTAGCACCATATAAACGATGGGAAAGGCAACATAAAATATATATGAAGTGTTGGTAGCAGTCATACTGTCTCATGTATAGAGAGCAATAAAATTCTTATTTGTACATCAACCAACACACAGCATGTCCTCTGCAGGGCTGTGAATATATGAAAGAGAGATAGAAAGATAGAATATGTGAAAGGCACTATATGATAGATAGACAGAAATGAAAGGCACTATATAATAGATAGATAGAAATGAAAGGCACTATATAATAGATAGATAGATAGATAGATAGATAGATAGATAGATAGATAGATAGATAGATAGATATGAAAGGCACTATATAATAAATAAAAGTATCCGACACTGGTGTATACCATGCAGCAATCTCATAAAAATAACAAACCCTTACTGGCCCTCAGGAGCCCTTCATGCCTTTGGGATGATTTCTTGTATCAGCCTCAGTCTGACCCATGTGACTCTGAGGTGAAAGGTTATATAACGCCAGTTGGCAGTAAGAGCTCGAGTCTTGTTTTTGTGTGACAGCAGGAAGCCAGTGGGGTAAATGTGCCGTCTCAGTCGCCAGTGGTGGTGTGGCCATGATAATAACACAATCACTCCTCTTCTACCAACCTCAGGTGTACGTTTACTTAGACTGGCATGTTGCCACCACGACCCTCAGACCAGACATGAGTGTGTTGTGGGAGGCACTGATTACTTTTCTGCCAGTGTTAGTGCACTTTTGATTTCACTTTGCTGATAAACACCTCACCATTGGCAGGGCCATTCTTAGGTTTTTGGGGGCCCCAGGCAAAGGTACCTGTCGGGGCCCTGCTATATAAATATATGATAATTACTACCCTTACTACATTTGATTTTGAGTTGGGGTTATCGGCAGGAGTACTACTACTAGTGTTACTGCTAGAACCTCCATCTTTTCTAGCAGTGCTCCTTTTTGCGACTGTTCAGCGGCTTTTTTCTTACATTTAGCAGCACCGGACTGATAAACCCGCTTCATCTTCAAAATTGAGTTGTGTTGGCTGATGACGAATCACTTGTGGTGCAACGTGCATACACAAAAATACTGATGCTACAGTGGTCTTGATTATATTAGTGGCAGATGAAACTCAAATGAACGTATAGGCAGACTAATGATGAATAACGTGTAAGTCGACAGAAACACAGTATGTTATAATTATAGCAAAACAGACGGACGGAGCAAACCACCCACAGCTGTGCCGCTTTGTGAAATGGTTTTATCCTCACAGCTTCTGTATATTTATAGTATGATCCATCTGTGGCACAGACGACCTGGCAGGTGAGGAGCAGGATCTGCCCTCCCACTGGGGCCCCGCCCACTACCCCAGGCCCCACCCTCACCGTCAATGCTGCCTCTCTGCTTGCACGTAACCATACTTATAATTCTGCCACTGGAGAAAATGTGCACTTCTGAAAAATGGATCTGTAAGTTGTATTTGGTTATGGCTAAAAAAAAAAAGGCCGGGCAGGGCTCTTTGGCAGTGGTGGCCCCAGGCGGTCCCCTACTTTGCCTATACCTAAGAACGGCCCTGACATTGGCTGTCAAGATGGTGAAACACAAATAGCAGCACAAGTTAGCAGCACCAAAGTGTGAATTGGCAGTTAAGGTTCTTCTCATTCGTCTAGATGTGTTACACACACAAAGACTATTGTAATTTTTAATATTTTTGTTGCGGTGGGTTGGCACCCTGCCCAGGATTGTTTCCTGCCTTGTGCCCTGTGTTGGCTGGGATTGGCTCCAGCAGACCCCCGTGACCCTGTGTTCGGATTCAGCGGGTTGGAAAATGGATGGATGGACGGAATATTTTTGTTGCTGTTGTTGGTAGGTCACAGCACCCCGAGCCTCACATGTCTTTAACCACAGCAGCTCTCAGCTAAAGTCGGCTTTTCAACTGCCAACACACTGGTCTGCTGCAATGTCCCTCTGCCAAGTGTTTGCCTTCCCAGCAGCAGTGCTTTATCTCTGCGAGTCTGTTGATACCAAGTAACATGCATGGAAATATTTAATATGCAGGCTTTCTCAGGTATGCGCTGGGTCCAGTGGAAGGTTTGCATTTGGATCCTTAATTGTGCCATTTTGTGGTTGTGGCACAACCTGAACTACTGTATGTACTCGTACAGCTCCATCCCACCCAGTCCTCGTTACGAGGTATCCCATGAGGAACACCAGCTGCACTTTCCTTCCTTCCCCAGCAGGCACACTCATTCATTACCTTCTTGAAGTCTTGGGTTTTCTTGAAATCTTCACATGCCAACCAAAACAGAACGTTTTCTTCACTAAATTCAATCTTCAGAAATTCCTGTAAAAAAAAAAAAAAAAACGCCAACTCTTTGAAACATTCCCTTAGCCCCCTGGAGATATCCTAGAAGCTGTGACCCCCCTAATCAGCCAGGCGGTGGTCACGAACGTCTCACCACAACAGTGCACAGCACAGCCAGGAATACAAGTCACGAGCGAGCAGCCAAAGAAGCAAATGGGACACACGTGTATTACAGTGGGAGTGCCAAGGTGCTCTAGTGAGCCAAACACAGAGACGTTCAGAGTGACTGGCATCTGCTTCTGTAGCAGTCAAGTATGAGAGTGGCTGGCTGGCTGCACAGATAGGCCTCTTTATCACATTTTCCTTGCTGTTTTATCATTTTTCTATTTTTGTAACACTTTAGTAGGCTGTCTGTCTTGTTGAGGTGTCAACATTGCTACCTCGATTCCTTCAATCAACCTTTGTTTTATACACCGCCTTTAGCAGTCAGAACTTACAAAGCAAGATTAACTCAAGAAAGAAACCGAGCTAAAACACGTAACAGACATGAAGTCTGACAGGACTCCATAAAGCAGCATTTCTCAACCTTTAAGTATTTGCGACCCGAGTTTTCATAAGTTTTAATTGCGTTTTTTTGAAATCCTAATAAAATTTATTCCTATATTTTTTGCTGCTGATACACCGCTACAAGTTTAAAATTTCCCTATAAATAGCGAAATTACGCCACATATGGCAACATTCGCGTAGGGGGGTGCGCCCCAGAGTTTGAGAACCGCTGCCGTACAGGGAAGAGGACACAGGGACACACCTTAACAGGCAGTCTCTGTTATCTGCTTCTACAAGTCAGAGCAGGCAGCAAGTAAAACCAATCATCAGTAGATTTAAATTATTATACAAATGTCCATTGTTACTGCATTCACACTTCATTCAGAACCTACTCATCCTTGCATTAGAAATATGAGATGCTGTCAGTGACAAAATGCGGCCTTTTCAAATTGAGAAAGAAGCTTCAAAAGAAGACCAGGGATGACAGATGAGCACAAAATCATTCGCATAACCAGAATCTGCCAGAATATTCTCGTCACACAAAGGTGGAAGGGTCAGTCAGGTCAGACTGGAGGGCATGCACTGGCACAGTACGCTGCCGCACCCACCACACAATGAAGCAGCTCAGGATCCTGGTTGGCAACCCCCGCCCCCCAGGCATACACGTGGTCCAGTGCCACCCTCCGGAAATGACCAGGTGTTACGTGGGCGTCCCCTTGGCCTGGTCCAGCCACTGTGGACCTCACCTTACGGCATCTCTTAAAATAAATTGTTTGATTTATGAAAATAATATTTGAGTTAAGATGATGAAGTGCAGCCAGTAAGCCCTGATGCTCACTTGCCATCTTTTCATGTTTTAACATCACACTGCTAATCCAGAACATTCCATCCAGCTTTATGGATGTCTGTTTTCCGAACTAAGCGATCCAGGCACAGGTAAAAATCCAGAACTAGGCACCAGACAGGAATCTCACCCACTTTCCTATGGAGCCAGTGACAGCATTCTGGTGAGAAAGGCGATCTAAATGGGAGGCTAAAAAGACGAGCCATGTTCAAGGGGTCTGTCCTTTGTCTTGTAAATCGGAGAGATGCACGCGCAGTTGGGTAACAGCTGGCTACAAAATAACAGAACCTGCTTTACAGGAAGCGTGGACAAGAAACACAAAGAAATGAAAGCTGTGGAGCTCTCAAATGAGTCCTTCTGCTGCCCTACTGGAGCTCACAAGTGTCACAATCAGCCCGGTATTACAGTGAGCTTATCCAACTGGCACAGGTTACTTTTATTTGATACACTGGACAGTACGGGCACACACACACACAGTACACCTGTACAGCATATACTGTACACATACATATACATCCATCCATCCATTCATTATCCAACAAACTATATCCTAACTACAGGGACATGAGGGTCTGCTGGAGCCAATCCCAGCCAACACAGGACGCAAGGCAGGAAACAAACACCGGGCAGGGCGCCAGCCCACGCAGATACATATACATGTGCATACATATTAAGGAATATTTAAGATAAAAAACTACATACATACATACATACATACATACATAAATAAATGTATTATGAAATGTGAAAATAAATAAATAGAAGAGAATAGAACAGAACAGAATATATAAGCATTAATAATTAAATGTTCCTTGAAATGTTTTTGTTGCACATCTCATTATGTATTTCTCTTTCTTTCTTTTTCTTTCTTTCTTTCTTTCTTTCTTTCTTTCTTTCTTTCTTTCTTTCTTTCTTTCTTTCTTTCTTTCTTTCTTTCTTTCTTACAACATCAAATAAGCAATGACATGTAAACTGTCACTTTCACCTGTCAGTGTTGAGAGGGTGGGCTCTAGTGGGCGCTGTGTTCTGTCACCGGTGGAGTGGGCAGAGATCGTTGGCCATCAAGTGCTACATTTCTGGTGAACCCTACACGTCAGATGCCGACTCCTTGTGATGATTCTGAAACTTCTTCAATTCTAGTGGCCTCTTCGCACGGCCGCTCTTGGCAACTTTTTCTTGCACTCACATCCACCACAGACAACTTTGAATGTCCAAAAATCTGCAAGTCAAAACCCGTACTAGCAATAGCCCACCCTTTCAACTTGGTGGGTGAAGATGACAGTTTCCATTTCATCACACATTTCATTTGGCATCCATTTTACCCCAAGTGAAAAATGAATATATAATTAAATAAACATATAAATCAGGGGTCCTCAATCACGGTCCTGGAGGGCCGCAGCCAGCCAGTGTCCTAATTAGAACTCAGCCCTTGCTGATAATGATAGTTATTCATCAAAGACAAATCTTAGCTCCTTTGTAGATCAGAGCTCCTCAGTTACCGTCCTGGAGGTCTGCTATGGCTGCAGGTTTTCACTTTTGCTAATTTCTTAATCAGAACCCTTTCATTTACTACTAAAGCAGTAAGTTTTTTGGCCTTAATTTTAGTTCTCTTGCCTGTTACCATTCGGAACCCTTAATTGTCTCTTTTAGATTTTAGCAGCTGCATTGCAGTTTTAATTGTTGCCTGTTTTCTTAATCAGACATTAGTTAATAATGAGATGCCGAGAACCAGTAAACCAGCAGCTCACGTGCTTACCACAAAGTATCTGTGATAAAAAATGAATGAGAGGGGAATAGGAAAGGACCATCAAGTTGAAATCTCTTCTGGTCCACAAAACACTTGGTTGACGTCCTCATAGAAGGAAAACTCTACGGTGCAATTCCAGTTGCTCTTGGATGAATGCAAGCACTAACAAGCTAAGTAGCTCAAATACCATGTTTCATTATCAGCATGGACTGCTTTCTAATTTGGAAACTAAAAACCTGCAGCCACTGTAGCCCTCCAGGACTGTGAGTGAGGACCCCTGATATAAATAAATAAGCAAAAAAAAAAAAAAAAACATTGTGACACATTTAATTATTTATTATTATTTATTGTAACATTCCACAATGCATTTATTTACTTCACCATATTATGCACACAAACACAGAATGCTAGAGCCCCCTAGAGGAGAGAATAAAAAGTGCATTTTAAGATTTCACCCAAAAACGTTTGCCACTAATCACATTGTAGTCTTAAAGGTAATTCCGTGAATAATGCCTAATCTTTGAGATCAAAGTCAAAACAGTATTTATGGAATAAAGTCAAAATGTTGAGAATAAAATCGGAGTTTGTAACCGTGTACAGTTGTATTCCAGTGGATGACCTTAAAAGGTGGCCTACTTTGATATGAGGACAGACTGTATCAAGTACATGCGTTTAGGCCTCTCAAACATATTACTTCTGACTTTAACTTGCCTACATTTATATTTTTTGTGCCTCAGCCAAATGTCATTTTTGAAATTCACCTTAGCCAACAGCTATCCTATCACTTTTTTTAACATTATTCAAAGTTATTGTCTGTTTTTACCTGCATTTTAATTACTCTTTAATTTAATATTGTTCTTTGTATCAGTATGTTGCTGCTGGAGTATGTGAATTTCCCCTTGGGATTATCTATCTATCTATCTATCTATCTATCTATCTATCTATCTATCTATCTATCTATCTATATTATATAGTGCCTTTCACATCTATCTATCTATCATATAGTGCCTTTCACATCTATCTATCTATCTATCTATCTATCTTATATAGTGCCTTTCACATCTATCTATCTATCTTATATAGTGCCTTTCACATCTATCTATCTATCTATCTATCTTATATAGTGCCTTTCACATCTATCTATCTATCTATCTATCTATCTATCTATCTATCTATCTATCATATAGTGCCATTCACTCTATCTATCTATCTATCTATCTATCATATAGTGCCATTCACTCTATCTATCTATCTATCTATCTATCTATCTATCTATCATATAGTGCCTTTCACTCTATCTATCTATCTATCTATCTATCTATCTATCTATCTATCTATCTATCTATCTATCATATAGTGCCTTTCACTCTATCTATCTATCTATCCTCCAGAGAATCCTTGGGTCCTGCTGGTTTGACTTTGTGTTGCTCATGGAGTCCCGAATGAGGCACATGACCTGCACTGTGTGGGAGCGTCAGTTACGGCACTACGGCCATGTGGTGCGATTCCCTGAGGTGATCTGGCTCATTGTTGAGGACCCGAGTGGCTGGACCAGACCAAGGGGTCACCCACGTAACATCTGATTTCCAGAGGGTGGGACTGGATCACGTGTCTGCCTGGGGGGTTGCCATCCTGGGGGATCCCGAGTTGTTTCGTCGTGTAGTGGTTGCGGCAACGTGCTGTACTAGTGCATGCTCCCCACCTTGACTTGACAAAAGGATCAACGTGCACGTTAGCCCTACACTGAGACGCGTTGTATTTAAGACCTTCAGGAATTTAACAATAAGCTGTTATACGTGTTTAAGGGCACAGAATGAAGGTGCACTGTAGACACACACACACAGTGCTGTGAAGAAGTCTTCATGCCCTTCTTGGTATCCACTTCTTTGTATATTTATCACAATAAATGGCTTCAGATCTTAAGACAAAATGTAATATCAGTAAAAATGGGAATCGGAGGAAACACAGAACAATAAATAAATGTATGTCTAGATGGCAGAGTTAATGACATTTTTCAACACCTCTATTGCCTGTGCTAAAAGGTAATCCCTCCCCTACGTTAGTTCCTCACTCAAACAGCTGACCAACCTGAACTGATAATTAGACTCAGCTGACTGAACACCACCAGGCCTGTCGAATGTAAAGCTCACCATATATTGACTCTCACCGTGTGTCATCACCCGGAGGTTTCTAGACGAATACCAGGCCCTAGTCAAAGGAAACTCCACAAGAGACAAGGAAAGAAGTTGTCGGAACTTACCAATCAGGAATGCCATTTCTAAGGCTACAAGGCTCCACCACACCACAGTGGGACCCATGAAGTTGAAATGGAGAACATTCACAACGGTGAGGAAGCTCTCCAGAAAAGTCTAAAAACCTTACCAATATGACCTCAAGTGCACATCAATGACCCGTTCCAAAAATCACAGAGGATCCCAGAAAGCCATCCAAAGAACTGCAGCACTCCATGGCCTCAGTCAAGGTCAGCGTTTATGACTCCAAGTTAAAACAGAGGCAGAGTTAAAATGGGATTCACAGGAGTAGCAAAGTATACAAGAGTAACATGAATGTCCATCTAGCATCCCCAAGCCTTCTGGATTATGTTTTATGGACAGAAAAGTCAAACTCTTTGGACAGCGCAGGTCCCACAATGTCTGGCATAAAGCAAACTTATCATCTGACAGTAAGAACATCACAGCTGGGGATTCTAGGCTGTCTTGGGATCTGAGAGACTTGCCATTATTGGAGGAACCATGAATTGTGCACTGTACTGGATTACTGTTAAGGAGGACATCGACTCATCTGTGCCTGACCAGAAGCTGAAGTGTAATTTTATTATGCAGCAGGACAACAACCTAAAAACACAACAAGCAAGTCTGCAACTGAATGGCTCGGAAGAAACACAACTCAAGTTTAGGAGCAGCCTAGTGTCCTGCAAGTCCTGATGTGAACCCAATAGAGAGGCCACCGCAAGATGTGACACGAGCTGGCTGATCACGCGTTTCAACTGAAGACGGTACTCTTGACCAATAAATGAGTGGCAGAGGCTGGTCTTCAATTCAGAAGTGCAATGCAGTGCACCTGTGCTTCCTGGTTGTGAACTACAGATAGACAAGCCAGTCGTAAGTCACCCTGGACATAAGACAGATGTACTCAAACCTGACCGTGTGTATACTACTGGACAGTAATGTCACATGGTTTGCTTTATATCTTCTTGTTTACCATCATTCTTAGCACACTATGTAGATTTTCTAACACTTTTTGTAAATGTTTTTTGATTTTATTATTTCGTTTCGTTATCACTGTTGCTTGCTTGGGTGCCGAACCTTCAACAGCTTCACAAATCCTTTCTTCGTCTGTCTGTCTTATGTTACGTCTCCAGCGTGAGTGAGCCTCTCCCAGGGTTCATTGTGCGAACTGTGAGAGGAGGAATCGTACCAGCAGAGTTTGAGCACTCGGATGTGTTCTGTTTGAACATTTCAGCCTGTTAATAATAAATCTGAACACATAAAGGAGTTCAGTGTGGTTTCAGTACCCATTTGTGGCGGATTGCACAAAGCTTAACATTGTGAGTCACAACACAGAAGCTTCAGAGGTTAACCAGAGCACAGCAGTACAGCGCGTGCGGCGAACGCCAACTACAATGGGACAACTTTAATTCAATGCGATGGCATTCGCTTTCTTTCCTCCTTCACACGGCTTCAGTTTTATGTCGAGATCAATTGGCTTTTTTTTCCTGTAATTGTAAGACAAATATAACGGAGGGTAAGAAACGGAGGGCGAGATGAATGAGCCATGGCATCCGAAGCTGGCATGGCAAAAACAGTCATTTACCTGTGTGACCCGGCAGCGGGCGTCAGCCGAATGGTCGTAAGGCGCACAGGTCATAAGTCGATGACTACCTGTACTTTCATTTCCCAGAGTTATTTATTTAACAATATTTTAGGAAGACAATGCATGTGTCTCTCCGGATGTAAGCACACAGCCGAATGACTTGATGAGCATACGGTGCAACACAAGCCACGTTTCTGATGCCCTTTGCTGTTGTCCGGCATTGGACACCACTGAGTCCCCTTCTATCAGAAACTTTGTTATGTTTGTTCTCCATTAAAATGTGAGATTAAACCTTTCTCTGTCATCACTACAAACAACACATTGAAAGTAACAAATACCAAACTTCACCTTTTTGGGTTGAGTATTCCCTCAATGAGATGAGCATCAGCAGTACAGTATTACCTGCCCTTGACTATCTGTTTGTACGGACCCTGATCTCCGGCACTCACCGGTGACGCGGCTAGCACTCCGAAGTCAGGCTGTGTTGGCCACTGGTTTACGGTTGAGTAGCCATCTCACAATTAGAGCCGGTACCAGTGACACCTAGAGCATATGAGCCACTTTGGTCGCCATTTAAAAGTGTGTAACTGTGACAACCATTTCACTGTTGTCTTATTAGATAGATAGATAGATAGATAGATAGATAGATAGATAGATAGATAGATAGATAGATAGATAGATAGATAGATACTTTATTAATCCCAATGGGAAATTCACAAGAGCCCAGTTGTGGCAGGTGAAACAAAGAAGGGTCCAGGGTGGTGTCAAAATCGTTTCTTTCATTAAGGAAATGCCATCAAGTCAAGTGACAACTTACCCTGAAGCGTCGCACCCCTTCTGGGTCCTCAAGGAGATGTTCCAGAGACAGCGACCACCCGGCTGTTCCTGTGGGGCCGTGCTGGCTTGTGCTTGCGTGGCTGTCATGGTCCCGAATCTCTGCACAAGAGAAATAAAAATGAAGCGTCATGTGTGGCAAACAAGGCGTCTGTTCCTAAGTGGCAGAGCCGGGTGTCGTGTCAAAGTAAACCAGCCGAATGGAATGACGAGCGGCCACTCGGAGGTCTCCAGACATTTAAAAACGTACTTCTCTAAACGTTCAAGTTAGTGAGACGTGCTTTTACGAAACGAGCGGCCCTCCACAATCAAAGTCCCCACAACATCACGCCGTCCGTCCGCACAACGCCAATCAAATCGGAGCTTCTCTCGCAGTCCGTCACCTTTTCGGCCACCACCTGTCTGTCACCTGTCCCTCACCTCCCCACGACTGAGTTCTTGGAGGTCTGCGACTCTGCCAAGAGGCCCACTCGGGAGTGGGGCGGCCGAATAAAACAAGCACCGCCGAAGCCTCGTGGACTCGAAGAAGAAGGGAATCTTCGAAAAGCAGCGGGACCGCCGAACTCGCGCCCGGCAGCTTTCTCCGGGTTTCTTCAACGAGCTCCCATTGGTGGACTGCGAGTGACCGCCTCCATAAAGTCTCTAACTGATTGGCTGAAACGCACGTCAGTCTAAAGCCGGCGCTCGGCGGCGCTGTGACCAGCGCGTGTGGAGGTTCGCGAAGCAGCCGTTTACTTTTACTGCTCCTCCTCACTTCGGTTACTTTACTTTATGCAAAGCTGCTTGCGGATGGGGGGTCCATCTCTTTGAGAGACCAGCTGCCGACGCTTGTTGCCCGTCCCAGCCCGTGTGCAGCACTCCGGCGCTCTGCCGTCGCTCGTCCTTCACTTGGCGCTTGCCGGGCGGGAAAGCGGAGCTGCAGGCACCGCGCGTTTCAAACAACGGCCAAGCGGGAAAGACCGCGAGGCGGAGACCCTCTTGTCGGCGCCCGACCCGCAGCCTTTCCGCGCTTCGCCTTCGGACTCGCGATCTCTTTAGCTTCGTTCGCCCGTCGTCCTCCCGCGGCGGTTTGGGCGCCGCCGGCTCGTGTCTCGCTACCCCCGGCTCCACGGTCTCACCTGACGGCGGCCGCTTTCTGCTCAGACGGCTCACCGCCCTGGTGAACATCGTGGCGACTCGAGCGCTTCTGCGCGCGGCTTCTTCCCTCTTTTCGTTTCTGTCAGTCGTCTGACGCACTCATCATCCTGCCCGCAGCCGAGTCGTCCGGTGTGATGCGCCTAAAATGACGAAGTGCCCCCCTCCGCCTCCCCCGTCCCACATTCACAAAGACAGGAGAAGTGCAACAGGAAGCTCAGGGGAAGACAGAAGTGGTGCGCGGCCGCCGTGACGCTTGTCAGCCTGCCGTTGCAACACACCAAGGAAGCCGACGTCTAGTTCTGCAAATCAGCCAACGCGCTCATCCGGCCGCGTGCCATATAGCGCCCAGCAGCCGACGTCGCCTAAATCCACGTAGGACTGGCACATTAAGAGTTAACAGGCAGCAGTGCACTTTGGGGTGTGCCCGGTCTTGGAATGTGCACACTGAGCTGCTGTGCCACCATGCCACCCTAGACAAAGAGGCCACCGAACAGCCCTGAGACCCTTCATGGCCCACCCTTTAGTGTCATTAGCTCATGCAAAAACAGACGGTGACACAGCAACAGGACCCACACCACTCTGGAGGAGGGCGGTGATAGTTTGGTGAAAGCGAAGCTCTTGCAACTACTCAAGTAAAACTCTCAATAGGCCATGAGGGCACAATGAATACCCACTGCTAAAATCGGGCCTGTTTTAATTTGATATTTTATTATTCAATCAATTAACTATTCAGAAAAAGTCATAGTTGTATTGTGAACTTTCTCCAACATTCTCTTACACTTTAGAAGGTTCAGAGATCTGTGGAACAACTTATTGTGTCCATAGGAATCTCTTCTGAACGCTTTGAAATCACTTA
Organism: Erpetoichthys calabaricus; assembly: GCF_900747795.2. Classification (NCBI taxonomy): domain Eukaryota; kingdom Metazoa; phylum Chordata; class Cladistia; order Polypteriformes; family Polypteridae; genus Erpetoichthys; species Erpetoichthys calabaricus. The sequence continues at coordinate 4,694,721 of NC_041395.2, forward strand.
TTTTTTTGTCAGGCACCTCTTGATTATCCAGTACAAGAAACTCCCCACGTGAAATAAAATATATATAACATATTAAAAAAAAAGTTTAAAAAAATTACAGTGGACCAGCTCTACACCCTTAGCAGAGTCCTGGAGGGTGCATGGGAGTTTGTCCAACCAGTCTACATGTGTTTTGTGGACTTGGAAAAGGCGTTCAACCGTGTCCCTCGGGGAATCCTGTGGGGGGTACTCTGAGAGTATGGGGTACCGGCCCCCCTGATAAGGGCTGTTCGGTCCCTGTACGATTGGTGCCAGAGCTTGGTCCGCATTGACGGCAGTAAGTCGAACCCGTTTCCAGTGAGAGTTGGACTCCGCCAGGGCTGCCCTTTGTCACCGATTCTGTTCATAACTTTTATGGACAGAATTTCTAGGCACAGCCAGGGCATTGAGGGGGTCTGGTTTGGTGGACTCAGGATTGGGTCACTGCTTTTTGCAGATGATGTTGTCCTGTTTGCTTCATCAGGCCGTGATCTTCAGCTCTCTCTGGATCGGTTCGCAGCTGAGTGTGAAGCGGCTGGGATGGGAATCAGCACCTCCAAATCCGAGACCATGGTCCTCAGCCATAAAAGAGTGGAGTGCCCTCTCAGGGTTGGTAGCGAGATCCTGCCCCAAGTGGAGGAGTTCAAGTATCTTGGGGTCTTGTTCACGAGTGAGGGAAGAATGGAGCGTGAGATCGACAGGCGGATCAGTGCGGCATCTGCACTGATGAGGGCTCTGCATCGGTCTGTCGTGGTGAAAAAGGAGCTGAGCCGCAAGCAAAGCTCTCAATTTACCAGTTGATCTATGTTCCTACCCTCACCTATGGTCATGAGCTATGGGTAGTGACCGAAAGAACGAGATCGCGAATACAAGCGGCTGAAATGAGTTTCCTCCGCAGGGTGTCTGGGCTTTCCCTTAAAGATAGGGTGAGAAGCTCAGAGTAGAGCCGCTGCTCCTCCACATCGAGAGCAGTCAGATGAGGTGGCTCGGGCATCTGATCAGGATGCCTCCTGGACGCCTCCCTGGTGAGGTGTTCCGGGCACGTCTAACTGGGAGGAGGCCCCGGGGAAGACCCAGGACACACTGGAGGGACTATGTCTCTCAGCTGGCCTGGGAACGCCTTGGGATTCTCCCGGAAGAGCTAGAAGAAGTGGCCGGGGAAAGGGAAGTCTGGGCATCTCTGCTCAAGCTGCTGCCCCCGCGACCCGACCTCGGATAAGCGGAAGAGGATGGATGGATGGATATTAAAAAAAATATATATGTACAGTATATATATATATATATATATATTGAGATGTAAAAAATGTTACTGGTGTTGGTATTGTGAAGGCTAGATGGTGCCACTGAGCCTCAAACCCCAATCACAACCACACAAAACAGTCCCGGGTTCAAATGAAAGGAGTTTTTATTACAAGAATACCTTGTCCAAAAAAAATAAACAGGTCGTCTCTCCTCCTTTCACTCTTCCTCTCTCTCCACCACACTGCTACTCGTCCAAGACCAGCGTTCCTCAGCCTTAACTCGCCTGGACAAGGCAGTGCAGTCCCTTTTATTGAGGACCCAGGAGTACCATCTGGTGCCAGGGCTCCACCCGTTGGAAGCACTTCCAGATCGTTTGGAAGTCCCAACTAGTCAGGAGTGTAACTCAGTGTGGCACCCATGGACACAAGCAGGACTACAATTCCAGAAATTCCCTGCTGGTATCCAAATGGACATTACTATCCAGGACTGCTGCCATCTAGTGTCCTGGGGGAATAGACAGCCCTTAGAAACAGCCCTTCCCTGTCCTTCTCTTTTATCCTGGCCAGGACAGGTATTGTGAACACATACACCTGTCCATCTACCCATCCAGGCAAGGAACCTTCCTCTCTCTGGACCAGGATGCCCATCCATCCACCTGGGGTCTCCCATCTGGGCCATAAACCTTCCCCTCTCCTGGTTGGGATGCCCGTCCATCCCGTATGGCACTTCCAATGTGTAGTTATCTAAGATGTTGTGCTTTAAAAGGTGCCCCCCCCCCATTCTTGTCCCTCTAGACCCCTCACTTGGGCCAGATGACACCCTTATGACAAAGAGTGAACCAACAGGTGTCTTCTGCAAAAATGATCAGAAGGACGTGAGGCGCCCCCCCCTTATGGGAGGACGTCGGAATGAGACGAGTCCAATCAGTGTAACAAGCACTAACCGATCACTGCAACACCGACGCTCGAGTGCGTTTTCGAAAGTCTCCCATTTCTGAGGATTAACAGCACTGGGGTAGTGGGGGGGGGGGAAGCAAAAATAGAGACGAATATTTGTGTTTATAAGCAAAAACTCAGTAGTGTGGACGTGGACTGGACGGGTGGGACAGTTCTGTTGAGGAGGCCAACGACCAGGGCTGCACACCAAGCTGCCAATCCTTAATTTAAATGTTTGTCAAAATACAAATATTTCTGCATTTCTTAGAGTAACATTTTAAAAAGGACGGCTCAGTAAACTACGAGAGCAATTCAAAGTAAGAATGACACCCCAAATGTGAACTTGATTAGAAATGGCAGCCTGCAGACTCCTAGGATCATTCCAGGACTGACCTTGAGTAGCACTCGGCTCAGGTCAGGTTGGGGAGCAGGCACTGGTACAGCGTGCCCACCACACAACCAAACAGCTTGGGGTCCTGGCTGGCAGACACGCGGTCCAGTCCCACCCTCTCTCTGCCACAGCCAGGTGTTACGTGGGTGTCCCCTTGGCCTGCTCCAGCCACTCGGATCACCCTCAGGTAATGGCGCCACATGGCCATAGTGCTGGAACGGATTCTTCTTGACAATGCAGGTCATGTGACTCATTCAGGACTCCGTGAGCAACACAAAGTCAAACCAGCGGGACCCAAGGACCCTCTGAAGAGACACAAGGGTCCAGTCTTCATCTCAGTTCACTGGACACAAACAGGAAGACTCTAAAGACTTGGACCTTCGTCCTTTTGCTGATATCAGGAGCGCCACACACCCCTTTATGACCTCATGACCCCTCCACATCTACTAGCTTCATAGGAAGTCACCAGAGTCACATGAATGTCACTGCTGAGGTCAGTAAACCTCTCGATGACGCGGTCGACACTCTCTCCACAGACACACACACTGCTGATGGCCGTGCCCAGGAGATCATTAAAGGCCTGGCTGTTGCTTTTTATCAGGACCCTCACAAGCCCAGACACTCAGACCCTGGCTCAGTCTCTCGAGAGCCCCCAAGGTTCACTGCTCTTGACTTTGCTGACGATGTTGTGACCTTTGTGGAGTTGATTGAGGCTGTGATGGGGGCTTTCGAGAGACTGAGCGAGGGGTCTGAGCGTCTGGGCTTGTGAGGGTCCTGATAAAAACCAACAGCCAGGCCTTGACACTCAGACCCCTTGCTCAGTCTCTGGAGACCCCCGATCAGAGCCTCCATCGACTGCACAAAGGTCACAACATCATCAGCAAAGTCAAGATCTGTGAACCTTTCTTCACCAACAGATGCCCCCCAGCCGCTGGACCACATAACCTTGCCCAGCACTGAACAGAGTAGGAGCAGAGGAGACTGCTGATGGACCCCCAGAATCAACTGGGAAAAACGCAGAGGGTCTACCTCCTCCACTCTGTACAGCACTCCCAGTACCAGTGGACAGGCCGGCCATGATATCCAGCAACCTGGAGGGGATCCCGCAAATCCTCAGGATGTCCCACAGGGCAACTCGATCAACTCCTTTACGAAAATCGACAAACTCTGCAAAGAAACTCTGCCGATATTCGCGTTTGCACTCCATGAGGACCCTCAGTGCCAGGAAGCGGTCGATGGTCGACTTCTTAGATGTAAAACCAGACTGGTCCGGTCACTGGGAGGTGAGCAGGTGATCACAGACCCTACGGAGGACAGCAATACCACTGATCCATAAAAAGGGTCTTTTCTAGTTAAAACAGAGCCCATGAATGGAAAGGACGTTCAACCAAGTATCGAACATGGCCGTTAACGTTTATGATTATCTTAAGTTTGTCCACATACGTCTGAGCCCTGGAAATGGCGGTCACTCCTCGATGTTTCACACGATTAAACCCTTTGAATGAAAACTGCAAGTCAACACTTCACTCACTTCTTCATTTCGGTTCCATTGTGGTGGCAAATAGAGCCAAACGTATGAAGATGGCGCCACTGTCCAAATACGTGAGGACCGGAGGGCACGGCGGTGTTTCTCAACTTATCAGGCATCGCCACCCACTTTCTACAAGTTAATGTATTCATGACCAGCCCCTCCACCTTGATCGTTAGATTGGGGGGGGGGGGCGTGGTCAGCCTTCGTCATTTAAGTGTGATCATCAGAGCGAGTGGCGGACGGGCGGGGTGACTGCCGTGACTTCAGTCGACAACAGCACTTGGTGACCCACCTGATCTCCAGGACTCTAATAATATCAAGTTATAGCGTAGTCGTCGTACTTCGTGTATAAACTATTTAATAATACTCGGCAGCCTCCGGGTTTGGTTATCGGGATAAACCATTTAAAGAGAGATTGTTATTTTCATGTCATTCATTTTTATTTCTTGATATTTGCCAGAAATAAAGCTGTGGTGAATGAGTTAACCCCCCGCCCGTCGATCATTTAAAAGCCCGTACAGCTGCTCTCCTTCTGTCTCACGTGACATCATAGTGTCTTCTGAGAAGATCACGTCTCCCTCCCAAGAGACAGGTGTATGATCACAAGACGCACATCGATACTCAGCAACAGACCTGGATGTATTTGACACGTTTTTAAGCTCTTACTCTGCACCACAAAGCCTCAAATGTGAAGCGGCAGCACAGGAGACACTTACTCTCAGAACAGACGATGCATGTTGAGCGGGTTTGTAACTTTGACGAGAAAAACACCAAACTTCTTCTTAATGGCTTCTGAACACGTCTGCCAGTCCACAACGACTCCTAACCCTCCTCATAAGGTGGGCTTTCGATCTTCAGACCGCCCATTGTGTATTCAAACCTCACATTTGCACTTCCCACTTGTAATTCTTTACATTTACTGACATTAAATCTCCTCATCCACAAATCTGCATGCCGTCCAAGTCCAGGCTAGAGACTCGCTACTTAAGTCCGGCACACCCTGCCTAGAGCTGCTCATTGGCTGTGCAGGCCGGGTTTCTGTTTGTGAGCCACTTGTGTACGAGTATCCATCCATCCATTATCCAACCCGCTATATCCTAACTACAGGGTCATGGGGGTCTGCTGGAGCCAATCCCAGCCAGCACAGGGCACAAGGCAGGAAACAAACCCTGGGCAGGGCGCCAGCCCACCAGTGTGTACGAGTATCCACTATATAATAAAACATTAAAGTCAGCGTGTCCAGTCCCCTCTGAGCAACCCGTGTGGTCAGGATGACTTTGGAGACGCGACGAAAGAGGAAAGGCAGATGCACAAGGAGGAATGCAGAGAGAGTCCCCTTCAAAGATGGATTAGGAAAGCCACCTCAAAAATAAATCCCGACAAGAGTCTGAGAAGTAGGCTTTACGAGAACTCGCTCGAAAGACGTGGCGCACGTGTGAATATACGGAGGAAAGCAGCTGAATGTGCACAAAGGGCGACAGAAGTCAATTTCTTAGTAGCCATGTCACCTGTCAAACAAGTAAGAAAATAATTACCAACTGTTACTAACCCTCCTCAATTGCGTTTCTTCTTCTTGGTGCCTTGCTGCCAAGTGGTTACCCTGTCCATAAAAAGGCATCTGAGGTACTGGGATGGCCCAGTGCAGATGTGACTGCGGACAACCAGTTGGCCGAGGTCTTCAGGACCTTACAGAACAGGCATGTGCGGCTGTGTCTGCTAGACGGACAGCAGAGGAGTGTGGCGCCTCCTAGAGGCCTGCCTCCATTTTCAGGTCTTGATGGCTCAACAAAGAGGTTAATGGACAGATCCGATTCGAGTCCACTTTTACGTTTGGAACGATTCTGTTGTTCTACCAGTTTCAACAAATCTATTGTCTTTCCGCACATGCATTATGGAATTAGTCATTGGAAAACATTCAGTTTTACTTTACGCAATGTGAGCCTGCAATCCGTGAAGAGCGCTGTACAAAAAGGAACTCAATGGGAAGACCCTCAGCAACAATTCAGGATTCTACAGCATCTGCCCTTCCACCAAGTTTGGTCTCATCATCAAGCTTGACCAGCTGTTGGACTTTCATATTCTCATCAGAATATTAGGAAAACGCTGGATGAGGCCACTCATAAGTGTCACCAAGTCTCACTGTGAAGGTCCCTAAAGCCCTCCTGTCCACTACCAGCTCCCTTATTCCACTTGGTGTTTGGGATTCTGTGTGTGAAGAAAAACTGAAATTTCCCCTTCACAAGTTTGATGAACTCATTTTAAAGTCAGCGTCTCGATCCACTGCACTAATTCACTTCATCATTTTAAACCCTTCAGTCAGATCTCCTCTTCAACTCCTAAAGGCTCTGCTCTTTTAACCTTCCTTCATCACTCATCCCCTGTAGCCCTTTAATCAGCCCAGTCGCTCTTCTCTGGACCTTCTCTAGTGCTGCTATGTCTTTATGGAGACCCAAACTGCACCCAGGACTCCAGATGAGGCCTCACCAGCATGTCAAAGCTTCAGCATCACCTCCTATTACTTGGCGCTATATTATATAACTTGACATTTACTTCTGGGCAGGACTGCACCTCAGGGCCATTACTATTCAGCTAATTGAGACCTTTTCTGCATCTGCCCTCAATGTTCTTGTAGATGTGCTCTAAATGTTTTAAAACGAAGTCCTGTTTGGCTGGCCACTGTGCCAGCTACCAGGATTTGGGGCCTTCCAGCTTCAGGCCCATTCGCTCACGTGGTCTTCACCGCATCCACGGATGGCTCTGACTTTGAATCCAGAAGCTCTTCGTACTTGGGACGCTCCCCACAGAACTGGGCTCTGTGAGACACAAAAGTGGAGCGGCAGTGCTGGAGTGAGAACAGGCCGCGGGGATTTGCTCGACTTTCAGGGCGTATTATTAGCTACAATAATTGCTTTGAGAATCTCCAATTAATTTCACGGCCTCACTGATTTCTGGGTCAGGAGGTCTGGGACCCCACAGCTGCCTTTGTCCTTCCCTTTTCTTTGACTCCAACATGCGGCACCCCACCCTTCTTCCCCAACACGACGTGGGGGTCTCGATTGCATCTCTCAAAATTGTGGTCTTTGTAACAAAACAAAAACGTCTTTGGCTCAAAGTATCATTTATTTAGACTTTAAACTGCAGTAACGAAATTCAGACAGTAACTAAACGGAGTCATTCAGACAGCTGCTAGGTTTACTCAGACACTCCATTCTCAAACACCACTGCTTTTTGTACATTTGTGGGTCACTTTTCCATCTTTACATGCAAATCACCCCACCGCCCCTCACTCCCCCCACCCATGCCAGTTTGCAGCTTATCCCACCCGCACTAACAAAATGGCACAAAAGTTCAAATGTACAAGTTTTCTGGGTGGGGGGAGGCAGGAAAAAAAAAAAAGCAAAATAAAACCAAACCCGAGCACATTGGACAAACTCGACGACTGGAGTCCCAGACACCCGTTTGCTTTTCATCCAGCAATGGCAACAAGGGGGGGGGGGGGTTAGTCAAGTGAAGGCTTCCTCTCCCTCCCTCTCGACTTCTTCACACAGGCCATCATTCAGTCACACACTGCACATTCGGCATCAGCTGCAATGGAAAAGCATGCTTTAAAACCGCTGCCCTACTAAACTATCAAAATGTATTTACACAAGGGCCTTCAAAGCCTCTCCAGTGCCACCCACAGTGACATGTATGTGCAAGGAGGACGCCAGAGCTTCATCAGGAGGATGACACCGGTAGAGACGAGTCAGTGGAGTGAGGGTAACTGCTGCATTAAAACTGTTCAGATTGGCTCAACTTAATTCAATCCAAATTAGACAGGCTTGGAATTCAGGACAACATTTCCAACAAAAAAAAAAAAAAAAAAAAAAAAAAAAAATAAATTGTCAGTAAATCCATAAACATCTGTAATTTTGGGGAAAAAAAAAAATGAAATCTTGGGAGAAGGGATGGAAAACAAGACCAAAAAAAACCAAAAAAAAAACCAACAAGGTCTGAATTCCACCTCCGCTGCAGTCACCGGTCCAAGGGTGTGACAAGTTCCTACCTTGAGTTAGCCATTCAGCCACCACAGAGAGGGGTCTTTTCGGTGCCCTGCTGCCACGACTGCCCACTCGTTGATAATTTTGTCCGTTTACTTTTTTTTTTTTTTTTTTGCTTACTGCTTCAAAGTGTAGAAATTCAGAGACAGGAGTTTCAAAAAGTTCTGTCGATTTTATTTTCTCTCAGACATGAAAACCACCTTTAGAATAAACCCACCCACCCCAACCCAGGAAAAAAAAAATAGGGGGGGAAAAAAATAAATTGTAGATCCTCCACCAAAAGCGAAGCTGTGCTACAGGTTCAAATCTCGTAAATAAATAATCAACTCCTTTCCAGGTGTAGACATGCCGGTCTCCTTCCTTGGTGGGAGCAGGTAAATTGTGAGTCCTCTTTCTTGCTCGCTCTCTCTCTCTCTCTCACTGCGTCTGATAGCCAATCCCAAATCCAGCTTGGTTTGGTATCACTGGTGCCCCCTGTCCTTGTGGTGGCTGAGCTCCAAAGCCTCCCATCCAGGCAGGTGACTGAGACTGCCTGCAGAAAAGTCAAACACACACACATGGTCAGTCACGGAGGACAAACTCGGGCCCCCGCACATCATGCCACCTCTTCACTTTTTGGTAAAATGTGCCCAAGTAGCTTAACTACAGACTGGCAGTTTAAGGGACTTTAGATCAAGGCCTTCTGATGATGGCTGGACACAAACCAGGACAGGAGCCTCTGCTGTGCCATCGTCTGTTAACTATATGGGGTTACACATCAAATACAATCCAAAATCGGGGGGTTTGCCCTCTGCAATATGCCAACCTGTCCCTCTGATTTTCTCTCTCTTTTACCATTCTATATTCAGAAAAACCACACAGCAGTGACATCTGGATATTTAAGGCATTCAGACACATCACTTTAAATGCTTCACCTTCTCTTGTTGCTTTCTTAATTTGCTCCCTTAAAAAGAAGACATTTGGTATTTTTCAAGTCAAAGTTATTTCTTCATAACCACGGCATATATTAGTTTGCCACATGAAACTGTTCTAAAGTGATGCACATACAGGGTAGGATTCAAAAGTAATGAGCCTCATTTTGTTCTGACGCGAACGTACCTCGCCACGCGCCCCACTTGCCAGCGACGGCGGGTGTTGGCTTCACAATGCAACGGAGCTACGAGCGGTAGGATCGGCCTTGACGGGAACCCCTGTGCGGTAGTGCGTTACACGGCGGAATGGAAAGTTCGTTAGAGCAACGGTACGCGTTGAAGATGAAGACCATGCTCATTGAAAAGAAGCGTCGCGCACAAGCGAAGGGACATCAAGGACAGCTGGAAGCTTCACCACGATAAACGCACCCAGCCACACCACCTTCATCGTGAGCGCCTATCTGGCCCGGATGAACGTTCCGGTGGTCCCCCAGCCTCCCTACGGTCCGGACATGTCGCCTTCTGACTTCGTTTCCGTGCTTAAAATCAGCGCTGAAAGGAAAACGCTTCGACTCGATCGAGGACATCCAAGCAAATGTCAAGGCAGCCCTTTCAGCCATCCCAGAACAGGCCTACGTGGACACCTTCGAGTCATGGAAAAGCCGCCTACAAAAGCGTATTGATGCAGGAGGTGCCTATTTTGAAGACTATTAATTAGTTGTACCGATTTGCTCAATAAATTTGTCTTTTTGAACAAAGGCTCATTACTTTTGAATCCTACCCTGTATTATAAACTTAAAACCGTCACATACTTTGGGGCTAATGCACCCCTGGACACCAAATACTTTATGTAAACGTCACAATTCACCAAGAAAAAGTGAAATTAATGGAACACTTTTTTTCCCCATGCAAAGAGCATCACAGTTACTGCACCACTGATCACTTTACACACTGCCAATGAACTGTAAAAAACTAGAATATGTACAAAGGATGCCATGGATGAAATTCAGTAAATCAGCGAGCCAACTGCACTTGAACTGACTGCACACAAACACCGAGGCCAACGCTGGTAGGCTAGTCTGGTGCAGCGGCTCAATCCCAGGGACAGCCAGTCTGCAGTGGGCACCAGTGGTCATGAGCTGGCTGCTCAACAAATGTACGGCACGGACTGATCAGCTCCGGTGTGTTGGCAAATTGCACTGGGAACCGACTAGAGGTGGTTCTGGTGGTTTAATGGTTAAGAAACAAGCAGCCCACTCTTGTGCTTTTTTGAGCCAATGGATACCAGGGTCCCTTTGGAACAAACAGCCTCAACACAAACCAAATAAATCACTCACACACACACACACACACACACACACCATGTCTCTGATGCATGCTTGGGACAACAAAAGTAAACTGGAAATAAAATTTTAATCCAAGATGCTTGGCACTCGCTTCTCTGCTTCAGATGATATTTTTTTCCTAGTTGTCTACAGAACAGAGACAGCGATTCACATGTGGGTATCAACATTCAATACTGTCCACATAGACAGGAAAACCGCCCAGGCGAAACACTGAATACTGAAAGGCACGCTCAATAGGAAAGAAATGGATTAAATAATTAGAACACCTGCAAAAACAGAATTCTAAACCTTAAACCCACACTAAACTATACCCATATGTCTGGTATGTTCTAATACAGATTTAGCCATCTTAGTTTAATTGTTTCTACGTCGACCCCGAAACACAGAAACTGGGAAACAGCAGCTTGCTTAATTAGGCTAGGAGGCCAATTAAAAACAGAACTTCCCTGTAGCCACAGCGGTTATCAGGCCCGAGTGTGAGAGCCACTGTGCTAAATACATCACACACACACACACACACACACACACACACACACACACACACACACACCACCTTTACAAACACATCAATATACCCCTAGATCAGCATCTCCGATGCACCACTTTTCTGTCAGTTTCTCAACTCTAATAACACCCCCCCCTTTTTGCTAGGACTGTCAGGGGTGTCCTTCTCCGGTCCTAGTGGGCTGCAGGTTTTCATTCCAACCATCTTCTTAATTAGTGAGCAGTTTTTGCTGCGGATTAACTTGTTTTGCCTTCGTTTTAATTGATGCGACTCAAACCCCCGCAGTTTGGCTGCTCATTAAGGAAAAAGAAAAAAATGACCACAAACTGCCACATGACCAGCTAACCTGAAAATAAAGAGATGTGAAGGTCTCGGTCATGTGGGCCTGCTCAGGTCACCAAAACATCTTGACGGTGGGAGAAAAATCATCAGCAACAAGTCACGATATTCAATAACCATTTTAATGCACAGCAAGAATTGGCTTCTCATTAAGTGGTTAGAGTGAAATTGCCTGGAGTTTGACGTTCCAGTTTGGCTGGCTCGCGGTCAGCTCGTTTCACATCTCATTTCTGTTTGGCTGCCATTTAATGAAACAATTCAGAGGGCCAAATCGTTTAAAAACAGGGCTATTAAAATGAAGGGAAAAGGAGGTAATTAGCAGTGAAAACTGATTAGGAAAAGGGTGAGAATTAAACCTGCAACCACAGCGGCCCACTAAGACCAGAGCTGGACACCTCTGCTCTATGCCCTTCATGCAAATCACTTGAACTTCTCTACTTGTCCTCCAAATGTATGGAGCAGCTGCCAGGAAATAAATGTTTAATTCATTAGGCCCTGGGCTTGCCGACTCCAGGAAAACCACCAAGCCACTGCATACATCCAACAAACCATGTGCTCTGCAGGGTATACCTGGGCGGGTCAAGCGAATGCTCCACCAGAAACTTTCAAGCAGTATTTTGCTCGGGATGTCGAGTAGTTACAGCTTCAAAAAAACCTAACGTCATCAACTTGTCCAAGGAGGACTGTCAAAATGTTTAAGACATACTTGTGTGGCTTTACTGGCAAGTTCTGGTCTAATCCTCACCCACACACAATGTACCATATCTTACAGGGCCTTACTTCAATGAACAACTGGTACATGAAAACCTACTTTGCAATTTTAAAATGGGAGATCTGTTGGAGACAAAGGAACACCACAGTATTGTTAACCGCATAATTAAGCAAACTCACTAAAACATAACTTACTCGACTCCAAATCCTTGCTGATTCCATGCTTGCCCATACATTCCATAAGAAGGCACCTGCCAGCCATTGGCCATATACTGTCCATACTGCTGTGGGTTCCCATACATTTGATTCCATTGTCCCCACTGGCCATATTCCATCTACAAAGAGAGCAGCAATTTCAGACACACAGTATGTACACCTCATACAAAAAATGTAAACCAAAGACGCTACACCAGTGCAGTCGCATACCTGCTGAAAATTTTTTGCCATGTCTGGAGACTCCTTTCCCCAGTAGCACTTCACCATATGGCCTTCGATGGCTGTTCCATTCACTGAAACGATAGCATGTGCTGCACTCTCATGAGAGGAAAACCTGCAAGGAGAAGAAAAAAAAAACTGACTGAAACACTGCGTGATCCGCTCAGAGTGCTCAGTCCTCTATACACACACACAGGCAGAGGTGCCACAAGCCCAAAAGGTCTTTCAGTACAACTCAAAATGTAATAGAAAGTGATCTCCACGAACAAAACAAATGAACTTGTTCTGCCACAAGTTTATTAGGCAGAGCTCTTTAAGATGGGATGACGTAAACTAGAAAGACACACTTGGGCTTTTTGAAGACCACTACACCAGGCGACAAACACACATGCTCTAGGGCCCACATATAAAGCACAGTCACCCACCCGTACGAAAAATTTCCATAGCTCACCTGATAAATGAATAGCCTTTTTCAGGGAAAACTCTTATCTCCATGATTTGTCCAAAGGGTGAGAAAGTCTGTCTCATAAGCTGTTCTAAAGTTGTAGACAAAGGAAAAAACCATCAACAACATGTGTGCCAGATCGTGACAATTATAAGAACTGAACAAACCATAGGATGGCAGCACAGCACACAAAATACAGAAAGAGCGATAACCAAGAGTTTAGGAGGGTGCATGAGCCAACAAATAGTACCATTACAAAAAAAGCCCAGTGCTCCCTTATTCAGAACTTTGTTGATGGTTCACCTTAAACAAGACCTTAAACATTTAGAAAATGTAACAAAGTGGGAGAGCTCAGGCCTCAAAAGGTGTCACTTATTTTTATTGTGCAGGTTTCCTTCTGACAGAGACTGGGCAAAAGAAATCACAAATATCAAGATTAGCGCGACCCAGTCCCCCATGCTTATGTCCAATTTCATTTCAAAACATGTGCACTGACCAATGGTATAGCTTTAGGATGGCTCAACATTACTGAAAGTTGAAGCCTAGGGGCGCAAAGCGAGCAGTGTGTGGGACTGTCAACATGTTTAAACACTATTACCTGAAGGTCGTCAGCTAGACCAAGTGCATTGGCATCTGTTACTGCTTTTGAATCAAAACCAAAAATTGTTCAGTTAATGAAATGGGTAACCAAACTTAAAAAAATCCAGAAATACAGTGCAGCAGGACCACACTCCGCTCACCTCCGATGATACAAATGCAGAGAAGGATCAAAAGCACCAGAATAAAATCTATGTAGACAATAGCACTGTAACCAGTCTAAGTAAAAATTGTCCTAACAAAAGGTGTCAAAGCAAACAACCGTAAGGTTACCTATTTGAATGACATCTGTACAGACTTCTTTAATCTGATATACCAAGCAAAAAAGTTACACCTACCAGTTAGACCAGACTGGATGCCACCACAGTAGACCGTGCAATTTTGAGGACTTGACTGATTAACAACATCTTCAAACCTCAACTGCTTAGAATTATCTATACAAAAAAAAAAAAAAAAAAAAAAAAAAAAAAAAAAAAAAAAAGATTAGCTGCCGTGATCAGTACAAGCCTGCAGTAAGAAGCTGGGTACTCGAGGACACTTACTTTCCTGTACACTCTTTGGTGCAGGAGGCTTGCGAGTTGCCCAATTTGTACGAATTTGCCGACCTCCTAACCACTGACCACCCATATGCACAATGGCATTTTCTGCATCCTGGAAAAGGACACAAAAGTGATAATTAAAAACTTTTAAAGAGCAGCACCTGACCAGCAAAACAGACATTTCTGCCGAGATCCTCTATAAAAAGTTTAGGCACTGCTGTCCATATCAATAAGTATACACACACACACACAATGTTTTGCTACATGTGGCATGATGTCCCTTCGAGTTTAAGTAATGTTCCACTGGCCTTAGACGGAGGTCTCATGACTTTAGTGTACCTTTGCAAGAGCTGCTGATTTGGGTAAGAAAACTGCAACTTAAGCATGTTAGATCTGGGTTTAAATAAAACCTTAAATAGCTGTATTATATAATAAAACACTGTGCGTCCAGTCCCTCCAAGTCATCCGAGCTTCCAGATAGCAGTTCCGACCTGGCAGCACATTTTACTCCACTTTGGACTGTACTGGATTCTATCGCATGCTTTATGAAGTTATGGCCACATAGGGGTGATAATTTGAACTGGGCCAGTATTAATGTGTCTATCTGAACCAGGACCAGTGATTAACTTTCTAAACCCATAGATTCTTTCTAGTGTTCTGGTTTGATTCACACACAGTCTAAAGACATGCCAGTTTGGTGGAATGGAGACGCTGAATTGGCTCCTGGGTGTGTGTGTGTGTGTTTTCACTCTATGATGGGCTGGCACCCTACCCAGTGATTCCTCCTCAAAAGATATGAGCAGAAAATGCATTCAAATTACAAGTCATGCAGACCTGTCCACTGTAGCATCATTACTAATTCTCATGTACAGACCAACAGACAAAAGAAACCATAGAAACATGCTAACCCCCCCTGCCCCCATGTGTTTTACCAAGTAGTCAGCAGTTCAATTCCCCTTACTAACAATGTGCCCCCCCACCCCATTTCACCTTGGGGTGGGTTCACAGATTAAATACTGGAGGTACTATCTTGGTCGGTTGTATAAAACCCTGCTAGCTCTCTGCACTCAGGCTTTGTCATTAACTCCAGACACCCCACACTAATGCTGGTGGCACCCGCAGAGGGCACTCGGCACTCACACTGACATTGTAAGCTGCGTGTTATGGCTGCCCAATGTAAAACTGATTTTGCTGACAAAAATATGCTTTCAGTGGACCTGTCAGTTAAAAACGGGACCACAGAGGAGTGAAAAATGGCAATTTTATGCAGACCATCTTCAAAATGCAGTGGTGCAGACGGCACCAAAAATGACCCAATTGATGCATACAGACTGCATCCATTCACCACTGGCCAATATCATGAGGGGCGTTTCTTTTCTGCAATTACCTGTCATCACTACCAGGCAGGTGAGGTATTAAATATTGTAGATGTACAGCAGTCTACATTTTGGGCATGTTGCTTAGAATATGCCAGTCTATCAGCTTACCGCATTCAACAGTCATCATCATCATCTTCTTTCCACTTTTCCTGGGGAGAGCTGTGGAAATAACATGCTGAGCTTGGCAGACCAGGCCTTCCTTCCCCCAGCAAAATGTCCCTCTAGAAGTTCAGGATAAAATACCTAAATTCTCCCAGGAAGACAATATAATTGCTCCAGTATGTTCGGGATCTTTCTTGGTCTTCACTTTATGGGCTGTGCCTTTTAAACCTACTGTGTGGAGAGCCCTAGCACATCCAAATTATATGCCCATACTCAACAGGCTCCAGATGATCCAGGGAAGCAGCGGTTTCACTCCGCCAAGCTATCAATCAACCTGCTGAAAACACGGCCTTTGCTCTACATAAATTTGCACAGCTCAGAGAGTCATTGTCCTTTACAAGCATCCACAAAACCCAGTATTCTGACACCCTACAGGTTTCCTCTTTGTTTCAGATGGACAGATTGAAACCATGGGGTGTTCAATTTGGCTTCACATTGTTGATACTTGAATAATGTTTATCCAAGACACGCGCTGTCATTTTTAATAAAGATACAAAGCTACTTTCTGGCATCTACTACCATGGTAAGATGTCTCCGACTACACTTTTGTGACGGCGCTTGCCAAGCTAACATGCAAGTTAGAGGGACTCCATACTCCAAGTGTTTCCTGCCTTGGGCCCATTTCATATAATAAATGGGATATTATCTTGCTCAATAACACTCACAGATTTACCTTAAGGTACAACGCAACTTGGTGACCAAATTAAGGGCCCAACACACTTACTGCTGTGCAAAACTGACATACAGTGGTGTGAAAAACTATTTGCCCCCTTCCTGATTTCTTATTCTTTTGCATGTTTGTCACACAAAATGTTTCTGATCATCAAACACATTTAACCATTAGTCAAATATAACACAAGTAAACACAAAATGCAGTTTGTAAATGGTGGTTTTTATTATTTAGGGAGAAAAAAAAATCCAAACCTACATGGCCCTGTGTGAAAAAGTAATTGCCCCCTGAACCTAATAACTGGTTGGGCCATCTTTAGCAGCAATAACTGCAATCAAGCGTTTGCGATAACTTGCAATGAGTCTTTTACAGCGCTCTGGAGGAATTTTGGCCCACTCATCTTTGCAAAATTGTTGTAATTCAGCTTTATTTGAGGGTTTTCTAGCATGAACCGCCTTTTTAAGGTCATGCCATAGCATCTCAGTTGGATTCAGGTCAGGACTTTGACTAGGCCACTCCAAAGTCTTCATTTTGTTTTTCTTCAGCCATTCAGAGGTGGATTTGCTGGTGTGTTTTGGGTCATTGTCCTGTTGCAGCACCCAAGATCGCTTCCGCTTGAGTTGAACAGATGGCCGGACATTCTCCTTCAGGATTTTTTGGTAGACGGTAGAATTCATGGTTCCATCTATCACAGCAAGCCTTCCAGGTCCTGAAGCAGCAAAACAACCCCAGACCATCACATTACCACCACCATATTTTACTGTTGGTATGTTCTTTTTCTGAAATGCTGTGTTCCTTTTATGCCAGATGTAACGGGACATTTGCCTTCCAAAAAGTTCAACTTTTGACTCATCAGTCCACAAGGTATTTTCCCAAAAGTCTTGGCAATCATTGAGATGTTTCTTAGCAAAATTGAGACGAGCCCTAATGTTCTTTTTGCTTAACAGTGGTTTGCGTCTTGGAAATCTGCCATGCAGGCCGTTTTTGCCCAGTCTCTTTCTTATGGTGGAGTCGTGAACACTGACCTTAATTGAGGCAAGTGAGGCCTGCAGTTCTTTAGACGTTGTCCTGGGGTCTTTTGTGACCTCTCGGATGAGTCGTCTCTGCGCTCTTGGGGTAATTTTGGTCGGCCGGCCACTCCTGGGAAGGTTCACCACTGTTCCATGTTTTTGCCATTTGTGGATAATGGCTCTCACTGTGGTTCGCTGGAGTCCCAAAGCTTTAGAAATGGCTTTATAACCTTTACCAGACTGATAGATCTCAATTACTTCTGTTCTCATTTGTTCCTGAATTTCTTTGGATCTTGACATGATGTCTAGCTTTTGAGGTGCTTTTGGTCTACTTCTCTGTGTCAGGCAGCTCCTATTTAAGTGATTTCTTGATTGAAACAGGTGTGGCAGTAATCAGGCCTGGGGCTGGCTACGGAAATTGAACTCAGGTGTGATACACCACAGTTAGGTTATTTTTTAACAAGGGGGCAATTACTTTTTCACACAGGGCCATGTAGGTTTGGATTTTTTTTCTCCCTAAATAATAAAAACCATCATTTACAAACTGCATTTTGTGTTTACTTGTGTTATATTTGACTAATGGTTAAATGTGTTTGATGATCAGAAACATTGTGTGTGACAAACACGCAAAAGAATAAGAAATCAGGAAGGGGGCAAATAGTTTTTCACACCACTGTATCATAGTTTAAGGAGCCCAAAAAATGTGTCATCTTCAATACTCCAATGTAACTACTCAAGTTATTATTGAAGTCTTCAAAATTTAAATGTGCCATTGTGGGAAAACACCTTTAAATTTTAGGTTCACCAACTTTAACTGTAGTATCACTGTATTGAAAAAATGGGAACAGATACAAAGGTAAAAAAAAAAAAAAAAAAAAATACAATGCATAGATATACATGTGGTCACTACAAAAATAATCCCACCCTAGAGACGGCTTTTAGATTTAAACTTGTGTTTGCTTTCTTGCTTGCAAGTCAGGCTTTATTATTGAGGCCTAAAGTTTTTGGGTGTAAACAGACTAAATTATTCAGATTTAACTCAAGTCGCTTACGTCTTTCTATTAAAATGTTTTGGACAAAAGCATTAGCTAAATTAAAAATACAAGAGCTGCAACTTAATTTTTTAGAATGTTTTTTAGAATCAATGAACCACCCAGATAAATCCACATTAAGAATGTGCTACTAGCAAACTCTGGGAAATATTTCAGCATGGCAAGCTTGGTGAACAAACACCCACCCACACAACCAACCAAACAGACCTAACACTCACAGACACTAGTCAAGTGACTGCACTGGCACATATAGCCATTCAGGATGCAAACACACACACCCTATCACACTCTACTTGCATACACTTAGAGGCAGACGCCGTTTACTCGTTTACTTTCATGCTAACAACTTCTGAGCTCAGGGAATTACAACTCTGCTCTTGGCCACCAGTCCTAAACAGGAGGGAATGAGCAACTTACCAGTTTGTTGTAGAAGGACACAAACCCATAGCCCTTAGATTTCCCTGTCGTCATATCCTTCACTACACGTGCATCTCTGAAAACACAGAAAAGATATTACAGGTTTATCAGGCAAGATGTCAATAACCAGTAGAAGAAATATAAAAAAAGGAACCACACACACTGTATTGAAACAACTCTGGTCTTAAAAAATTAGCCCTAAAGACTAGATGAATATTTGCCTACTTCTTGGTCAACTGGTTTAGCAAAATGAAGTTGAATATAAACATGCAACCTACACTTAAAGCTTCCATGTCATATTACAGTTATTGGTAATGTTTAACAAAAGGAATGGTTTAATATTCTACCGTCTAATGACCTACAGACTATTATTGTCAAGGCTTTCAATTTCAATTCTTACTTTCCTACACCATGCATTCATTTAATTCATTTAGTGGTGCTCTGTCTACCGATACAAATATGAAATACATTAAAAATTGAGAAAAAGAGAAAAAAAATATAGGAATTAAAAGGCATACATCGCCTGTTAACAGATTTCTTTATTTTTCCTGGTCAATTCTTTACCATCAATATGGAGTTTGGGCAGCTGTAAATTTCGAAAAATTGACATTTTCAGAAATTTAGGAAAGGAGAATAAAACTAACAACAATACTAAGCACACCAGTACGAAACAACAAATTTACACAAATATTTTAGTAAGTTATAAAAAAAGGAAAAAATTGAATACTATGAGAAACTGCACTGAATATAAAAAATGTTAAGATATAAAAACACTAAGAGATAAATATAAATAAGAAAATAGAAATGAGAAAAAAAATCTACAACTGAGTTTCCAGTGTGCACAGTTCCTTGCAGTTAGCCTTCAAGATCCTGTCCATTCTTATGAGCAATTCTGTAAAATAACCAGAATGCTATTACTTTTTTAATTGTGACTCAAATCTATGAAAATCTGAAGGTTTTATGTTGAAAGCAGCAAATTCAACACTAAGAATCTTAGAATATTTCCTTTAACATTTCCACATTTAAAGCTACTTACCATAATTTACAAAACAACAAAAACAAAAAAAAAAAAACAAAACAAAAATCACACAAAAAGTAACAAAGTAAGGAACAATAGGAAAGAGAAAAGCGGAAGGTAAAGGACTAAGAATGGAGACATGGGATGTAATAACAGAACACAGAGGGCTCGTCTTCCACACTATTTGACAGACACACAAACCCTTGTGACTTGCCATGATTGCCAAAGAGTCCATCCACTGCCACAAAGTAAGTCACTCACTCACTCACAACATGGACATTTTTCATCATTCAGAGGTTTACATTTGACTAACAACAACCCTCCCAATGAGTGGCATGAGTGTGCATGGGTATGTCCTCCCCAAGAGCAGACCAAGTCCTTTTAGTCAATGCATACACAGACATTTGAACTTCCGTGAGGACCGAATGACAGTACATTGATGGAAATATGAATGCTGATAAAGCAAATAGAACCATTTCAGATTTGAACCCATGAAACTTCTAATATACCCCTAGAGTTAAATAAGAAAAACCAATCTAAACCATTGGTAGTGCATGCTGACAAAAATGGAGTGGCACATTGAGTTAATTCTTAAATGAATACATGAATACTGAAGGAAATAAAAATCATGGTATAAAATGTTTGGTGAAGGTATGGGATGCAGCGAACAAACAGGTCAAACTGCTACTTTCTTCAAGTTGGTACAAAAACAGCATTGCACAGAATCATTAAAAACTTAGCATTCAGTATTATAGCATTCAGACATTCAAAACTTGCATTTTAAAGCTTACACTTACGAGATTTTACCAAATGGAGCAAAAGCAGCTTTGATATCTTCTGTGGTAATTTCGGGACTCAAATCTCCAACAAAGACATGAAAGTGATCTGAAAAAAGAAAAAGGAAAAAAAAAAAAAAAAGGAAAGCAAAAACAAACAACTTGTGAATAAAAAAAGGAAGAGGCACACTCTACATACTCTTTATGGCCACTGAAAGCAGAAAAGTGAAAGTCACACACTTACAGAAAACCTTAATTCTATTATAAAAAGTGAACAAACTACTGCTGGTTAGTGGTTTCAGCCCACCCTCTAACAGAGCAGAGGGGCAGTGGATGCAGCAGTGAAGGTTTTGGAAGTGCCACTCTGGGAGCTCCACAGTTTTATGCTCGTGTCTTGCAGAGAATGACATTATAAACCCTAACCCATAAATACTAAATCACCCTATTGGGTCTTTTAATAGAAAAAAGGGCTTAGGGTGTTTTGAAGTGGTACAGATACCACCAAAGCCAGATAGGCTACATTGAGGACACCTATTGAAATGCCCCCTCAATGTACTCAGTCAGCCATCAAAGCTGGCTTTTGGTACAACAGAGTTAATGAAGCCAATAACCAACAAGCACAAGAGCAGTGAACTACTTGAATCTAAAGAAATCACACCATAGGGGATTCACAAAACACAGTACAGATGCTTCCAAGACTTCTCAATACAAAAGTACTCTACAGATTCTCCACAAAGGCTCATTTTTCCTTACAGGCTGCATACCAGCCCATACATCACTGAAATGTTTGCACTTCTGAAACCACAAATTCCCTACGCGGTCTTCCAACAGGTCTAGCGTTTTCTTCTAAAATTATTAAAAGGCAAAGTCCTTAGTGACCTCAAGGAACTTACTACCAACTAATAGGTTGGAGAACGGGAAGGGAGATAAGACTAGAGTCCAGAAATTAACTAATGAACAATGTGAGCTCTATGTGGGCAGCTCTGAGAAAATGCTACAGATGGCCAACGGCAATCAACTGTAGGTTTCAAATTAACAGTTTGTCCGTGTGCCTAAGATTAGTTAATATGGTTTTGGTAAGGAGGTTAGAATTACAAAGACAAAAATTATAAAACTGCTCCAAAGCTGTGGAGACAAACAGAATCTTGATCAAAAACACTTCAAACCCAAGGCTGCTACCATTTGCAGGGGAACTGAATATGGAAGATGAGGCCTCAAAGTGTCCTCTCCACGATAGGCCAAGTGTCCTCTGTAAATAAGGACCCATATTTAACAATTGTATATAGCCCCTTTACAAGCAGTACATATTGTTGGAAAGCTGGCATTTCCAAGAACCATTATATCACATCAGTCCCACAAGTGCATATTAACACAGTTCACAGGGGTACACTTAAATCAAAGATGGCTGCATTCACACAACAGAAGCCAATATGCAGGAGTGGCTTGAATGACTCCTCTAACACAAAAGGCTGAGACACAAAGAATGTTTCATATACATTCAAGATGGGAGCCCTCCTTGATCTGCACTCTCAAACTACAGACTGATTTCACCAGGAGTGAGTGCATTGCACTGCAATGGAAGGAGAGTGTAAGACAACCCTAGACAACAGCAACACTCAAGTGCTACATTTTTGTGATAAATTTTAAAACTGAGTTTGATCTCTACATTGCATAGGACTACTTGCTGTGTGATAGTGGGTCTACATGAATGTTGATGTGACAGATGTCCATTTCCTCAAGTACAAATGGGCACATTAGATCACGAGACTCCATGCTCTGCAGACATCTACTAGGTGGACTGCATTCTGACACCACACACAATCATAATCTTGATGTTTGGCAGGCTCCCAGTACAAGTTGTAAGGCTCCATTTGCTAGTAAAATTTGGTTTTGGTTCATAGAAAGAGACAGAGCAGTACATTTAACAGCACATTTCTCCTTTTTAGAAAACAAATTCTGCAGCTTAAGCTAATAGGAAGTTAAACCTATACTCAACATGACCCGTTTTGAGGGTACTAACGTACAGCAAAGAAGATACAAGTCAGCAGTGTTTGGTAAGATCATTAATATATACTAGTTAGAGGTGGTGGTTTAAACTGTCCAATTTAAAATTGGAGTTCTGTGGATACCAGAGAGCTTTAAGAAAAAAAAAAGTGTAACTTTGGAAGAAAACTGTCCAAGTGAAAAGGTAACCTATAGATTGTGAAAGTGGGGCGACGGAACTAACAGCTAGTGCCAGAGTGCTTCACCGGTCACAGCTTTACTGGAGAGATCATCATACTTCTGGGCAAAAGGCACATGGAACTAGTGCTGGGTGGTATGACTAAAATTCTGTATCACGGTATTTTTCAAAATTGTACCGGTTTCACGGTATTCAATGGTATTTTTTTCCCCCCCCATGCATGAGTTAGTTAACCACATTTTCCACTGCAATTACTGCAGTAGACTGACTAAGAATAACCGATTCCACTGTCATGATAATTGTATGAAAAACATTTTAATGTGCACACAAGTATTAATACAGGTTTGCATGGCCCCATAAAGAGTTCAAGGAGGGGGGCACTAATGAAGAGAAGAAAAAATTACACTGCATGACAGTTGCTGTCAAAATATAGAACCTTTTTATTGAACAAATTTTGCAAACAGCTTAAACTAAAATTTTGACAACAAATTGTCAACCATCCAAAGAGGCATTTAGACTTAGTAAAATATCCAGAGGTGCTTGTCAAAAGTTGTATTGCACTGGACAGGTCTTAGAAAAGGAATGGTAAATATTTTTTGCAAACCAACTACACTGTTAATGTTAACAATCTCTGTCCACGGACACGTTAAAGTGACTTTTTAAAACAACTTTACCATCATTAAACTGCATAATATTTAAACAAACAACAAATAGTGCAACTTCCAGTAATACTATTACTTCAAAACTTCAAGCCCAGGCACATTACACAGTATTCACCAAAATAAAATAAAACAAGTGCAACTTGGTGATGACATCTTTACCAACTGAACCATCCTTAAGGCAAATAGCATTAATAGGCTTTATACATAAATAATAAAACTGCAACTTGCATTTATAATGCTATTTGTGGTTTAGTGGGTCAGCGGCTTCAAAAAAAAAAAAAAAAAAAGGTCCGCTTTTAAATCCAGTTCGTGTCCGTCTCCATGGGCGTGATTGTACGACCATGGGGAGTTGATGAGGTGATTGGGGCGAGCCACACCCGATCATTCCCAATTGCTTCATCGGCTTACTGCGGCGTGTGAATAAGGCGCTGTGCCCACGGAGACGTTTATTTATGGGCTGGCAGGACAGGGGGAAGGAAAAAAGAACACAAGGAGGTTAAAGAAAGGAAAAGGTAGTCATGGGAGACGATCCAGACACCAGGAAGGAGAAGGCAGCACGAGCTGGGTCTCCGTGAGGGAGCACAGGCTTAGGCGATCTAGGGCCTGGTTCACCCCACTGACTAAGCGTGTAGAGTGGGGCAAGCGAAATGCGAGACCTCCCAATGGATATGAGGATCGACAGAGTCCGCACAAAGGAAGACAGAAGGTGTGCCGACCTCGGACGGTCTGGCTGCGCAGTGTGGCGGCAGCCAAAACAGGAGTTGGCAGAAAGCAGTTCGTGCTGCAAAGGCTCCGCCAGCAACGGGTGAGCCGTGGAGACAGAAGGTGGTGTGCTGTGATTGGGCGAGGAGAGACTGAATTTTAACGGATTTATTATGGATTTTATCCCCACGTTTCACTGGCTTTATGGAGTGGTTATTTTTTTGGGTACCGTATTTTTCTGAACACTGCACAACGGACACTTGCTTTTACTTTTGACTGTTTTTAACAAAAGCACTTGAGCACATTCCATCATCCCCAGGCTTCAATGAGATTTCTCAGCTCATCTCGGTCATAACGATCAACTGTGTTGGTTCAACAGACTCCCATGTGGGAAGAGGAAGTCTGTAGGGGGACCGGCACATCACACTATTACACAGTAACCAGGTACATTATACAGTATTGAAAAAAAATAAGTACAACCTGGCTTGCAGTATTATCCAGTAGTATAGAAACAGTATTCACATATTTGAACATAATGGTCCACATCCGACCTTTTAAAACCAAAGTATCTCCAGACAACAGACACGGCACCATTTTTCGTCAAAGGTTTTTCTGTGTCATCATGTTCAACTTTACCATCGGCTACAGCTTCAGTTTCAGAATGTTCTCTGTCCATTTTCACCACTCAATACCTCCAGTAACACATGTACTCTGTTGGAAGCATATTTAGCGGTGCACCAGTGAAAAAGGTCCCCCCTTAAAGTTTCCCGCTGCGCCACATTCCGAGTGTTTAGGCTATTTAAACCGGTGTTCCAGTACAAGAAAAATCCATATCATAACAAAAATAAACGGTTTTTGGTATGAAGCGGTATACCGCCCAGCACTACATGGAACACCATCAAGTGAGCTGGAGTGAAGTTTGTGGTTTGAGACGACGAAAACCGCTTTCTGGCCATCAGATTATAGGCCATGAAGGATGGTGGTGGTGGCAGCAGGCCATTGAGGTGCTTCTCTGCAGCAGGCCCTGAAACGCATGGTAATGGAAATGAATGCAGAACAAAAAAAAAAAAAAAAGGAAATGCTGCCACAAAACCCGGATCGGTGTGCAGGAAACAAGGGTCTTACAACTTGACCATTTATTCAGCAAGACAATGAACTCAAGCACAGAGCCAAACAAACGGCTTCAAAACAACTATAATAATGCTCTGGAATGGCAGAGATGGAGTCCAAATCTCAAACCCATGGAAACGGTGTTGCTGGAATTGAAAAACACTGTTCACTCACAATCATGATACCCATCAGTGGAAAACAAAAAAAAGTCCCAGTGTGCAAAGCGAATAGCAACAGAGCGAGACCTGTGCACAAAGACTCAGGGCTGTCATGGCTGGAAACAAAGCATCTACTAAATACTGACTTGAAGAGGGTGAACACATACGACAATTTTTAGGATCATCATCTGGAATTAATTTAGACCACTCTGCCGAGCCCAGTTTTCACCGACACTGAACAGTCTTTCAGCCAATAAATATCAAATAGCTAAATTTAATCCGCTATGGTTGATTGAAGTTTTTATACAACAAAGAGGGGGTGCATACTTTTTACATACATTATAAAGAGGGTCTGAAAACACCAGATGTCATGAGGATTGGCTTGGCATACCAAACCCAACTTCTAAATATATCTGAATATTTATTAATCTTAATATTTAAAGCTGGAAAAAAAAAAATTCCAAACAGCTCCCATTAATGTTGTGTTACACCACAGTGCGTGTTCGCATGAGCTCTAACAACAATGATATACACAGAAACCTGGTTTTAAGAAATGCCACATACACATGTGGTCCTGTTAAGAGAAACTGGGGTATTGGTCCCTCAGACTGGGTAAACACAACCCCCAGTTTTGTGGGGATGTAAACCTGCAGCAGGGGAACAATGAAGGATTTCGCAGTCTGCGCATGTCTGAGTGCATGGATGTTTGCTTTACTTGCGCATCAATTACCCATGGAGAGAAAAACTGGAAGTGTCCATAAAGATCAATTTAGTGAGGCAAATGCCTGTTGCGATCACATCATTCATTCATTCTCCTGGCTGAAATAATCTGTCTCAGTATTTCAGAAACTGCTAAATTAATGCTGAGGAGCTGACTGTACAATGCCACGCACAGCAGTACAATTTCAGGAGCAGTGTTAGGGATATGCATTAAAAACAACGTGTGTCACATAAGTCGGTATGCCAGTCCTTTGCAGGATTCAATTGCTAAGCCAACTGCAGAAGAGTGCGCTACAGGCAGTCCAGTGACAGACAATGTGGCAGTTGACAGTAGAGGTCTATAGCAAATGGCTGCCATATATGTTGAAACAGTGTGATCAGGTGTCCTAGCATGCATCTTAATGGGCTCCGGTCAGGGACATTAAAAAAGGGATGTTACTTAATGGAACATGGACTAAACGTACTAGTAAAACAAGAAACTCGCCACATTTAGCCAGGTTTCTGCTAAGCTTCATCAAGGATGGGCTTGACTTTAACAACAAATGCTGGCCAGTGAAATATGCAGTTTCTCCATAAGGAAACCAAACACTAACATATTACATTTGGCAATAAGCACCACACATTCATTACTCAGAAAAATGTAATGAAGTTCTTATTAAAAGTAAAATGTTCCCCTCACTGCTCCATGCTTATTTTCTGATTCACAGCCATCACATTTCTATGACCTTGGAGCATTTTTGCCAAAGTAAAACTCCCAAAAAAGTGTAATCATCTTCTCTTTCAAATACAAGCTGCTACATGGCACCCCCCTTATGTCTGAGCTCTAGCATTTTTCAGTCGCACAAGTCCGAGCAGGTCTCCTAGTTCCCAACTATGTAGACAGTGGTGCTTGAATGCGCACTTGTACTTCATGAGGAAGTGAACTCTGAACCAACATAAATCAAAGCAAAGGCAGAGCAGCACTCTCCTCACGCTGTGCATCGCTCACCTTCTACAAAAGGCGAAACCCTAATAAAGCCAAACACTTAGTGGAGGCCTGAGCCCATTTGGGATGTCTGTAGTTATGGCACATGATGCCAATGCCATGGAAAGAAAACAAGGGCACGGCGAGTCTTCATTCCTTTCACAATATTGATTAAAAACAATTTTACAATGAACAGAGTAGTTTTACCATTTAAGAACTTCTTATCTAAAATGACTCCAATCCATAAGAGAAATATCTGAGGAATCAGCAGAAAAGAATTTAAAGTAGAGCAAATGAAAGTTGACACTACAGTTAGTTCTAGGCCCACAGAATTTGGCAAAGTTTCAATATTCAATGTAAAGGTTTGGAATAAAAATGTCCTATTCCAGTACCTCAAGTATCCATGTCTACCCCACCCTCTCCACACCCAAATAAATATTGCGACTGTTTCACCCCAAAAACCCCATTAAAGCATGTGCAATATAGCAAGAAAACCCCATTACCATCAGTCCAAGCAGCTTAATCTCCTATCATCCACCTGAATAACAAAAAGCCTCTTCATTCACCAACAGAAAGAACTTAGTAACATTAAACCAGTTACTTGGAATTTACTAGGATTTAGGAAATCTAGAATTGCATGTAAATTGGGTAATAAGAGTCACTAAAGATTTTAGTAACAAACTCATTAGAACACTAGACGAGAACAGGTCATTCAACCTAACAAAGCTCGCCAGTCCTGTCCACTCAACTCCAAGATAACATCAAGCGGAGTTTTGAAAGTCCCTAAAGTCTTACTGTCTACCACATGACTTGGTTGCTTATTCCAAGAATCTTAATGTTTTAACATTTGTGTGTAATTTCCCCTTCACAACTGTGTCCCCGTGTTCTTGATGAACTCATTTTAAACTCAGTCTCGACCCACTGGACTAATTCCCTTCATCATTTTAAACACTTCATCTCATCACCTCACACAAAATCATTTAATTGAACACAAACAAATGGCGAAACAAGATGTGAACAACACGCCAGCTCCCTGAAAGACAGTAGACAGCAAGTCACAACGACCTGATCAGTTTCAAGTGGTGACAACCCCAGGACTTTGCCAGTTTGTAGAGGATATGAATTACTAACGCAGTGACATTTCTTAGTGACTGGTATAAATCTAATCATCGGAGAAAAGGACAACATCAGGTTAAATTCCTAAACCCGTTTATTACAGGAGTAAGGAAGGCATTTTTGAAGCCACACTGGGGCACAAGTCAGAAAACCGATTCAGACTGGGCATCTGTCCATCACAGGGCCACTCACTCATACACTGGGCCAGGATGTTACAATAGGTAGTTAGGCCTACCACCTCACGTATGCAACACCTTTCTGCCCCTACATCAAGTGCTAAACAAGGATCATGAAAATAAGAAAAATCTACTTGCAATAATAAATATATGACATGTTAACAGAATAAAGAAATCCCAAACATCCCTGCTCATACACTCCTTGACAAAATAAACCATGGACATTCTCGATGATTGAACATAAAAGAGGTAAAGCTACAGCTCTGCTGACCTAAAGCAAATGGCCATAGGGCATTCTAGAATTTCATAAACACAAGTTAGTTCCAAAACGGAGGTGAACACACCGACTGCCATCCACACAGAGTGCCAAGAGTCCAGCTAACATTGTTACCTTTCCAGACCATGGTGGAGGAGAATGGCAGCCATTCCTCATACAATGACCTGAAGCTGACTGCATTATCACAACTGTACTGGACACAAAAGCTATGTAACACTACATGTGCCAGTCTTGCCAAAGTACACATCATAGGCCATTCGAGACTATATTTGTCATATTACTGTAACCATCTATCATGGTTTACGGCTCGAGGAGGAGCAAAGGAAAATCCTGGTGAAAAGAGGCAAGGAAACTTTGGTGCTCAGAAAATTCAAGGGGATGAGGACAGTAAACCAGCCAGACCACCACACTGCAGGAGAACACCAGAACGTCTTGGCACAATGACCTGCAATTAAAGTCAGTGTAGTCAATGGACAACCCAGCCATGTGACCTGGACACAGACTGCCCTTTAAAAGGTCAACCAGAAATTCATAAGCCAGTCTAGTCCTTCCAGCTCAAGATAAACCACATAAGAGTTTTAATACACCAAATACTGCTGGCATGGTAGGACTGCCCAATTTACCCAGCTGTAAATTAAACAATGACCAAGAGATGAACATATTTAATAAAGCTAAAAAAGAAGGGAAAAAACAAAGTCATAAGGTGGAGTAAATTATGGCCAGGGTGAATAGTTTCCAACCCATAGGAGATAGTCACAGGGGAACTACAGAACATGGAAAAAGGTGACCACCCAGTGAGTCCGATACAACAGTTACACTGCTACTGGATAGCATGCCAGGCCCACTGGAACTCTGAATACTTGAGCAGTTCTTCCAATTTCAAAACATACAGTAAATGCAACAAGCCTTGTAAAAATGGTACAAGCTCTAAATTAATATGAATACAAATGATAAAAACTGAAAATGAGCACATTTATTACTCAGATGTGAGAACACTTATTGTACATTTCCAAATATAAAATTAAGTGGGGCTCACTCTTTGATGTATTGGGTTATACTTGATTGAATAATATTACTATTACAGCAAGTACACTTCAAGACAATCATCTTAGTCAGCATAGTGGGAATTTTCCACAATAGATTAAAATAAAAAAAAAAAAAAATAGTCAATGTCTCCTTAGTTTTTAGCTGCTATGACCACTGTATCAGAAAATTTTGAATGTTAAAAGCTCAAGCGCTGGATTGAATCCAAAGATCAAACTTTTTTCCTCTCCAAGTCTTAAATACACATGCCAAATTTTATAAACTTCTAAGCAGTAAGAGAGAAAAACTTTTAAAGTTAAATGGCTAAATTAACCTAATCAGCTCTTAAAACTCAAGTGCAAGTTGTTCTCAGGTTGCAAGATTTTCACCATAACACCTATACAAAAATTCTCAAAATATGTTCTGGGGACACAAACACTTTTGCCCCCATTAAACATGCCAGAATCAGTTTCTTTTTGCCAAGAAAATGAAATTTCTTTAATGTGCAAATACAGAAGGGGGGGGGGGGGGGGGGTGTGTGAAATCAACAAACAAACAAATAGTATGTGCTGGGTGGGATAAAAAAGTTTCTACCCACCACATAGCGCCATACATTGGAGCTTCCAAATATCCAATCAGTATCATTGCGCACTTTAAGGTTCACGCACTCTAGTTTTCTGGAAAACCCCAATAACTCATCACTAGTGTCAGAATTTTATGAAGCTCAGTTGCTCACAATCACTTTGCAGCAGCACGTACCCATCATCACGCGGCATAACCTGTCCAAAACCACCAGGGCACAAAGCACATTTGGACCAGTGCTCCCTGAAGTTATATGGCCAGTCCAGTCCAGTCTCTATTTGTAATACCACAACGCCCTTCATCTCATCTTTTGTTGTGGGTTTCCACTTAGAAAAACGAGAATGCGGTGCAAGCGCAGCCCGTGATTCAAAAACTTGCTCTGCATACTGTCCGACAGTAGCTGAAAAGCAGCCTCAGGAAAGAGCAGCCTGAAGTCGTCCAGCGGCTGGTAATCTATCACGTCGAACAGCAAGTCATGCAGTCTTGTTTATTCCTCCCACATGAACCTTGCGTAGGTGCATCGGCTGCACAAATGCACTCGGCTGGGGCAGCATCGGCAGGTGTCCCATCATTTGATGCCAGTCCCTCACTCTCTTGAGAGTGATCAGGAGATCAAGCAACAAAAATCAAATTCTGATAATACACAAAACATCGTCTGCCGAGTATTTTTTTTGTACTCTCTTTGCTCCCTCGCGAGATGTTGAAGCCATCTTACCTTTGTTTACATTTCGTAACTCACGCGCACACACAAAGATTAGATGCCAAGTCAATGAGTCTAACATTCCTCCAAGCAGAGAGGGAATGCCTGTAATGTAATGGTGAGTTTTGTTGCCATTAACAGCGGATTGTCACCCTCTACCCCTGGATGTCGACTTTTGTCAGGTAATACACATCACGGTCTGTGACACAATATTTGCTCCATAAGACCACAGACATTTCCACCCTTCTTTTGGGGGGAAAAAACAGTGCGTCTTATGGAGCAAAAAATACGGTAATTAACGGGCACTTAACAAAAAGGAGGAACAGGTTTGCCTGCATGCTAGAATGCAGCTTCAAGTTTGGTACCTTGTGAAAAAACATGTCTCCTATGTCTAAACTGTAAAAGATAAGAAAACATCTACTCTAGCGTTAATGTAAGCATTACTTTAAAACAAAAATCACCCTGAAGTATATAGCAGTCTCAATATTTCAAGGCACACCTGCATTACAAAGCGTTGCACTGTGGAACAGCTGGTGCTGCATCTCTTAAAAGTGCATCCGCATTACACTTTAGACAGAATGCCCTTTATATCACCCAAATCATATGTCACGCTTTCAACAAGTTTTTATTAATGCCAGTGGTTGGTAACAGGGGGTTGTCCCATTTTTCTTTACCACAAAACTGGTCAACCCATTTTTTTTTGTTTTTATAATATAAATGTTTGTAAACTATTTTTTCAGCTGAATAACTCTGCGAGTCCCCTATCTACAGAAATAACCGCGCCCTCCAATATTGCAAAAGCTATGCAGCCCACTTCCCAACCTTGGTCAAGGCAGCAATCAAGCAGCTGTCGGCACCGTGTACCAGTGAACGCCTTTTTTCAGTTGTGTCAAATATAGTAAATAAAGAGAAACCGACTTCCTGGAGAAAAGGCAGAAATGCTTTTTTGTTAAGAAAAGCAAACATTTGTGCTTTTAAAGAAGCCAACTCAAGCCCAGGGTTACTGGCCTCATTGTGCCTTTTATTTTAGTTTTACTTAAAGTAATACATGTCCAATTATGGCACAAAGAATATGCATTTTTTGCATCTTTTTTGTTAATATACCCAATGCCATGGTGTCTTGATGTGCATGTTAAGCAGCTTTTTGTACATGACCTGGACAGGCCATATCTTGCTTTTCTTCACCCACAAAATGCACTGGCTGCTTAGATCTATAGCAAACAAGATCTTAAAAGTCAGCAAGTTAATAAAAATAAGTGATCTATGTTTCACATGTGTTTTTTTCTTTGATAATACATTTACAGCACAACAAAAACATTTAAACCCGAATAAAAATAGGCTAATCGGTATTGGCAAAGGACGACAAAAACACTGGTCAGTATCGCCCAGAATTTCCATAACTGGTACAGCACTACTTTATACGCAAGGCCCCTGGAGTTTGTGACATTTGAATCATTGCATAGGTGACCCAACTGGTCCATTTTTGTGCAGCAGCCCCAAACCTACTCCTCAAAAATAATGTTATTTACACCATGCAGTCGGTAAAGATGCCTAAGCAATATTTTTAAACTCCAGTTTTCACACAGAACCAGAGGGAAAAGTTTGATATAAACTGGACTATGGCCACTACCAAACAATATCGAAACATTTATAGAAAGAAAAATCTCATGTCACATAATTCATACATCAAGGCATCCAGTTGTATGCTCACAACCACCCAAACACGCGTATTTATTTTTACTCAAATTCCCACCCAGGTATATAGCTGAGCTAGCACTCGCTTGTGCAAATTCCCACCAAAACAGCAAAGTGTACTTGTAGGGCCCTATGATTTCCACAATACAGAAAACACAGAATTAAATGCAGAAAAACGGATTTTAGATTTAAAAATAGTAATGTGTGGAATTTAGAGGCTGAAGGGGTGACTGCTACAACATCCCAATAAATTAAACGATTGAATAATCTGTAGTTCTATCATTCACATCCTATTTTCTAGTTTGTTGTTTTTTTCAAGCGAACTCAATTCTTCATTGAAATTCAGTCGGTGTCTCTGTTTGTGTGCGTGTTTCCTGTAGGTTCTCTCATTAAAAAAAGGCATGCGAATTAGCCAGTTACACTAACTACATAGAAAAGAAATACTAAGGAAACACGAACTTAACTGCAAAACTGAGGGCACAACAATATCCTGGCGACTTTTACAAATCTGGACAACTCTTTTACGAGTTTTACCAGTATACCATAGACTGGACAAGAAAAGATACTTGTAATAACCAAGTCAAATCTAAAATCCACCTCATGAATAAGGAGAAACTAAGATCAAAAAAAAAGTTTTCCCCTTCAGGTAACAAGAGGAAACAAAATCGTCAGATGAAAGACGCCAGTTTGTATCCATGCAAGTCAGACATACCGCTTGAAAAAAATGACAAAGATGCGTCCTTTCTCTTTAATAAGCGTTATAAACAAGGAGGTACTCCGATGAAGACTGCTCATTTTCTGGCAAACCCTTTTGCCCCGTGTCTTTGAACAATATATGGATGCCATTCTTTGAAAGATTCGTGGCAACAAAATGTTATAGTTAACGAAACCACCGACAGTCAAGAGCACAATGTTCTCACCATAGTGAGGTGTAAACATCTGGCTCCATGGGAATTCTTTTATGTAGGCAGTTCTAATTGTACATGAAATTCTATTTAACCGATATGAAGAGTCTTTCCCATAGAAAATGGGATTAGTGAACGGCATTGGTTGTGAACAGATTCCCTTTTAAAAATGAACAATGAGGTTTCTGGATTTAATGGTTTTGCCTCACAGCGTGACGAGGCGTGCACGGTCCACATTTGACTCTTCCCTTATAAACTCAGCACAAGGGCAGACGTCTCCTCAGATGCAACGAGTCCCTTAAAATAATTACTAAGCAAACTAATATACAAGACTAAATCTGGGAATTAATAAGAGACCCGCTTTTAAGATATGCAGTAGATGAAGCTACAGATGTAATGATAAACCTTTATATGTTTAGATTGAAAAACGTTAAGAATCATTAGAAATAAATTTACATAATTACAGGTACTGAAGACCAGTACTTTCTGGTAGATGGTTATCTTTATGGAGAGCTGCAACTTTTCCACCTTTTTCATAGGCAGCAGCACTTCAGTCCCTTCACAACCAGCTGAATCTTAATGACATTTCAGAAGTGTTACAGACAATGCACCACACTCGTTTGAAAGTACACCAGAAGTTTTAAAAGGGGTTATGGCAAGTAGTGTACATTCAACCTGCTTGTGTCATGTCATCAGTTTGGTGGGAGAGACCAGGCAGCACTAGAAATACTTTAGTGAGAAAGCATCACTGGTGATGTGGGTAAAGTCTGCCAAGAACCACTAAGGAAGGAAACACCAGGTGGAATAGTCGCTTCGAGTCAGTAGGGTACCTCTCTAAAGTTCTTTCTGGCCGAGAACACATCAGCTTAGGCTGTAACAACTACCCCAGACCCTGAAAGTGAAGTTCACCTTCATCTCTGAAGGACGCATCAAACTAGTGACAGCTCTTACAATTGTGGAGGGCACTCGCTGTCCTACTGCAGTCTCAGCATACAGCATCGTGGAGGATCTGGGCTCCCACCTGAATAATGGAACTGTAAAATAAGGTTCAGTTGTCCTAGTGCGCAGTTTCTTTAAAAGAAATGTAAAGGGCCATTTCTTTAGTGTTTGTTTTGTTGTAGCTGTTGATACGAAAACCTAAATCAAGGAAAAATAAACGTGAAAACTGAAAAAAGGATTCCATGAGCCCCATACTTTTGGTTGTGAAGAGTTATTACTTTTACATTGACTTGAGCACACCTGCTGCTGTGTAAAGGAAGTATTCATACAAGAAAAAGCTGGCAAAAACTAGTCCGGTACAGTATATATTACAGTTGGACAAGAAATACACTGCTAAGTAATCAGACTTTAGCCTAATCCAATAATAGGCCATAATTATGTAAACATTTCAAGAAACACAGAATGTACATTTTATATGAAAGAGGCGAGCCTGTTGAGTTACGCTCCATTGATGCGCTTCTGTTTTGTCAAGAGAGCCAAAAGCTCAAGACTATTTCGTCCCACTTCGTGTGGGAAATAAAAGTACTAAATACTAGATAAAATGGTTCCCAAAAAAAAAAAAAAAAAAAGCTGGAGGATAACATTTAAATGCAATACTGACCATCAATACACTTAAGTAGAAGTCATAGAATGGTATTTTGCATTAGTAGTAGAAAGGTTATTTGTATGCAGAATACTTTGGTAATGAATATCCCTAAAGACAATATGGACACACTCCGGACAGGACAGCTTGGGACCACAACAACTCATACATTGGAGGGAGGGGGGTACCCTGTACAGGTGGGAATCAAACCCCAATTCCTCCCCCCCCACTTGAATTGCAATTGGGATAACTATTACAATAACATCACAACATTCACAGCACTGTCTCAGGGTTGTAGTATTTCATATTATGCACTTTATGAAAACTGTAGCTCTGTTTCCTGAATTCACCAAGGTATAATTTCCAAAATATACTATAAATCACAGGGGGTGGGAGAGAGAAAAAAAAAAAAAAAAAAAAAAAAAGTATCTTGGGGACTTGACAAAAAGAACGATGGAAATGCTCAAGTAAAGAAACACGATAATCAAAAATAGGACCCCATTTTCATGGTTGAAAAGGTACCTGTACTAATCATTACTCCACAATTATAACCCGGGTGGCATGATTTCTCCATTGATAGATGCTAGGGAGAACACTGATGAAGCCTTTTAGCTGGGCGCTCCGCCTGGCTAATTTAGTTGAGCGCCCGGCTGTCATCTCACATGACATTGCGAGATGACAGCTGCAGATCTACAGGCACAAGCAGATCTAATGATCTGCAGAGATGGCAAGGGACGAGGGGGCAAATATTGCTAAAGCTAATAGCAGGGGACGAGGCGGAGCGGAGTTCACAAGCAAAGAGGATGTCGAGGTGGGCAGGCAAGAGGAGGACTGAAAAAATAAAAAGTCTAGTGGAACCAGCCTGTCAGATATCAGAAAAAGGGCGTCAGGAAGTGATGTCTCTGTTCTCGGTGTCAGTACAGTCTGTATAGCGCTGCTAAGCGTACAGCAGCTCTCTTTTTGTTCAGTACATAGCAAACACACATATATACACACACAGTTGTTTAAACATTAGGTGTGTTCTGTGTGCAAAAATCCTTGTAGCACTCACTGTGGTTCCCGTTTAAAGTGACCCCATCTGCGGTTTTTATTTGCACATATTTGGACCCGCGTCCATATTGCAAAAAAAGTGTTCAGAAACCTTTGCAGCACACATTGTGCCCTGGGCAAAAAAGTTTTGTTACTGAATTACTGAGGGGTTTGTACTGAAATGCATTAGGGTCATGGTGAAGAGAGAGAAAAAAAAAAAAAAAAAAACACCTGTTGAGAATAAAGTTGACAAGTTGACTTTATTCTCGACGTTTCCACTTTAATCTTGATGTTTATGACGAGAATAAAGTCGACATGTTGCTACACAATTTATGATGGGGTTTGAGAAAATCTAGTAAATTAAACATTTTAAGATGTTTAGTTTACGATGTTCTACTTTAATGACAAACTATGAGAATTAAGTCAACATGTCGACTTTGTTCCACTTTAATCTCGAGATAAACAGCGAGAAATGTCGAGAATGCGTACCAGCCGTAGGCTCTCACTTTTCCACTCAAGTCTTATTCATAGCTACTCAATTCCCCCCCCCCCCCCCCCCCCCCAAACGTTTTACCAACATGAGCAAAAAAAGTGTTCAGAAAACAACACTGCTCAGTTATTTCAGAAAAGAGACATCACAAACTAATGAAGGTGCCGCGTCAACTCCTGATGTGCCAATTTCAGACAAAGACATTGCAGAGGCTGGTCCATCTGGGGAAATCTCTTCAGCACACACTCTGCCAATTGATAAATCTAAGCACCGCTTATCAGGCATAAACAAACAATGGTTTAAAGATTTTAATTGGCTAATGGTCAAAGAAAATGGTATGTGGTGCTCATTGTGCATGAAATATTCAAACACACACCCCCCCAAGGAGGGGTTACCTTGGGTAAACGTGCCATGCACAAGAATTCGAAAAGAAAGCTTGCTGAACCATGAAAAAAGTAAAACACACATCGAGTCTTCTGCTGACCTCTTAGGAAAGCATGTACTAGAGCAAACTGGAAATCGGTCAAATTGAAAAAGATATCTGTTAAATAACAGATGCCTTTGTGGGAGCTTTAAGATCCATGCATTGATTGGCAAAAAATAAGTTGCCACATACAACGTTGTTTGAAAAGCTGTTGGAACACTAACGAAATGGGTTATTCCTTTTTACAACAACATCTCAATGTTGGTAAAAATGCACATTAAACCACTGAAAGAATAATGCAAGAGCTGCTGGAGGTCCTTCTGCATCAGAAATAAAATCTAACATACTGAAAAATACACGCAGACATTTGTTTCAGTATTCTGTGTGATGAAACTACAGACATCTCAGATGTAAAACAATTATTTACATTAAATATGTTTGCAAAGTCACTAAAGAGGTCAGAATTAGTTTTGTATCAACCCACAGTAGGATTGATGGCAAAGTGGAGACTACAACCAACACACGGAGTGAAACTATGGACACTAGGCTTGAAAACTGCTAATCTGGTTGAACTAGAGTCAAATGGAGCGGCTGTTATGATTGGGAAACAGAAAGGTGTGGCAAAACTGCTTAAAAAGATAAAACATCTGGACTCTTGGTCAACTGCCACTGTTTAAACCGCTGATTGGCCCTTGCAAGTGCCCAAGCAGCAGCTGCTGTACCTTATTTAACAAAACTGAACGACATCTTAAGGCATCTATTCTATTTCTTCCAAAATTCTTCATTTAGGATGGTTGGTTTAACGGAAATTCAAAATATTCTGAATATTCCCCAGATTGACCTGAAAATGCCCAGTGACACTAGATGGCTGTCTCAGGACTTTGCACTACAGTCACTGCGACAGTGTATGACGAGTGATCTCCTTGAAGGGCCCAGATCCTGGGGACTTTGATTATGGGAAAGCTGCAGACAACTGGTCCTCTAGGAAGAAAAGAAGAACAAATATTTAACTGAAGACACATTCTGCATATGCAAGTTGACTTTGAAGAATATTTTTTAAAATTCTTCATTAAGTTTCCCATACTTTTTTTCATTGTTTTCACTTCCTGACAGCGACAATACTTGTGCCTCTTGATTTATGTCATAATTATTTAAAATTTTTTTGTTACGGTTGCAGGATCCTGAATTAGTTCTTAAATTTAATAAAAATATTCTGGCACAAGTGTCAAACCTTAAAAAGGGAAGTCATATTGAGCTTTGGGGGAAAAAAAAAAAAACTAATAAAAATAGTGCACATTTAAATTTTCCCCCACCACCAAATTTCCCCATCCTGCCCCACCCGGCTACTTTTTCACTGTTCACGGTCCTATTTTTTGTCACTTTCTCCTATGCTCAAGCCGCTGCCACCACCATCATCAGGGACAAGACTGAAACTTATGACAGAAAGCGGACTTAGGTTGAGAAGTATCTGTGTGCCAGATTTCAAGTCTGTGGCTTGAAAATGCTTCCTTGTTCTTGCACAGCTTTGTAAGCAGAGTTTGTACTTTGCAGACAGCCCTCCACTTGATAATCTCTAATACCCAGCACACTGCCTTGTCACAACCCACGCTAACAGCCTTGAACTACAGGATCAGCGTTAGCTGGTATCTCACAGAAGTATGGTCCTCCTATAAAGATAGTTTCGGTGAAACCAAACAAATACAGGACCTGTTGATGTAATGGGCTTATGAGTGAAATCTGCAACCCATTTTAAAATGGCATATATGCGAAAAGCAACTACAGTTTCAAGTATGCAGACCCTTCTTTAATGCCTGGACCAGTTTAAACACTGACACACAAGATGGTTCCTCACTTTGTTACTCGCACACTTGTTGTCAGAAGTGTAAATATTTCCAATACTTCTAGGCCTTCACCCGTTATTCCACTGATCTGCTCAAGGCCTGATGTGACCATGTGCTGTTGTCTTTTTAAAGTGTGAACATCACATACTATATAGGATTAGAAACTCCTGTATTTTCAAACATACACCATTTTCTTGCTCCCTCTTTCAAGCCCTCCTAATGCTTGAGTGCAATTTCAGTACTCGGGTCTTCCTCTTTCATATAGTCTTCTTTTATACACATTCTTTACACAGAAGTACTTAAGTAGCAGTTTCAACACTAGTGCCAACTTATGTCTACACTTCCAACCAATTACTGACCCCCCCCCCCCCCCCCCAGCCACTCTCGCTCAAATGCTCGATGGAACACCCTT
Source organism: Erpetoichthys calabaricus (assembly GCF_900747795.2). Taxonomy (NCBI): domain Eukaryota; kingdom Metazoa; phylum Chordata; class Cladistia; order Polypteriformes; family Polypteridae; genus Erpetoichthys; species Erpetoichthys calabaricus. The sequence continues at coordinate 4,733,940 of NC_041395.2, forward strand.
TCTAAAGAGGATTGACAAAGTTCTCCTCTGGCCCTAACCAAAAATACTTTAGCAAACACAGAAAATTAAAATCAAACATGCCCAAAGATGTAACCAGAATCCATTTAGTCCTAATGTCAGTGTGAACATATTCTGCAATAGCAACAGCAGTAGCCTCTCAAAGAGGTTCAAAGCACATTTTAGGCCAGTCTGAAAAGAAATACTGGAAGATCAATGTTCTCGATGCAGCAGACATAATAAAATCCTTTGAACACCAAAACCTGGTGACTGTCAAAAAGAGGGACTTTAAATGTTACCATTTTGAGGAACATCCAAGTAGCTAAGCAAGTACAGCAAGTGAGATGTTGATCTGTTCTGGGTCTCGGAGCAAACAGTACACAGGAACTGAATCGGCCATCTCATTATTTAAAAGCCCAAGGCCTTACTTCAAGGTAATAACAGCTTGACACAATACAAACTTACTTGAAGTGTCTTTCTTCTGACTGCTTGGAGTTGTTGCCCAATTTACTTTGACTTCCTAAAATAAATAAATAAAATAATGTATGAGAATCTCATGAAAATTCTCAAATCATCAAATAAGCCATAAACTCCTAAGGGACACCATGACATTACCAGATTTGCTTTATTTGGCCTGGAACTCACAGGGCACTGACCACTGCTAATTTTATAGGAACATTCTGAAGAATAATTACTGCTTATGGAGCCTGGCTGTTAGTGGAACACTAAAAATGAAAGCCATTTATAATCTGCCCTCAAAACTAAAATTTGGAACTGAAACAAAATTTCTGGGTATTCTAATCAGTTATGGTTTTTTGTTTGATCCACAAGTTACATCAGAGAACAACTGTGTGTTTGTGGCAAGACTTTGAATAAGGCAAAGCAGATACTCACCTTCCCCATTATCTTCCTTCCGTTCATTGCTGCTAATGCAGCAGCAGCATCTCTGTGTTCATAGAATTCCACAAAGCAATAGGGGTCATTGCTTGTATGCTGCAAAACAGAAAATCCAACAGAAGAGTTGACCCTTCTGCTATCGGGTTGCTGAGAAAAAGAAGCCAGGAAAGTATATTATTGCACAATAGTGAACTCCAAATACACACTTTTCAATAAAAGCAGTAATGAGTACATGAAGACCTTTTACTTTTAAATAAATGAACGACTCTCCAAATGGAGTTCGTGTGCAGTGCTTTCAGGATCGAAAAGGACACTGTTTTGCTTGTGTCATTCTAAAGTTCTTATAAATTTACTACATGTTCTTCCAGATCTGGGATCATTAATGAGTGCTTACAAATTCAAGGCCACATGTCTTCACACTACTCACCAAATGAACCACCTGCCTTGAGCTCCTTTTTCAGTAAGGCTTAGAAATTAAATTACTAGATAATTTCCTTTAAATCCACTCACAATTTCAAGTCAACCCTCTCATGGCCCCATTTACAACAGATGCCACTGTCATGTCACTGTGGCTTGCTTTAGCTTGGCTGTGAAACTGACCCAGTAGAGGCTTCATCTTAACACTTGAGTGAATGAAATACTTTCATGAATCAAAATGGCAGTTTTACAAGGGTGGACTTCGTACTAAAATTCCCCAAACCAAACCTATTTTGGATACACAGCAGTCACCACATGAAAGTTCCACTTGATTATTTTAGGAAAGAATATCTGAAATCAAAAGCTACACAAAATGTTACCGTTTGACAGCTGAAGGGGAAAAATAAATTTTTCCACTCAACAGTAAGGAATGTGTTTAAGGTTTTCTAAGTTGACAGAATAATGTTGTCAAATTTCAGTATCATAATGAATCACAGGGGCAAGCATTATTAGCAGAAAACACTTAAAGCTCCAGGGACGCCAGTCTAGTCATCGGTGCTGGCAGGTGCAGAGTTTCTGTGGACGTTTCATTTCTTCTCACTCACACACAAGTGCAGCCTAAGAAAACCGACAATTCTAAACTGGCCCTGTGGGAGTGAGCAAGTGTGACTTGAAACAGACTGAAGTCTCATTCAGAGAAGATATCCTGCCTTCTAAGAAATGGTTTACATTTACTAGCATAAAGAATCAAATGATACTCAACTTGTAATTTATAAGTCTCAATGCTAAACTCAATAAAGGTATGTAGATTAAAAAATTCTAACCGCATGCTCAACTTCTCCTTGCTGGTGTCCTATCGTAAGACATTGTGTGCAGTCCCAAATATTGAAACCTGCATTTGAACAAATGCATTGGTTAATACCGGCTAGGCTGACAACTGTCTCACAAATGTAACAAGATTCCGAATATTAAAACTATATTAGGTGAAAGCAAATCCTACATCCAACACCTCCAAACAAAACAGTATTTGTGTCATACACTCAAGAATGTCACATGTAAATTTAAAGCCTCAGTTCTACTAACCCCTTAGTACTTCCTATGATTATTTAAACTTACACCTGAGCACTGCCTCATTTACAGTGTTATACATCTTCATGCACTTGCACTTTAGAAGGTGCTTGTTGCCACAAAAGAAATTACAATATGACTGAAAGGAAACACAAAAGCAGTAAATTTAAAAAGATTAAAAACCAAGAAGCAAGGCATACCCTCACAAACTGACTGCACTTTGGTACAACTGTTGTTATTCACCATATGTAAAAATGGAGTGAAGCTCAAAGTTGTCGGGACAAATCCATGTGTGCATTTTGGCACATGTGCACACTTAACTTAGCAAGATACATCCATGGACAAGTACAGAGAATCCCAGCATTGTTTAATAAATGCACCACTGTATCCAAAGGCTGGTTTTCAAATCAAACTCTACTAAGCACAATCATACAGTTCTCATAATGTACTCAAACCACCACTGGAGAGGAGCAACTTCTCTCAATACACCTTTCACTGATACCAACTCAGAAACAGGAACCCTACGGCAAGAAGAAATCCAACAGCACAACAATGTAAGCAGAGAATTTACAACAAAACTGAATACCATTATGAACAATGCTGGACATCCTCTCTCTGACCCACCAACACTGAGAACACTCGGGCAATAAATTGTTCAGCAGAAGTGTGTCAAGCAACACTACGGGGGGCCCCTTCGTACCAACAGCAATATGCTTGTATAGCACCTCACTGGGACTGTCAACTTTCTTTTTAGTCAGTCTGCGTATTCAGATCACTATGTGTGTATATATTACATACATATATTTAAAGAGTTTCTGTGAAAAGCCAAGTTTCCCTCAGGGACAAAGTTCAACCTTTAAGTGCTTCATAGATCCAGTCAGGATACACAGCCAATGGGTCAGAGAAATTGAAGCAATGTTTGATGTTAACTCAAAAAAAGAGTTTGGATGATTTTGCACTGCAGTAACTTAAGATTAAAGTCCTTGCCAAGGGTACAGAGTACAGTGAAATATTCTTACATGTTCTAATAAACAGGCAAAACTTCTTGTTACTTTAGTGCTAAGGTGTTGTACCGTGTTAGCCATCATGAATGTAGTGAGAAGTCATCTCGACTGGAGAAGGGGCCCGAGTCAATTCAAAAGCTTGCATATTGTAATTTTAAGTTAGCAAATAAAAGGTGTTATTTTGCTTGACTTGCTTTAGAAAGTGTTCTATATTAATATTTAAGATTTACTAAAATGAAAAGCTTACAAAAAAAAACTAGCATTAAAACCTGTGTATTTGTGCACCAATTTTAATCTTGCAGTGTTTTAATTTATGAATGTCTAAGCAACACTAAATATGCAGTACATTTCTTTTATGAAAATTTCATAAGGCGAGGGAATATTGTATCACAAAGCCTGAATCATAACATGACCGGTTATGGGACAAGTGGATTGTCTCCTGCCTATCTGCTTGATAAGAACAAGCATTCACACAAATGAACAGTGACATGGGCTGGATTAAAACAATTAAACTGCCCTATCCTTCGCTTTTCTAACAGGATGGGTCTGATAGGACTTCAGTTCAGGGGCAATGGATTGATCTTTGGATATGTTCAAACATTCCCCCCCCCCCCCTTTAAATATGAGGGGGAGCTGAGCTAAAGTTACAAAATGGGATTTATTAGAAAGTGGAATAAACCTTCCAAAAACTGATCATGTCATTTCTCAATGTACTTGTGCCACCTGCCTGGATTCCAGCAAAATAAAAGGTTTCGTCTTGTCCTCTCCACCACTCCTGCACCGTTTTCTTCACATCGTCCTGTCTTGAATCGATGACCCCCAGGTACTTTTTAGCAGTCCAAAAAAGGTGGAAAACACACAGTGCCAAATCTGGCAAATAAGGAGGATGTGGCAATACCTCACACTTCAGTTTTTCCAGACAAGTCTGTGGGTGGGCATTATCTTGCAACCCATAAAAGCACTCCTCAAGACAGCAGTCCCCCGCCACTTAGATCGAATAGGAGGCTTCACATTGGTCTCCAGCGAGTCACAGTAACTTGCACTAGTGACTGTAGTACCCCTTTGCATGTACTGATTGACAAAAACTTGGGTGTGTGAGTGGCTGCGAGGACAAAACCTTTTTTTTTTCTCCTGGAATCCAGGCACTTCCAGGGAGGTGGCACAAGTGCATTGAAAAGGATGGAGACTCCATTGAGAAAAGGACCGTATCAGTTTCATGAAGGTTGGTTCCATTTTCTGATAAATCCCCATTTTCTAACTTGAGCTTGACTCCCCCTCATATTTAGCAGCAAGCTACACAAATGTTTGGACATCCATTTTATCTCACCAACAAAACTGCAACATTAACAAGTACCACTGATTAAGACTGTTGCAATTTTGATCCAACTTGGTGCTACTAGGTTAAATGGATTTCAAGGTAAAATAGTGCAGAAGTGGTACAGCAGGAGAAACACCCTGAGCCAATGTTTATTGTGCAACAAATAGTAGGGTACTTTTGAAATCAACCCCAGGTAACCAGTGATGAACAGGATTTATTAACCCTTATCCTCTGCACATGATAAAAAGTGGTAACTGGCAGTCATGCATTAAATGAGCTACAATGAGGTTAAAGCACATTAGCAGAGTTAGGTGGCAAGATGACCAACTGAGACAGAGGTCAGCAGAGTCGCACTTCAACTTTACCTCGGGTCATTTTTCTACAAACTAGGGGAACTACAACACAAATGTGAGCACTGACATTGTATGAAATAAGTCTGATTAAACAATTCACAAGGTACCTAGCAAAACCTCCACACTTAAAGGAGGCCATCTGTTGAAAAAAAGCAGGTAAGGTCATTCCGTAAAAAGACAGTTGGAAAGTACAATAAATTGAGGTGCATACACCGTTTAAACACCAAGCCCACTGCTGATCTCAATCCTTTCTTCCATGCATCCAGATTTTCTTTCAGATCTTTGATTTTTTTGATCTCAATGTTCTTTTGCCTACTCATAGCGATATTCCTCATTTCCTCCCTTTCTCAGCTCAATGTTTTGTATTTTGGAATTTTTATTTAAATTTGATCTTATTTTCAATTTCATCATGATTTTTCATTCATATCCAAGTTTATCTTAATATACTTCTCATGTAAGATTACTGCAAATGACAAGATACAAATTGCAGAATTTTTTTTTCCCTTCATGTTATGTTTGTTTCATTTTTGTCCTAATATTTTTCTCCACATTTAATCCTGGCAAACTTACCATGTATATTACTTCAATTTTACCATTATTTATTTAATTTATTTATTTATTTTTTTAAATATTCAAAGATGCCAGCTCCTTTACAAGTTTTTGTACAAGCACTGTGTTTACATATGCTTCAATAACCTGGTCACCAGAAATCAGATTTCTAAAATGCCATGTAAACTCTTGTTCAAGTTACAGAAACTGGATTATTGGCCTCCAAGAAACCTGGTGAACACAGAAAGAGGTATCTGCAAATAATCAGGTTATGTGGCCGTGTAAACCCTTAACCAGGTTACCATTAAGGATTCTGAGGGCTAGGCACATCTGCTGAACTCTTTCAGCCTGCACACGTATTTGCTTTCCATACACATTCAGTGGGCATGGGTTTAAAAAAAAAAAAAAAAAAAAAAAAAAAAAAAAAAAAAAAGGACCACAAAGTAAAATTTCCCAGAGGCAAATGTCCGGATGATCACAGTATTCCTTCACAAGGCTAAAGTTAACTTGTCTAAATATTTCAGAAATCACTATTTTTACGTTCAAGAGTTGAATGTGCAGCACTAAACTCAGTAACACAATCTCAAGAGCAGCAAGTTAACGAACACTAGCATAGCAATTTATTTCCATAAGAAATATTGCATTAGGTTACTAGTTACTTTAAAAATAATACAAATAAACTGAACTACCTAGTCCACCAAAAATAAAAACACCTACTATTATTTCAGCAGCTATGGATGTACAACAAGCAGCACATTTACCAGTATGCCGGTCCTATGCAGGGCTCAAATCACACAGCCAAACAAAAAACATACAATCTGACAACAGAAACCTATAATGCAACTGTCAATTTAACACGGAAGAAAACTCACATTCGAATTCATGGCGGCCGATGAAAACATTTAACTACTTTTACACACTTCAATGATGGAGCGTTTTGACAAAAGGAGAACCCAGTAGGTTTGTTATCCCAAATTAAGAAACCAGGATCCTCCCTTAACTTGGTTATTCACCGTAATCCAGTTGTGCATGTATTGCTCATTTTACCTCATGGAGTGAATAATACTACATTATTGGCATGGGATCCAACATTGAAATTTATAAACTACTAATGACACAAAACTGAGCTAATTAATTGCACAGGGGCATGTCAGACTTGAACTAATAAAGCACACCGCACAATGGACAGAGAGAGACACTTCCGATTTCTTAAAGGACTTTGGGAGTACAGTCATTTTAAAAAGACAGAAGACATCTTTAGGTTGCCTTCGATGTTCACAATGCTGTGTTTCTTGTCTAAACATCAGATAAATGCATATCTTAATATACAAGGGATGGATGGTATGAATTTTGTAGCTTAGAACAATTTGAGACCGGATTTTCTGGCATGATTTTACACAGTTTTTTTTTAGCATTTACAATCACTTGTCTGTGTAAAATGTTTGCATTAAGAACATATCAAGATAAAAAAAAAAAAAAAGTCAGAAACGCTATAATCTGAACTATTCTGTAACAGCTGTTGACCAGCACGAAGATCAACCTTTCCTTTCATTAACTTTTTGGCAAATTAGGATTTTTGTGGGCCACAAGGCTAGAAGATTGATCAATTAAAGAAAGCTTTCCAGCAGGTAAACAAGGATTGTTTGTCACCCAGTCGGGGACATGCAGCTTTACATAATTACTGTATCTGAATGCTTAACCTTTGAAATTCATTAGCTTCTATTTAAAAGGAGTACTGAGCAGTCTGCCTTATTTTTTAGGTGAAGTGTTCAGTTGTCATTTCCCCATCTCAAACAATACAGTATTTGCATATTACTCAGTCAAGCTGCTAGCTTCCTTTTAACCTTCTGCTTACCGAGAGCCTCTTGCATATGAGCACCAGCAGAGTGACACCTGAAGAGATGTTGGCAATTTTAAAAACAACGCGAGCCATTCAGAGCGACAGCTTGCTTTGTGCACTCCAATGTTCAGAGGCTGGACTCAAAAGGGCAACATGAAGTACCCAGTCAGGAACACAAATACAGACATATTAGGGTACCTGGTAAATATGTCAGCTTTCACTGTTGTGTAGGTTTAGGACTTTAGAATCAATTCAACCAAATCCTCCACTAAAGCATAAATACTGTGTGGCAAGGGTGATGAAGGGTTTTTTATTTTAACAAAATGTGCTTGCTTGCACGCACGCTCTCTCTCCCCACTAAAGTACAACGATTTTTCTTTATCCAATAAATAACACAGAAAATGCTCCAAACTCTTACAGAAATACCAATAATAAAATGTTACTCAGAAAGAGCCAGTCCATTTACAGCCCATTCTATGACCACATGCACCGACTGCAGAATGTCTTGGATAAAAACACCCCTGTCCAGCACTACTGCCCTCACAGCTGGCTTTCAGATGGTCTTATTTAGGAGGTCTAAAGTCTGGACGCATACATGTTTGGCCTTGGAAATACACTGCTTGACTCCATTTCCAATCCAGTCTGGAGGAGCACAAATTAAACACAAATAACTAAGCCCCACCTGGACTACCTGTCAAAACAAACAGAGCTAGGTAGGTAATTAGGCATGTTAGAAAGATTTATGGACAAAAATGTGGCAGGGTCATCCCACAGCAATATTATCCAACCCCAAAAATGTTTACCAATTTTTACATCTAAAGAAAACTTTTCTTGGCACATAACATGTCCATTTCTTTAGTGATGCAATGTTCCTGAACATTTTTGTATGAACCATTAAAGGGTGGCTCTATATCAATACGTTTTTCCAACACTTCCTAGGGAACCCCCATGACTGCATGTTTTAATGCAAACAACTTCACACAGATTGTGTTATTCTTAATTTTAATAGGGTCAAAGTAAGTTACCGGGTGATAGATATTTAAGAAATTAACAAAACTACATCTCTCCTATAGCTTTACATATGTTTCACTTGCCGTTTTTGTTTTAAATTTACCATTTCAGAAGGGTTTAATTGTATCAAAATACTGAAGATTAGCAATGAAGAGTGCAGCTAAAGGAGAAAATGAATGTAAAAGGAGCACAGCTACTTGAATATCATTTTCACTTGCCTACTCAAACATTACTTACATTTCTTATAAAGCAGCAGATTACTGTCTTATGTACAGAATGAACACAGCACTGATGACTTCTCGCTCCTTTAAAATTCAGAGTAGTCAACATCTGGATACACTTATAGTATAAAACTGTACAGAACATGGCAATTTAAAGAAATGGCCAGCGAAGCTCAAGGGTTTTGTCAGAAACAAATATTTCAGACTATTACTGTAAGAGAAACAGGCCAGCTTACTAAAGAATAAGATCAATTAAAAGTAACAACACACCAATTATCAAAGTGGTTGGTATAAAAGCCATAGGGGTTCCCTGAGACTGAACTTGAAAATTATGTTTTCCATGCAATTTTCTGCAGCTCTAAAGGAGTAAAAAGAATGATGAAAATATACAGCATCAAAGTCCATGCAGCCTATGAAACATCTTAACACTTTGAAAGGTCCAGGCAAGACCCCCCATTTAACAAAACGGGTCTTTGAGATAGACATTATTAGGTTGATGCCTTTATCCAACCTTAAGTCAATAAGTGCAATTTGTATATTTATTACTATTCGGTTTGTTATTATTTTCTCTCTTCTTGTCTTTTTAACTCTTATTCCTCACACTGAGTCGATTGCACCTTCATTTTCGTTGTACCTTTGGAAAAGTGACAATGACAATAAAGATCTATCTATCTAACATCCGAAATACAATTGGTTACATCTCTTTGGCATTAGAGCACATGCAGGTGAAGTGACCTGGACATGGTCACAGTGTCCGCAGCAGGCTTTGAACACAACCTCAAGGTCTGCAGTCCAAAGCCTTAACACCACTATGCCACACTGCCCGCCTGTACAATCTCAAGCTTTTACTTTTATAAAAAATGATACCTGGACATTTCTCTGGTGTTTGAGCTGAACTGATTTTTTTTTTGTTTTTGCTGTACTGCACTTTATTTGTAAATGAACATGTGATGATATCTGTAGTGATCTTTAAAAATTGGACCAAATGGTATAACTCATCCACAACACAGCCTCTTACAACCTACCCTGGAGAGTTAGGTACATGAACATAAACTGTGATGGAAATACCAGCATATCAAAGGATACAACTTCACTCACACTAGGCCAATTTGGAGTCAAACACCCTAACAGGCAGATCTTTTGTAAGCAAAAGCACGCAGATAAAAATTTAAAACGGACACCAACGCACTCACTAATATCACACAAACGCAGGTACTGGACCAGGAGCTGGAAGTTGGTTCAAAGAGATGTAAGGCATGAGAACTAAGCATTGTGTTGCCACCCATGATCCTTTAGTACAATTTAAAATGGTCACCCTAAAACCACACCCTAATGGGTGTCTTTTTCTCCCAATTTCAAGGATAAGTTTTCTATTTTTCCCCCCCAATTCAAAGCTATTACTTCTCAATCAAGGTACATATTAATCTGCCATATAAAACTGCATTCTAAAAGTGAAGCATTTTTTTTATATAAAATTATAAACATAGCTTGTCAGTTCTTGCAGCTTAAAATAGGGCTAAAGGGCACAGTTCCATAGGTGGATGCAAAAGCCATAAAACTTACCAAATATGTCCACTTTGAAGCAGCAATGCTTTCGATTTAAGAAAACTTGCCTTTCATATTCATGATGCATTCATAGGAAACCAAAAGAAATAATTTCATCACAGGTTCTCTGAATGATTTGTGGAGGTGGTTGGGGAGTATGTGCTGACAGCGTGTTGCCATACCCATCACACATCAGGATTAGGACCAGAGTGCAGCAGGCGACACCTCAGTAACACACTGGAACAGTGTGAGGTGTAAAATTCTCTTTTATGGTGGCTGTGGTGCCAATCCTGCTAACAAAAGAGTTTTTCCTTCAAGATGGAGGACCTACTTACTGGGCTGGATGCAGATTAACGTCATACCCAAGATGCAGGTGAAAGGGCCTTCAAGGGCCCAACAGAGCAGAGTCACTTCTGGCATGTATAGGATTCGACCCAGCAACCTTCCCATGAGGTAAGAAAATATTTCCTGTTTGTCTGCTCACAGCTGCCATGAGAACTGTGCAAGTGTGTGTGGAGTGTAGACTTAAATAAGGAAGTTAATCTGCATGAAACTAAACTCCAGTTTGAAACTGTTTAGCACAATCATTCAAGAAAGTGGTTCAAAAATGCTCCTGTCTAGGAAGTAAACTAAAACTGGTTTTTTTTTTTTGTTTTTTTTTTTTAAATAGACTTTCTTGTGGTAATCGCGATACCTTAAAAGGTATGGCTTGTAACACTGAAATGGAAGACCTGTGAAGTCTTACTGGACTTCTCAGTGGATGACTACTTACAGCAGAAAAGTAAAAGAAGATATGCTCCTGATCACCCATTACTGAAACCAACTGCAGATCCAAACAGATTTCAGACGAGTCATTTTGCTGCAACTACAAGTGAAGCAGGCTGCAATGTAGAGCAATACAGAATATTAACAAAGGAAATGTTGGTTAAGAGCAAACTGAACATTTTTTAAATGGAGTAGCTTTATGTAGGACTGCAATGTAGAGGCTGCTTCATGGATCTAGCAGACTGTTCTCCCTAACACATGTACAAAGCCATAAAGAACTTGAAATGGCCATTCCAGGTCAATATGAACAGAACTGTGCATAGGTCTGTGTGTAGAAGTTGTTCCTGTGACGGGCTTGCACCCATTTCTTGCTTTGCACACAGGGCCACAACTGGAGAGATGAGGTGCAGATGGCCAAATCACACTAATGCTTTATAAAGGGATAAACGAAAAAAATAAGTAACAAGAGTACACTATTTAACAATATTTGAAAGAAAAAATAAAAAAATCCAAGACCTGGGTTACTATCCAATAATATTCCAGCTTTGAAATTTGAATGTACTTGGCAAGTTTAAGAGTTTAACTCTCCAATTCCACCTGGGGGGGGTAAACATTAACATTATACAAATATAGTCTGTTTTTTACCTATATTATTATCAATCTTTAATTTAATATTGTTTTTTGTATCAGTAAGGTGCTGCTGGAGTATGTGAATTTCCCCTTGGGATTAATAATGTATCTATCTTTTATGTTGGGAACCAGGTTCCTATCAGCCCCATTTTAAACAGCAAAAACAAACACTTGAAATTTATAAAGCCAAAAGCTTCACTTCAGAACACAATTTTATGTGGCAAATTAAAAGATGCTGTGACTGTTAGAAAAATGATTTCATAAACTGCACACCTAAAATTCACTAAAATTTGCAGTGTGTATATGACAAATAAAATGTGATTTGATTGGAATGCGAGTTCCATAACCTCAATTTAAAAAGTTCCGAACCTATCCTTTAATGACAACACCCCCAACAGGAATGTCAGTCCCTCAAGGAGACTCCCGTTAATCTGCTGGGGGGGGGCCGTAGGGCAGCGTGGAACTTGCTGTGGTAGCTGGCAATGGGCATTCACTTTCAACCCTAGAGAATATGGAGCCTGCTTACTTACCTCTGTGATCATCTTACAACTCTTGCAGGGCCCAATCTGGCTGAATAACTGAAGGATCAGGACTTCCGTTACATCTCTGGACAGGTTGCCTACATAGCTGAAAATAGAAGAAGAGTGAAGAAGAAGAGTTACTAAACTAAAGCAAAGGTTTATCTCACGAAGCAAGCTGAAAACTCCCAGTTACAATTATTCGGCTCAACACAGTCAGTGGGCTCTTCGGTGGCTCCCCCCCCCCCCCCCCTCGATGTAAAGCGCTTTATAAATACAAGGTCTTCGCTTTAAAACGGTGAAAGGGTACATGGCATTCGTCTTCGTTCCACGCGTGGGTGAAAAGAGAACTCGGCACGGTGTTAAAAGCCGTCCAAAAGTGACCCGAAGTCTTTGGCGGCTGTTGGCATGTCAAAGTTTTCCATGGGCACCCCGGACTATCACTGAATTTAGACATTACGAGTGTCCCCCGCGTTCGTTCAAATGTCCCACATAGACCTACCGAACCCGCACTCCCCAGATCGAGGGCCCGCCTGGACCTACGCAGCGCCATCAAAACACGCAGTTACAGGCGCCTCTGAGTTTGCCGATCCTCGGCCTAACGAAAAGCCTCCACCTTGCGCAACCAACGACAAACAAAAACCGAAAGGCTCCTCAACTTAAAATAGTCAGACGTCCCTATGGCAAGGCCTGTTGCCGAGCCGAACACCCCCCGCGAGCTCCACGAGGCGTCGCCGTGCCCTTTAAACGCACTTTTATTTTCGGGGTGCTCGGTCAGCGCCGAGCTTCACATTGTGTGCCGACCGCTAAACGGAAAAGCACGCCGCCGACCTCTACAAGAACAACGTAGCGAGCAAGACAGCTCCCGCAAAGTTGGCTCACTTGTCCACAACAACGAGCACGGAAACCATCCGAACCCGCGCCGCCCCGTGCTCCACAACTCGACGGCCACGGACGAAAAGGGCGAACAAAGGGACGGCACGGCCTGCTAGGCATCGCCGCTTGACCGGCCAGTCGGCCGGCAGCCACCCTTCCACAAGTCGTTGGTGCGCAAGTGACGGCGGTTACAAAACGCGCCTCACAGGCACGCGAAAGGAACTCGCGCTTTCCTACTTACAGGGTCTTCGGATTGCTGTCGTCATCCATGGTCGGGTAGATGTGCGAGTTATCGTCGTGTAAACCCGCCGTATTTTGGGACTCCACAAACTGGCCCGGGAAGATTTCTTTCTCTGGTAAAAGGTAGAAAATGGCGGAAACCGGCGAGTCAGGAAAGCCAGAGCTGCACATGCGCATTGCCATCCCTTCCCTTCAGAAACGGAAACGTATTACGAAGCAATGGCATCCACTCGCTGCCCACCGAAGCGATTTAAATAGAGCGAGAGAGGGCCGGTCGCGCCGCGTGTCCACTACGAGTAATCTCATCAAAGGTAACCAATACACGGGCGCAGGCGAATCTCGTTTTGTTCTTTTTTTATTAACTTGATCAGCATATTTTACGTTGTAGTTCCGATTGGCACTGTGCTTTCGATCTAAAGCGTGACGCTGTAGATGCCAGCAAAAAAAGACTACAAATCCCGACAGGCCGCGCGCCATCACGCGTCAGAAGAGTCGAACCGTGACGTAACGGATATTATCTCGCAGTTGGTTGGTTCTGACTGGCGGTCGGCTCGGAATAGGCGGCTGCGGCTTGTTTGTCTTTGCTACACACTGATGTCTCTACCAGTAGTGACAGGCGGATGAAGACCCTTGAAGCTTCAGTAGGTTATTCCTGATTGTGCCAAGAAAAGATCTGAAAATACTGACATCTGGCGGTACACAGAACTCCTTCGAGCCGGGAGGGAGGTCGAGCTAGCCGAGTTTGAGCACTTACTTATCCAATGGTTTCAATCGGACAGGTACACTAAAACTGCGCTGTGTGCTCGTTTTGATCTTATGACAATCGTGTCGTCTTTAAAATGACAGTTAATGCACATGACAGTGTTCTACAATAAAATATTGTTTAAATGTGTTGTCCAGAATATTAATTTTGTTAATATTGTAGCGCCGCGTATGGGCTGGCCTGCGCTGGGTGCCCGTGGCTTCTGCGACTGCGGCAGGCCCCAAACTCCCCAGAGCTGGCACTAAAGTAACTCACTTGTATGATGGAATGCCAACTAACAGTGTGGCGACTCATCTTCCAGGCTGAGGTAACTCGTCAGCGCCGTTACGACAGCGGTGTCAACAACACAAATGCTTCGGCCCTCGGAGCCGGCGAGGCGCTGCAATCCGCTAGATGCCCCACTGCTTCAGAATTACGTGACAACCTTTTCACTTCAGGGGGATTTTTACTGTGAACGATTAGTATTTTACATTCACTGTTTGGGTAATAATTGCCCTAAGGAATTTAGCGAATGTGCTTGAGGAACTGAGCAAAGATGTGACGGTTTACAAAATGTGCCCACATCTCTTACAAATACCAGTTCTCTAATGGTATTTCACTGGGTTGCTTAATAAAGAACCATTTCTTTAAAGGCTTCTTTGTATTTGAATTTGGTTCTTTGGGCTTTGAAAAGGTTCCTAAAATGTGAACAACACTGAAGGTTTGAATGTACAGTAGGCGACCTAGCAGGATATTGAAGATCAAGAAATCTGAACCTTTAGCCCGTGTCATTGTATGCAGCAACAGACCTTTACACGTCACAACCCCACTGGTATATCAAACCCAGCCAACCTGTGGGAAGACCATGGGCAGTGTGGGCTTGAAAAGAAAAAAAAAAACTTGATTAAATCCTGCACTGACCCAATGTGGGGGCTCCAGCAAAGTGGGACTCTAAGGGTAATGGCTGGCAGTCTGAGCTCAGTAAGCCCCTCACTGGCACAGTGATGGTTTGACCCGCTTTTTAATGTTGTAACGCAGCGAATGTGTGCTGTCGGTGGCCTTTAGATTTGGATTGTAGAAGTCTAAATAACAGTTTGAACATCGGATTTCTATATTACTGTGGTGGGTTGGCACCCTGCCCGGGATTGATTCCTGCCTTGTGCCCTGTGTTGGCAGGGATTGGCTCCAGCAGACCCCCGTGACCCTGTGTTCGGATTCAGCAGGTTGGAAAATGGATGGATGGATTTCTATATTATTGGGAAAGCTTGTGTGCAGAGTTGGTTGGGTGTCTCTAGGCCTTGTCAGTTGACTCAAACAGTTTTCAAAAGTTTGTTTTTTTTCTGGTAACTTTTAATTATCCCGAGTTTGTTCAAAACAAAAACTCCAAATGCTTGTTTACTCCAAATACATTTAGTCCAACTCCAAAAACCGTCTCCAGTGTCTCACAAACTGCAGTCTGTCCGGCAGATAGTCCATCATCCAGGGACACCACAGGCTCACCCACCTGCATCTCTCTCTGAGGTGACCCCTTAACAGGGATGGAATTAAAGACACTGGAGAAATCCAAACACCTCATCCTCGGAGTGCTGCCAGCTTTGTCCGGGTGAGCGGAAAGGTCATTGCATCCTCCACTCCAGTCTTTGTCTGATAGGCAAACTGCAGTGGGTCCAGGTGGTCCACCACAAGAGCACTCGTGTAGTTAGTGTGTAGTGTAGTGGCCTTAGGGACAGACTGATGAGGTGACAGAGGACAGCACAGTGTTGGTCAGCACAGGCCTTGAGAACTCGAGGACCAACTCCATCTGGTCCCGCAGCTTTTCCTGTCTGTAACTTCCTCAGTTGTCTCCTTTCTTGGTCTTCAGTTATGGACAGTCAGAGGTGGACTCATCACTGGCCATTCCAGGCGACCGGGGGGGGGCGTTCATGGAACATCTCTTAATGAATTGGTTCAGGGTGTTCACTTTGTCCACATCCCCTTTGAGCCCCCGGAGTGCAGTCATTCTGCCCACTCCATTCCAGACACGTTTGATGATCTCACACACACCTAAATTCCCAGCTTAACCCCAAGGAGAAAAGAACTGAAAAAAATGACAGAACAAAATCCATCAGAGAATCAAGCAGGGTTCAGAAAAGGGACGACAAGGTGCAGTTTTCAAAACGGCAAACTTTAGAGAGACGTACACGCTTAACATCCATCCATCATCCAACCCGCTATATCCTAACTACAGGGTCACAGGGGTCTGCTGGAGCCAATCCCAGCCAACACAGGGCACAAGGCAGGAAACAAACCCCAGGCAGGGTGCCAGCCCACCACAGAAGCTTACATTTATGTGATTTTAATTTTAGAAAAGACATTTGATGAAGTAAAACAAACTGAGTGACTGGAGGTCATGTGACAGGCCGCTACACCAGAAACTGAAATCCAGGACACTTTTTAGGGGATGAGGAGGCTTGTGGTAGAAGTGCAAATGGAAGTTCAAGATGATTTGCAATAATAATCCGGTGTAGGGCTGCACTGTGAGGGGGGACACCTGAGACTCAAGTGGCACCATGCTAATGGCCAAGTTCAAATTAGACCTACAAATCAACTGTACACACCGAACACTCAGACCACCAACCAGTGAAGTGAAGAACATCGATGGCACCCGTCAAGGGGTGGCACAGATTAGGCAGCACATGAACTGCAGTTCTACAAGGTGACGTGTTGGGCAAGTGTAAGCATCTGAGCGACTTTGACCAGGGCCAGAGTGTGATGGCGAGATGACTGGCTCAGAGCGTCTCCAAACCATGGAGCAGGGTGGTCAGTAACAACAAGAAGGGACAACCAGTGACAGGCACCCAAGGCTCACCGTTACATGCTGGGTTCAAAGGCTAGCCTGTCTGAGACCGTCCCGCAGAAGATGATGATTATCTGGACAGTGGAATAGATGAAGATCTCCTGAACTCTCTTCTTCGTCGTGAAGGCCTCAGAGAGCTCCTGTCTCTCTCAGCACGGGGATAACACAAAGCTCAGCCACAAAAGTGAAAACGGGCCGAGTTAGCTTAAAGACGAGGACGCGTTGAGAGCAGATGGAATCCTCTGTGCCTGATGTCAGGCTGAGGCAGTCATGCATGGAGGGGCGCACTTCATTTTTGTTTATTTCAGTTATACAACAGACTCTAGAAAATGTAAATGTGTCCTGATGTCAATGTCAATTTATTTATATAGCACATTTAAACAAACATAGTAATGCTGTGGCCAAAGTGCTTTACAAAAATAGAACAAATTAACATAAAACATACATAGAAATAAAATATATGAACATAAAATAAAATACATAATAAATAGAAGTAATGTAATATAATCACAAAGAGGAAGCCATCAGTATTACTGAAGGTCACTGAATGCCAGTGACTAGAAATGAGTCTTTAATCTCGTTTTAAACAGTTCAATTGTAGACGACTCCTTTATATGATGAGGTAAAGAGTTCCACAGGTGAGGAGCAGCAGCTGCCAAAGCCCTGTCTGTCCCCCTTGGTTTTACATTTGATACGAGGGACAACAAGAGACAGCTGACCAGAAGATCTAAGCACTCTGGATGGCTGATGTTAAACACACAGTTCAGATAAATAGACAGGAGCGAGCCCATGTAAAGATTTAAAAACTAGCAGCAGGATGTCTGTTACATTACATGAACTCTATCTATAGAGGCTGCTTAAACGGAGACCTGCTCTGCATAGGTCCACATTCTGGATGTTAAAAAAGAAAACACATTTCATGGGGTGTACTTACTTTTTCACATGACTGCCTGTCAGGTCATAATCACTCAAACCTGGCACCGTGCATTCTGGCTGGGTCCAGTCTGGGCACTAATTATTAAATTAGTGATATTTTGTGCCAATTGTGCTACTCGATTGAAATGAGTTGAACTCTAAGTAATCGACGTAGACCACCTATTGTAATGTATTTTGTAAAACATGAAAATTATAAAATGCATCGCGTTTCTCACTCCAACAGATGGCACATTGCAAACATTTGCAGCAATAAAATGCATTGCATTTGTCATTCCAACAGATGGCACGTCGCAAACATTGGTGGTAATGAATGCATTACTACAAACATTTGTGATGCACCATCTGTTGGAATGACAAATGCAATGTGTCATGTCTGTATTATATGCCATTTGGTATGGGATTTGTTAAAAACAGTGCTAATGTTTGCAATTCACCATCTGTTGGAATGACAAATGCATTAAAGCTTGCTTTGCAATGTATTTTCTAATGTATGTAGTACTGTAGTAATTAAATGAATCACATTTTATTATTATTTTTTTTTATTGAATTTATTAAAAGCAAGTAACATTCCATACAAACAAGTCAAATTTAAGCTTGCAGTGCATCATCTATTGCAATTTATTTTTGTAATAACAACAACAACATTTATTTCTACAACACACTTTCATACAAATGATGGAGCTCAAAGTGGTTTACAGGATGAAGAAAGAAAAAATTTAAGAATAAAATTAGGCAATGCTAATTAACAAAGAATAAAGTAAAGTCCAAAGGCCATAATAATGTAATAATGTAATGCATGCAGTAAGAAAATTCATCACATTTGTCATTCCAACAGATGGTGCAAAAGCAAACATTTTTAGTAATAAAATCTTTAGGAATGACAAACGCAGTGCATATGTCTGTGCTATATGCTATTTGGTATGGGATTCGTTAAAAGCAGTGTTAATGTTTGCCATGTGCCATCTGTTGGAATATGAGTGCAATCTATTTCATCACAGTCAATGTTTGCAACGTGCCAACTGTTGAGATTAAAAAATACATTAAAGTTTGCCCTGTGCCATCTATTGCAATCTACTTCGTGATGCATGTAGTAGCAGAATGCATCACATTTGTCATTCTAACAGATGGTACATCACAAACATTTGTAGTAATAAAATCTTTTGAAATGACACATGCAACGCATATGTTTGTGTTATATGCCATTTGGTATGGGATTCATAAAAGCAAGTGTTAATCTTTGTGATATGCCACTTGTTGGAACGACAAAAGCAATGCATTTCATTACTATAAATGTTTGCAATGAGCCATCTGTTGGGATGATAAATGCATTGCAGTCATCTATTGCAATGAATGTTATTAGCCAATACAAGACGTAATGCATCCTCTTTAATAAAACCCCTGTGTGCGTCCAGTGTCCGTGTGTGTGTGTCTTCTGGTGAAGTGTGCATGCGCGGAGCACGGTGCGATGCTTCAAAGGCCACCTGATGCGTCACACAAGACAGAGAGGGCGGGACCTATAAAATATCGTGCGGCCGATCCAATCAGATTTCTGGAAATGAGGTAAGACTTAAAACAAAAGGCACGAAAAATCAAATCGGGTACTGAGACGCGGAGACCAGCTTCCCCAACAAGGTGAGATTAGCGTTGGTGGTTGTGCAAGTGTTCACTCTGAGGATGTCAGATTTGCGATTAAGAAGTTTGGCCCGGTAAAGTGTAAAGTGTCAGTCGTTGAAGGGGTTTTCCTAAATATACGAATTTTCATGATATTTCAGTACAATGACTTTTAAAAGTAGATTTATTTTCTTTTGCTGGGGAGAATCTGCTGATTGTCCACCGTTGTGACAGAAAATTAAATGCATATTACGGACAGCAAAGCCAGCATTACTGTCAGAGAAAATTACAGGCATTTTTTGGGAAAAATTTAATGAGGTAAAAGGTCCCTTGCCATTTAATATAGACTGTTCCTACTAATGTTTATGGACTACTGTTCTAGCGCCCGTTATTGTAACGGGCTTAATGTCTAGTGTAGTAATAAAATGAATCACGTTTGTCATTCCAACAGATGGTGCATCACAAACATTTGTAGTAATAAACTGCCTTACCATAAACGCTTGTGATGCCGTTTGTTGGAATGACAAATGCAATTCATTTTATTAGCACATACATTATATAATCCACTCCAGTGGGTGGCACACTGCAGATGTGTTGGTGACGTTGATTTCAGTCCCTCTCAGTGCCCTCTAACACTGGTGTGTTGTGTTACAGGCAGACTTCTGTGTTGTTTCTGTTCATTTTTGATGCTCTTTGTTTTATATGTTCCTGGTGTTCTGTGGGTGGAACCCCCGAGGGGCTCAGCCAAGGGACCACCCTCTGTCTGGACAGCTTGGTGATTTCTCAGTCCAGGGGGGCACATTTCACATGTTTGGCTTCAGCTGCCATTTCAGGTAAACCCTGCTGCCTTAGTTTTCCCTTTGCCTCACCAAATTTGTGTGCTTCTTTTACTTCAAATAAATACATTCTTCATTTGGAATGATTCTTCCTTTGCCCTTTTATTATGATTTGCATTTTCCTTAATTTATTTTGTACCTTTACTTAGATGTTTTTTCCCCAGAAAGGGTTATTTTTTACCGTGACGCCATTTTGTTTATCATGGGAGCCGCCATTTTGTGGCGCAGTTGTTGTTGCTGCCGTGCCAGGGGGGGAGTTAGTGGCTGTGACATCACAGGTGTCCTGGACTAGGAGTCCCAAAGCACTCAAGTCATTCCAAAAGCACTGCTAAAAAAGGCCCACTAGAGGGGGATGTCAGCATCAAACCCTGGCTGGTAGTGACATGAAACAGAGAGTCCTTTATAAATGAAAAGATTTCTTATGACAAAACTGTTCTGACTCAATAAAAAGCTCTGAAGAGCACAAAAGGAATAAAGGAGTTGCCGGCAGAGAAAGTTCCAAAAACACAGGCAAGAGGCGAAGTCAAAATGTACGTAAAGGCAATAAGTAGAGCGAACACAAGTCAACTCACCGCCCACTGGGCATGTTCAAAATGAGCCGCCAGGAATTGTGGGAGACTCTCCGGATTTATAGGGCGGGAGGGGGCAGATTATGGTGGTGATTGGCAGGTGGCCCCGCCTCTTGGGGGACGTCCCACAAAAACAGGCAGCCGATAGACATCCATCCAACCCGCTGAATCCGAACACAGGGTCACGGGGGTCTGCTGGAGCCAATCCCAGCCAACACAGGGCAGGAAACAATCCCGGGCAGGGTGCCAACCCACCATAGGACACACACAAACACACCCACACACCAAGCACACACTAGGGCCAATTTAGAATCGCCAATCCACCTAACCTGCATGTCTTTGGACTGTGGGAGGAAACCGGAGCGCCCGGAGGAAACCCACGCGGACACGGGGAGAACATGCAAACTCCACACAGGGAGGACCCGGGAAGTGAACCCAGATGGGTCTCCTAACTGCGAGGCAGCAGCGCTACCCACTGCACCACCGTGCCGCCCAGCCGATAGACAAAGGAGCTCAAAGAATAAAGAACAGGCTTAATGAAAGAAACGTAAATAAAAGAATCAAAAACGAACAAAAAGAAACCCTGGCTGAGATGGGACACCAGCGTCGTGGGTATGAGGGTCACAAACTGACACTGTGGGAAAAACAACCAGAGAATGCCACGTGTCTTTATTCAGTGAGTCCTCCTGATTTTTCGTCTATGCATTTTCAAC
Source organism: Erpetoichthys calabaricus (assembly GCF_900747795.2). NCBI lineage: Eukaryota > Metazoa > Chordata > Cladistia > Polypteriformes > Polypteridae > Erpetoichthys > Erpetoichthys calabaricus. The sequence goes on from NC_041395.2 coordinate 4,755,432, forward strand.
TGTGATTTAGGGTTTCCAATACTTTTTAATGACTTCCCAGTGACTTCTTTGTTTCGTTTTTCTGGTTCTTTATTTAAAAAAATATTTTCTCTGTCACCTTCTCAGTGTCAGAGCAGCACTAAATGTGACGACAAGGCTGAAAGGCCTCCAAAAAAATACAAAAGAAAATCCAGAAGCTTCACGGGCCTGCTGAAGGACAGGCCTCACCCCAGGCAATCTGACCCCAAAACCTCACTGGCAGGCCCAAGATGGGGTTCAGAGTTTAAAAATGTGCTCTTCAGGGAGGAGACCCACCCTCAGACTGCAGCCTCCAAAGACGAGGCAAACCCCAAATGTTCAGCGATAAGCGGCTCTTCTGCCGCCCCTGCCTCCTTCTCAGCCTTCTCTTCAACTCTCCACCGCCTCCATCTTCACCTGGTGATGACTTTACATCCTTTTCTTTGTCATCAGCACTCAGTTCTTGTCCCCCCCCCCCCCTTCTTCTCTTTCTCCGTTCCTCCCACCCACTGGTGTTTCCAGACTCCTCTCTAGTCGCCCCCGACCTGCCACGCTGTCTCTCCTTCACTCATCTGTGCACTTGCACGCGTCACCAGAACGTCACTCAGCACCTCTCCTCAGGAGGTCCACTGTTGACCCATCTCAAGGTGGCCTGTGTCTCTGCCCTCTCCTTTCTGTCTCCTCCAACCGAGTCTCTTCCTTTCTTCTAAAGGACAGACCACTCCATCCTTACCGGTGAGCATTCAAGGAGGACCACCCCACCCAGCACGCTGTACTTACTGGCCGCACGTGATAGCAGGCCAGCGCTACCGACGTGTCACCTGTGCTCATCCTGCTAGATGTTACTTCTGCCTTCAACGCAGTCACCCACCAGATCCTTCTTGCCAGCCTCTCTGACTCTGGCATCACTAGGTCTGCCCTCAGGTGGTTTGTGCCACTTTATGAGCAGATCTGACCTAGCAGGGTGCACCAGGTGAGCACAGGGTGGTCTCGAATGAATCAGCACTGGTCCCTCTGGTCTTCTCCTCACTGGGCCCTGTCATCACGGCTCACATCTGCACCTGTCATTCCCTCCAGAAGAGAAAGGAGAGAGCGACTGGCAAAGTCGGGCAACTAATCCATCTCCATTCAGCCTCGCCAAGTATCTCTACCGCCCAATAAGTCAGTCACAGCCTTGGGGTGGTGACCAATGGCCAGCGGTCCTTCAGGGACCATGTGCAGTGGTCTCTCTGCCTTGTATGACATCTGTATGACTCTCTGCTGGCCGGAGCAGCGGCCTGTGACCTTCACCAGCTAACCTCCAACGCCCAAACTGCTAACAGGTTTGTGAGATGGGGCCGGTGCTTCTGCTCAACCAATCAGCACAACTGATGGCCTAAGCCCCACCCACAAAAGCTCCACCTCAAATGAAAAGCTACAGAAAGCTTCAGGAACTACAAATGATTTGATCAGCTGGGACCAATGGCATCAGCTGCCCAAATCCAGGTGTGCAAAGCTCGTAGAGACTCGAACCTGGAACTGCTACCAGAGTGCCGAATGAAGGGTCTGAATGCTGGTAGGAATGGCAGATTTGGGGCTTTCATTTTTAAGAAACCTTTCCAAAAGCTCCTCACATTGTCATAATGAATTATTGACTGTACACTGATGTGCAAACATAACCAATGTCTTCATTTCATTGTTTTTTATATTGTTATATATTCATACAGTCAAGACAAATTTAACAAATCAAAGTAAAATTCGACCCTCAGCCAAGAGAAAGAGTCAGGAGCCAGAAATGTCTCCATTTCAATTGAAATCCACAACACAATAACGTGTGCGGACAACAAAGGGGTCTCAGTACTTCCTGAATCCACTGGATGTTACATGACCATAACTGGGAACAACTCATACTGGAAGTGTGAAAAAACAATTAAAAAAAAGAACATTTTAATGAAAAGAACAAGGGGCAACCCCTAGGCCCAGGTGAGCGTTTAAGACACCCCTCACTCATTCACTCGCGCACACAGCCTGAGGGTCTTGGCATCATGGCAGGCGTGCCGCTCCAGAAGTAAGGACAACTTCACATATTTACACAACGCGAAAACTTTATCTGAACCTTAATTACAATGAAAAAAAACACAAGGAAAACAAATATAAAGGATGAAGAAGAAGAAGAAGGGGTCTATGCCGAAGTATTCAGTTACCTGGAGAAGCTTCTTTCTTATTTGTGCAATGGCGACATCTGGTGGTGCCACCTGTCTTTACAGCAAAAACGCAACTAAAAGCTGGGTATTTGTGGGCTCTTGACTGTCTTGTGCGGGGCCTAATTAATGCGCAGACAAACTAGAGACACGATCGGGGGGTCCGATTATAACACGTCAGTGACGTCACCTCCTCTATACATGTAAAGACCAGCATTGCAAGGGAAAGGCTTCTTGGTACTGCCGACTTCAAAGATATACAGAGACAGATAGATGGATGTGAAAGGCGTTATATAACAGATAGATAGATAGATGTGAAAGGTGCTATATAATAGATAGATAGATATATAATGTGAAAGGTGCTATATAACAGATAGGTAGATGTGAAAGGCGCTATAAAATAGCTAGATGTGAAAGGCGCTATATAACAGATAGATAGATGTGAAAGGCACTATATAATAGATAGATGTGAAAGGCGCTATACAGTAATCCCTCCTCCATCGCGGGGGTTGCGTTCCAGAGCCGCCCGCGAAATAAGAAAATCCACGAAGTAGAAACCATACGTTTATATGGTTATTTTTATATTGTCATGCTTGGGTCACATATTTGCGCAGAAACACAGGAGGTTGTAGAGAGACAGGAACGTTATTCAAACACTGCAAACAAACATTTGTCTCTTTTTCAAAAGTTTAAACTGTGCTCCATGACAAGACAGAGATGACAGTTCCGTCTCACAATTAAAAGAATGCAAACATATCTTCCTCTTCAAAGGAGTGCGTGTCAGGAGCACAGACTGTCAGAAAGACAGAGAAAGCAAACAAATCAATAGGGCTGTTTGCTTTTAAGTATGCGAAGCACCGGGCACAAAGCTGTTGAAGGCAGCAGCTCACACCCCCTCCGTCAGGAGCAGAGAGAGAGAGAGAGACAAACAAACAATCGAAAATCAATTCGTGCCCTTCGAGCTTTTAAGTATACGAAGCACCGTGCAGCATGTCGCTTCAGGAAGCAGCTGCACAGAAGGTAGCAACGTGAAGATAATCTTTCAGCATTTTTAGATGAGCGTCCGTATCGTCTAGGTTTGCGAACAGCCCCCCTGCTCAATCCCCCTACGTCAGGATCAGAGAAAGTCAGCGCAAGAGAGAGAGAAAGTAAGTTGGGTAGCTTCTCAGCCATCTGCCAATAGCGTACCTTGTATGAAATCAACTGGGCAAACCAACTGAGGAAGCATGTACCAGAAATTAAAAGACCCATTGTTCTCAGAAATCCGCAAACCAGCAAAAAATCCGCGATATATATTTAAATATTCTTACATATAAAATCCGTGATGGAGTGAAGCCGTGAAAGGCGAAGCGTGATATAGCGAGGGATCACTGTATAACAGATAGATAGATAGATAGATAGATAGAAGTGAAAGGCGCTATATAATATATAGATAGATGTGAAAGGCGCTATATAATAGATAGATATATAATGTGAAAGGCGCTATATGATAGATAGCTAGATAGATAGATAGATGTGAAAGGCGCTATATAATAGATAGATAGATAGAAGTGAAAGGCACTATATAATAGATATATAATGTGAAAGGCGGTATATGATAGATAGATAGATAGATGTGAAAGGCACTATATAATAGATATAGATAGAAGGGAAAGGCACTATATAATAGATAGATAATGTGAAACGTGCTATATGATAGATAGATAGATAGATAGATGTGAAAGGTGCTATATAACAGATAGATAGATAGATAGATAGATAGATAGATAGATAGATAGATAGATAGATAGATAGATAGATAGATAGATAGATAGATAGATAGATAGATAGATAGGTGTTAGGTGTCACACTGCCTGTTGATTTCTTGTGCAGCATCTTACTGTGAAAATAGTGTAAATAAAAAGGAAAACAAAAGTCCCATTCCTATTTGCAACATAAATTTTTAATGCTGGTTTTCTTCCAGACCTGGGCTGGTTGAGGTTTACATCGTCCTTTTCCAATTCTAAACCCCATGCTGTTCTCGCTGCAGCTTTTGAAGCTGTCAGCCTTTCTTCTGCGTTTGCACAGGTGACGCTGCTCCGATACAATGGCGCTTTAGGTAGGCCCCGCTGTACAAACTCCTCCTTTTGATTCCTCCCTTTCTGGTTCTGCCCACGTAAACCCCATTAAGAGACTTTAATGTTTTCACTGCCATCACATATCTGTTCTTTTCTAATGCCGAGACACTCGTCTCTGATCTTATCACATCCCACATCGATTGTTGTAACTCCCGACTGGCCGGCGTCCCTTCTAATCTTACATCACAGCTCCAGTTGATTCAAAACGTTGCTGCAAGAGTCCTGACACAAACCACCAGCCGTGAGCACATCACACCATCCTGCTGCACCTCCAGCGGCTCTCCGTGTCCTAAAGGATTGAATGTACAATTCTATGAATGACATACATAGCATTTAAATGGAGCACCTCAGTGACATCTCCATCACTCGGCTTCTGTTCACCCACTGGGGTCCATCTTGCTGTGCCCAATGCTAACCTGCACTCTGCAGGTGACAGCAGGGCCTTCAGCTGTAGATCAGCAGGACTGTGGTGTGACGTCCCGACACTCATCAGATCAGCTGACTCACTTCATTCTTTTAAATAACAAATGAGAACTCATCTGATCAGGAAGGCGTTGAACTTCACCTGACATTCTGCACCTCTCTGTCCAGATACTCGTGTGTGTGTGTGTTTGTGTCATGTCACAAACGATGTCATCTGTTCAGGCTTTTCTTCGAGTATTGAATTTAGTATTTTACTCTGCTTTGTTGTCTTTTATTCCATTGAATGCGTTGGATCTCCTGTGTTTATCGTGTTTAATGTTCTTTGTATCCAAAGTCTAAATAAGTCTAAATGTCTAAATAAGTGTGCTGAGCAAGGGAAAGGCCCTGAATAAATAACATGTGTTATTATTATTATTATTATTATTAAAGAGGACATTTGTAATCATGTAATGAATTATTCTGTAACATGATGTGGAAGTTATTGATGCTTCACCTTGTCTGCTGCTGAACGTCTTTGACATCAGGCTGGAGTTTCTGAATCTGCGGATGAGTTCCATCCTTCTGCTCCAAGCTCTTCTTCTGCTTGATGTTTGAATGTCAGTGCCCGGGCTACCAGCCGCCGGACTTCACCCGCTCTCTCCACATGCTAAAGGAAAGCTGAGTAGTAAGACACACACACATCATCTACAGAGGATAGCCTCATGATAAAGATGCTGACATTAACATTTATATAAAATAAGAAAATAACCAGCGCTGCTGACAACGTATACACCACAAACAATCGCTGGCACTTTTCATATTCTACACAGTGTAAGGGATGGCCAGCAGTTTATCCCAGCTGGGACGCCCCAGTAACAGAAGGCTGGGACAAAGGACACTGCCTCCCCCGGGATGATAGATGGCATCCTCCCTAAACTGTAATGGTGCCCCCGATGTCTGCAGGGCACTATGGGACTTGGAGTTCAGCAACACAGCCCCGCAGGGTACCGTGGGTGCCGCCACGAGATGCTGCAGGGAGACTGGGGAGTCCCTACTCCAAAATCACGGGGATGGAAGCACAGAAGAACTTCCGGGCTGAAGAAATAGCAAATTCTCCATCTGACCCGGAAGTGCTAGCAAGTCACATGCGCTGACGAGGAGAAGCACTTCCGGGTCAAGGACTACATAAAGGACTACTCTACCTCCCAACTCCGGCTCACTTGCTGGGAGGTGTGGTGGAGAGGTTTGTGTGTTGTTGTGATTATTATTGGTATTGGATTGCCTGTTTATGGTGGCGGAGGTGCTTCAGGGCACTACAAGGAGAAGAAAAACAAATAAAAACCTTCTTGGTGATTGTACCCTGTGTGCGCAGTCTGTCTGTCTGTCGGGTTGAAAGGGGCAACAGCGACCCCTAGCGTCTTACAACAGTAACACACATGGACAAAAAAAAATACATGGAAAAAATCCAACAATGCCAGGCTAAAATGGAAAAAAATCGAGGAGTCAGACAGGAATCGAGCGAGCGCCTTACTCGAACTGAGAAACCCAAACATGCAGTAGCTGGCATTGATATTTTCCATGAAATGTTGCCAACTATTTATAATTCAAACTGTGAAAACATGACAACAACAACAACAACAGCATTTCTCTGTATGGCGCATTCTCATTCAAGAAGACGACAAAGAGACAGTTATCCATCCATCCAGTATCCAACCCGCTATATCCCAACCACAGGGTCACGGGGGTCTGCTGGAGCCAATCCCAGCCAACACAGGGCGCAAGGCAGGAAACAAACCCCGGGCAGGGTGCCAGCCCACCACAGAAGAGACAGTTATGTGAAATGAAAAACAAGTAAGATTAGGGAATAACATTAAAGAGGCAAAAAGGAAAGGCCAGGGGGCTGGGAGGACAGAAGAAAACAAACAAAATCTGCAGGGGTACAAGGGGGCGGCAAAAGACCACCCAGCCGCACTGGGCATTCTATCTAACATAAATCAGTCCTCTTTGTATTCATGCTTCACATGACAGGATTCTGATGAAGGTGGTCTCATGGACGACTGAGACCACCTTCATCCCGTCACCTGAGGGGCAGGGGCGGCCTGGCCATTAGGGCATTTGGGCAATGTGGTCCCGGTGGGCCGCGGACTCTGGTCTGATCATGGGCCTGGTTACTGTTTCTAAAACTACTAAACCTTATCTGTCCAGTACTGCCATTTCTACAGTCCAATATAACATAATGTATCACATCATCAAGTTGTTTTAGTTGTCAGTACACAACGTGGCAGCAAAAAATGTGCTCAAAACTGCCTTTTGCTGATTTCTGTTTCGCTACATTTCAGTTACCGTATACATTACTGTGATTTATTGTATCTCCTATGTAGTATTTACATTCTTCGGTACTAATAATTAGTTTAGATGATGTATTATGCATTTTATTGTTCTCTGGTCGTCAGCGTGAACGATAATCAGCTGCGATTATTAGTACGATGAAATAAAGTTATAAAGCACAGGATAGGAATCTTTCACAGGACGGAACATTTCTAGTTTATCGTTAAGTTAATGGAACATTTCAATCGTGTGAGGTTTTCATTATAACCTCGTGTAACAGTTGAGGCCCTTATCGACCTCTCGAACCCTCAGGTACGACGCAAAACACCAGGTAAAAGTCCAAGAATGATTTATTTGGACACTAATAAAGTGCTCAAAGCACCTACCCTCCACAATACTCATAAACTAATCAATAAACAACACTCTAATCAATCCTCCACACTCCCAGACACTTCGCCACCCTTCCTCCCAGCTCAGCTCAGTGTTCTGGTCTCCCAGAGTCCTTTATATAGTCCATGACCCGGAAGCGTTTCTCTCTTCTGTCCATGTGATCATGAACACTTCCGGGTCGGATAAAAACTCCTTTCTTCAACCCGGAAGCACGTCGTTTCTTCTTGTCATATGATCATGATGCACTTCCGGGTTATAGGGCACGTAAGAGTCCGACAGCCCCGTTACAGCGACTCCTGGTGGTCCCCATGGTATCCAGCAGGGCTGTGCATATAAACTACAAAGTCCATGAGGCCCTGCTGGAATTCTGGGGAACGTCCATGTTGTCGTGAGAGCTCCACCTGGCGGTCTGGGGGTGAGGGCCGGAATATTTAGCCGGCCATCCATCACACTCGGTTATCATTTATTCCATTGTAAATGAGCAGCTCCTGGCACGTGGACCCGACGTTGACATTTGACACGTACTCTAATAATGTGTAAGCCGTCTTACTACAGTTTTATTTTTCATTCAATTTCACTTCTAAGCATGTCGTCAAATTTGAAGTCGCGTCTAAACAACAGTGTGCAGATGACGTTTGGCCACACTTTAGATAAGAGTTCATATCATAGGCTCATAGCGAGCCGCCGACTCGTCACAAATTTAAAAAAAATGACAATGAATAACGGGCCGAGGGGGTCGACCTCGTCACGTCACTCGTTGAAGGATGGCCAGGCCGCTGTGGTGACCCAGTCCGCTCCTGCTCAGTGCCTTGATCAGGTGGTGGTGGCAGCGCAGATCACCACCACAGAAGAATCAGAAAAGACAGCAGAGAGTAGTAGCGATTAGTGCAGATTGTGGATCCGTGAAGATTATGAGAATTCTACAGTACACCAATATCGACTATTATGAATATAACTGAAATATAGCCACGAGAAATCCAATTAAATGAATGAGTTTTGTAAATTGTTCCACACTGTTAGCCTACTGAATGTCGAATGGTCAGCTATTCCAGATTCTAACTGCATAACAGCAGAGAGCCACCTTACCACTTCTTTTCAGGTGGGCTCATGGAATTCTAAGGCAGACCCTCATTTGAAGATCTGAGGTTACGACTTGGAGTGCAGGGGGTCAGACATCCAACATATAGGGCAGAGCAGATTATTTCAGCCTTTATACACCATTAGTCGTATTTCAATGTCAATTCTAAATGACACGGGTTACCAGTGTAACGACGCTAAGACTGGGTGATGTTCTCAGATTTTCTTTTTCTAGTTACGATTCTGGCTGACTGCGTTTCTGCACTCATTGCAGTCGATTGTTGTCTGTCGTAGGTGGGTCCTGAGAGGAGTGCACTACAGTCATCTAGTCGACTAAACACAAAAGCATGAACTCGCTTTTCAGCGTCTTGTACTGTAAAATGAAAGCAGAACCTTATCCTCTGATGTGTGATTGTCAGACTGCGCTATGCACATGTTGGACTATAGAAATACAAGTATATTTGTAATTCTATAACGGGAAGACAAATAAAGGAAGCCATTCACAGGAAGAGATGTGATGTTTGAATAGTGAATACAATTTTTAAATAAAGAGGAAGTGATTTAAAGATATCTTTGAAGTACATTAAAGATGTCTTAATTAGCAATGCATTTCAAGATATCTCTAAATGATGTAAAGATGTCTGGTGTGATGTGTGGGCCACAGACTTGCACAAGAGAAGAGAGGTGACTCCAGGTTTCTGAGAAAATCAGCTTTATTGTTCTGAAGACAGGAACAGTCTCGAGCATTTTATTCAAACGGGAGCTGTCACTTCGGCACATGAAAACACAGCAATCAACAGTGACAGTTATCCTGCATTCACTCCCTTCTTCAGATTAAAAGAACACTCTGGAGGAGAGATGACCGAAAGTGAGCACACGGCCAGGTCAGCAGTTTCAATGTTCCACACATCAACCTTCGGACGACAGACACATGAAGCGCCAGTTCCTGCCTGTTTCAGTGCACAGCACAGTTGAGGGGTTGTCCGGTGCCCATTAGAAGGGGTGCTGGGGTCTCACACATTCAATCCACCACCTGTTTTATTCATACCGGTGTGAACAAAGTGACAGCCGAAGTTGGGCTCAGCCAGATGCGACAGGACATCAGTGTTTGACGTGTGCAGAACCAGGACGGTGGCAGACATCAAAATCAAATGGTTGCAAGCGAATAAAACACCTAGTAGAGCCAGCAGTTTGTATGTTTCTGTCTGTAGAGCCACTGGAGCAGGGTGTGGTCAGTCGCAAGGGTAAACCACCTATCCCACAAGTAATAGCGGAGGCCTCCACTGTCCACGTAATCGCGCCAGACATTCCTTCTCGATGTTTGAGTAACGACACTCCCTGGGAAGCAATTTCCTGCTCAGAAAAGTGATGGGATGGTTGTCCCCATCAAACTTCTGAGAGAGGACAGCCTCCAAACCAAACACACTCACATCCTCTGTAGGATGAACCTCTTAGAAAAATCTAGATTCTGCAGAACTGGGTATAACAACATAGCAGTCGGTCTTCAAGTCAAGAAGGACCGTTCACAATCATCGGACCAGACAAGGCTGCGGTTCTTCCTGCCTTTTGTCAGGTCAGTCACAGCTGTATGTGCCAAATTCGGGATGAACCTCCCATAATACCAGTGAGTCTGAGGAAAGCACAAACCTGCTTCTGCATTCCTGGACGTGGGATATACAAGCACCTCACCCATCTTGACCAACTAAGGTTTAATCAAACCACAGCGTATAGAATACCCCAAATAATGGATTTCTGACATACGCAATTTACACTTCTTACGGTTAGCTGTCAACCCAGCCTGTCTCATGCTTGTACTTGAGATGTGTCCGCCAACCATTACTAAAAATGACCACGTCATCGAGATTCGCTCCAGAATACGTGGAATGGGGCCACAAAATCTGATCCATCATTCACTGAAAAGTTAAAGGTGCACCATGAAGTCCAAATGGGAGCCTGGTGAATTTGAACAACCCTTCTGGGGTGGCGCATTAGATACCTCCAGAGGTACCTGCCACTACCCCTTTGTGAGATCCAGGCTGGAAATATAAGTTTCTCCAGGAAGTCATCAATATGAGCATCGGGTATGCATCAAATTTGAAAATCTTATTCAAGCATCTAAAATCTATTCAAAACCAACAGAGCTGTCCAGGTTTTGGCAGAAGAACAATTGGACTGCGCCATTTGCTCTTACTCTCGTGAAGCACACCCAGTTCGAGCATCTGCTTCACTGCCTCCTTGCGTATCAAATTCCTCTCTGCTTCCAGTATACAATACGGGTGCATCTGTACCTGAACACCGGGCTTAGTCACAATCTTGTGTTCAGCATGTTCAGTCGGCCAGGCTAACATGAAAAGACATCAGAGTTCCTTCTGATCAGGGACAGTAACTCCGCCTTCTGAGTGTCTCTCAAATCATCTCCAATAGCAACGCAGTCGGAGACTGAGACCCCTCAGCAGGAGTGGTTAACACCTCATTAGAATCATGCCAGGCCGTCAAAAGATTAACATGCAATGATCTGAGTGGGCTTTCGCTGGCCGGGAATCCTAACCTTAAAGTTCACAGGGCCCATTCATTCCTCCACCACCGCAGGACCCAGCCATTTCGCCAGAAACTTTCATGGGTCAGACGGGATGCAAACAAGTATCTGATCGTCTCTTTTTGAATTCATGAAGGTTGCTTTTTTGTCATAATTACTTTTTTGTGCCTCCTGTTCATGTTGCTTGATGCTCTACCGTGATCAAAGACAATTTAGAAATGTGTTCTTGGAACGAAACAACCCGATCGACAAATTTCACCCAGTGAGTTTCAGTGTGAACCCCCACCCGTCCATTTAAAAATATCCAACACACCTTGGGGTTGACTGCCAATAAAAGTTCAAGTGGACAAAAGCCAGTAGATGCCTGATGGAATCATGAACCGTGAACATGATTAAGGGCAACACCATGTCCTGGGACATCGGGTCGTCATGAGCCACAGGCCGAATCGTCTGCTTTAAAGTCTTGTTGAATCGTTCAGTCGTCTGAGATGGTAAACAGTGATGCTCAGAGGTTTAACTGCAAGGCTCTCACATGGAGAGATGGTGGTCAAGGGGCTACCCTGGTCAGTCAGAACCTCCTGTGGAATGCAATACGAGTGAAAACTTCAAGTGTAGGCTGCCAGATGAATTTATGTAATGGTAGGCTACTTCATGTCATTCATTTTTAAAGGTTTGGACATTTCTAAGGTGTTAGTCTATTTTATGACAGCTAAAATGATTTTAAGTATTTATTATGGTCAGTAGTATATTATTGCAGGGAGTGCCATACTACACAACTTTAATACTTTTTCTATTTTTAAGTGTTTAATTTTTTTTTATATTGTTCCTCATAGGCAGATATTGCATTCTGATAGAAAATTAATTATGTTTATTATGCATTTATTTGATTGAAAAATTGTGTATTGTCTCTTCAAAATTTTTCAAAAAGTTCCATTCCCAACAGCGTGATGATTCAGGATCAGTTGCTTTGGAAAAAGAGACTCAAGTTATGGTTATTTATATTAGTCACAAGGCCTCATCTCAGGTTAGCACCTTAAACGTTAACATTATATAAAGTTATTGTCTGTTTTTACCTGCATTATTATCAATCTTTAATTTAATATTGTTTTTTTTGTATCAGTAAGGTGCTGCTGGAGTATGTGAATTTCCCCTTGATATTAATAAAGTATCTATCTATCTATCTATCTATCTATCTATCTATCTATCTATCTATCTATCTATCTATCTATCTATCTATCTATCTATCTATCTATCTATCTATCTATCTATCTATCTATCTATCTATCTCTTACATAGTGCCTTTCACTCTATCTATTTATCTATCATATAGTGCCTTTCCTATCTATCTATCTATCTATCTATTGTTTTTAATCATTTTCTTCTTTTCCTCTTTCTTTTTAAGGTTTGCATTAAAGAGACGTCTCTCAATGAATTTCTACTGAAGAAAATTCGCCATTTTTCCGGTTTGTGTCATCTTTTTGTGTTTGATGGGTACGTATTCTTTATAATTCCATGTGTCTGTTTGAAGGGCCTTCTCCATTATTGGGGCGAGTGTCTTATTTTTATTTATGTGTATCATGGCTGAGTATTCTTTATAACTCCTATCTATTTTATGTATTTCTAATGATACGTCCATATAGAAAAGACATGTGTAACATCCTGATCCATTCTTTCTCTTTTCTTCCTCTTCTATCGTCTCCATCCAACCCTTTTGGAATTCCAAGATGCCCGCCTTTAACTGCTGGATTCCAACTCCACACAGATGTAAAACCAGAGGTGTGTTATTCTTTTAGCTCCTAATACTCCAAAGATGTTGTGCAAGTCTTACTTTTAAGTTTATTTCTGGTCTCCCTGATACAGATTACTGTCGTGCAATCAATGATCACCTCTTAAGTCACATATACAGTTTGCAATTTATTGAATTATGGAAATGATGGTGAGTGACTTCTTTTCCAACCGTATATTTTCCATTTTTGAGGATTCTTGTAAAATCCCAGTGTTCAGCATGAAAAGCGTCGATGGAATGTGCATGTGGTTTACTGATTTTACGTCGGACCGACACACCTTGAGGTTTCTGTTTTTACGGGAGGCCGACAGCAGTAATGGTTTCTTAGCACACCCGTCTGTCCCTGCATTTCTTCATGTTAGTTTGAACAGACACACTGACCTCTGCAGTAAATGTGCCATTTCTTATTATCATCATCTTGGATCAGTTTGGCTTGTCTAAAGAGTCTGAGACTTCATCTCAGGGAGCGTCTGGTGCAGCCTCTGCTTTTCAATGTGTGGAAGACAATTTTAGTAGCTGCTCAAAAATGAATTCTCTACTGTGCCAATTCTGTTGAATCTGAGTAGCGGAGAGAGTTTACTGAGCCTCTATATGTATGTTTTTATGTGTATAATAATGAATGGGCTCCTGTATCCTTAAAGAACACTGTATTTGCTCATTGGTTTTGTTTTTTTGAACACAGTTACAGGGCCATCTTAACACATGGGCATGCTGGGCACTTGCCCGGGGGACCCACGCTAACCTGTGTAGGTTGTGACTTGCTGAGTGGCTGTGTAGGTAGGGGTCCCAATGCACTGCTCTGCCCAGGGGCCTATGATGCTGTTAAGATGGCCCTGCACAGTTATGTCAAGAGAGTTAATGTGTGCACCCTTCAGTGCTGCGATTAATTTGACAATGCTGACTACATAATGGGAGTCATAAATAGATGTATCAACGATGCCACACTGCGGGTGACTAAATGGACTTATCCCAGCCAAAATAGTAATAATTCATTACTTCTTCTTCTTCTTCTTTCGACTGCTCCCAGTTGGGGTGGCCACAGCAGAACTTCTCCTTCCATACTATAATAATTAATTACTTGACACCCAATAACTGTGTACAAAGACATTTAAAAGACTAGAGGGCTTCACCTTCTGCTCGCTTCCCTTGCCAACCCCCCGGCCTGCACTAGGTGCCAGCCACTTCACGTCTCTGCCGCTCACGTATGTGGATTTCTCTTTTCAACAAACAATAAAACTTTTAATTCTCGCAGATACGCCTCTTCATTGGGTGGGGCAACACTACTTTTCCCTGATGGCAACACGAATTAGACAATCTACACGTCTCCGGACTTAAAGTTTAAAGGCAAACAAAATCTCCATCCTTCTGTCATATCACCTCGCTGCCCATGTATTCGATCTCTTTTCACTTTTGCCTTTTCATCAATAGCGCATTGAATTTGTTTGGAATGACATCGTGACAACAAAACGTCTAACTGCTGTGAGTGGAATCTCGTTCTTTCTCTCTACATGACAATAGCATTCACACAAATGAGAAATGACTGAACCGTGGGCGTGGCTGTAATGGTTTTAGATGTGGGCGGGACTTTTCCAAACCTCTTTGCAAAAGTCTTGTCTCGCCGGGATTTCACTTTCACCAAAGGACAAATCTTTTATTTCTCGCGGATACGCCTCTTCATTGGGAAGAAGAACACTACTTTACTTTTTTTCCCTGATGGCAACACGAATTAGACAATCTACGAGTCTCTGAATTAAAGTTTAAATCTGAACAATATATTCAATCTCTTTTCGCTGTTCCGTTATTTCACTGAGTAATAATTTCCGTTTGTTTTGCACTCATGTGATCTTTACTTTCATTTTTTTTGAGACTTTCGGATTTTCGTACTTCCATTATCTCTAACCTGCTCTGCATGTGTATCACGCCAATGTTATTGAAGTCTTTACGACATTCTATTTTGTCATCTACTCTTTGTCTTTTATTTACAGCCCCGGGCGTCGAGAAATCTCTTGGCATAAAGTCTTGTCTCGTGGGATGTGAAAGTCTCTCTGAGAAAGTCTTGTCTCGTCTCTCTTCCCAAAATTGTTTTATAATAGAGAGTCAAGTCAAGTTGGGGAGCATGCACTGGTACAGTGTGTTGCTGCACCCACTAAACGACAAAACAACTTGGGATCCCGGTTGGCAACCCTCCTAGGCAGACACGCAGTCCAGTGCCACCTTCCGGAAATGATCCTCTATCTGCCGCAGCCAGGTGTTACATGGGCGACCCCTTGGCCTGGTCCAGCCACTCGGGTCCCAACAATGAGGATCTTATGAGCCGGATCACCCTCGGGGAAATGTGCCACATGGCCATAGTGCCATAACTGGCACTCCCTCACAATGCAGGTCATGTGCCTCATTCAGGACTCCATGAGCAACACAAAGTCAAACCAACTGTACCCAAGGATTTTCCGGAGAGACACAGTACCAAAGGAGTCCCAGTCTTCGTCGCAGGTCACTGGATAGTGTCCATGTCTCACAAACAGGAAGCACCAGGACTCTAAAGACTTGGACCTTCATCCTTTTGCTGATATCAGGAGCGCCACACACCCCTTTCCAGCGACCTCATGACCCCCACATGCTCTCCCAATCCGTCTACTGACTTCACAGAAAGAGTCACCAGAGTCACATGAATGTCATTGCCAAGGTAAGTAAACCTCTCAACATGACAAATCATTAAAAATAAATGTAGTACAGTATTCCATTTTTGGGCTGTAAGTGATCCCTTGCTTTTAAACATTTAGACAGGCAGCAGATCATGAGTTCACATCCCGGGTCCTCCCTGCAGTGGGAAAAGCGCCATATAAATGTAAAGATTTAATCAATTCTTTACAAGTATATGGCACTTTTCCCACTACTGTACTTTTTTCCTCGTTTTATCTCCAGAAACAACTATAATTTATTCATTAATTTGTTCATTCGTTCATTATAGTTGTTTCTGGAGATAAATGAGGAAAGAAAAAAAACCACGTCTGAGGCTTTGTTGTTGTTCACTCAGAGTTCACGTCTGCCATATGAGTGAATAAAACCGTTTGAATGAAATACTGTACTTAAAAGTTCTATCAAAAAACCGAATCCCACACCAGACAATCACTCCTTTAAAACTGGGGCTCCTTTTCACAGCATGTTCACAGTTTCGTTAATAAGCCCACCAGGCAGTCTTCCTTAGCACAGGTTTAACTGACATATTATGTAAATGTTGGGCTCGTGAGCTGGTGGTCAGAGACACGAACACAATGGATGTTCTTCTGAGCAGGAGTGCTGTCAAACGTACCAAACCCCCAGTGCCACACTCAGCTTTCTGGAGCCTCGTCACACCTGCCATAGAGGGTCTGTACACTGAACGTACACCTGGGACCCTTTTACTGTGAGGCAGCAGCGCGACTTCCATGCCACCATGTCCCCCCCCCCACCCCCCCCCCCCCCACCCCCCCATGTGTAATACCTGCTTTAATGCATTTCATCATGAAAATGATATCAAATATTTATCTTAGCATTCGAAATGTTCTGGGAGCAGGAATATCATGAAGTGAATGGATTCTGTGCGGCGATCGCTGCCTGCGGCTCCTCTCAGTGCAGGAGGAAGTCCGATTAAGAAGCACATAGCAATTAACTGGCTCAGGAAACACTTAATACGAAGCATTTAATGTGCTATATTAGACACGACGAGGTCAGAGAAAATCTATTAAATCAGACATTGATTTTAAGATGAAGTTTACAATGTTCTACCTTAATGACAAAAGAAACTACGAGAACAAAGTCAACATGTCAACTTTAATCTCGACATAAGCATCAAGATTAAAGTAGAAATGTCGAGAATAAAGTCGGCCGGTTGAGTTCATTCTCGACATACACTTTTTTTTCTTCTCTAACCCTAATACACTTTCATATAATTAAATAACTTGTCATGTCTTTACATTTCTCGCTATCTGATGTATGCTCTCCAATTGAATTGAGGTAAATCACTTGTGGACACTAGATGGCACTGTCGCTCCTCAAACCCAACACAACAGACACCAGGCACGAGTTTAAAGCATCCATCCATCCATTTTCCAACCCGCTGAATCCGAACACAGGGTCACGGGGTCTGCTGGAGCCAATCCCAACCAACACAGGGCACAAGGCAGGAACCAATCCCTGGCAGGGTGCCAACCCACCGCAGGACACACACAAACACACCCACACACCAAGCACATACTAGGGCCAATTTAGAATCGCCAATCCACCTAACCTGCATGTCTTTGGACTGTGGGAGGAAACCCACGCAGACACGGGGAGAACATGCAAACTCCACACAGGGAGGACCCGGGAAGCGAACCCAGGTCCCCAGATCTCCCAACTGCGAGGCAGCAGCGCTACCCTCTGTGAGTTTAAAGCATCGACAGCTTATTTATTTTTGGAAACTCTTCACAATTTTGTTTCCCACCACCACAGCCACAAGTAAATACGTAAAACAGCACACAGTTCTTCTCTCTTTCTTCCTCCTCCGCTCCTCCCAGCAAGCTTTGCCCACCTTCCACCCAACTCTGGCTCCCTTTCTGTCAGGTCGGTCCAGTCCTTTTATATTGGAAGTGCTTCTGCTCTTCTGCCCACGTGGCCTCAATTTTTTTATTTTTAATAAATTTGCAAAAACCTCAAGTAAACTTTTTCACGTTGTGTGCAGAATTCTGAGGAAAAAAAATGAATTTAATCCATTTTGGAATAAGGCTGTAACATAAGAAAAATGTGGAAAAAGTGATGCACTGGGAATACTTTCCGGATGCACTGTAGATAGATAGATAGATAGATAGATAGATAGATAGATAGATAGATAGATAGATAGATAGATAGATAGATAGATAGATAGATAGATAGATACTTTATTAATCCCAAGGGGAAATTCACATACTCCAGCAGCAGTACACTGATACAAAAAACAATATTAATTAAAGAGAAATAAAAATGCAGGTAAAAACAGACAATAACTTTGAATAATGTTAACGTTTACCCCCCGTCCTGCTCCACTGACAGACTGAGGAGATTGTTCCTCCTCCAAACTATGCGACTCTTCAGTTCCACCCGGGGCGGTAAACGTTAACATTATACAAAGTTATTGTCTGTTTTTACCTACATTTTTATTACTCTTTAATTTAATTTTTTTTTTGTATCAGTATGCTGATGCTGGAGTATGTGAATTTCCTCTTGGTATTAATAAAGTATCTATCTATCTATCTATCTATCTATCTATCTATCTATCTATCTATCTATCTATCTATCTATCTATCTATCTATCTATCTATCTATCTATCTATCTATCTATCTATCTATCTATAACATGAACGGGTGCCTTTGATTACGTGCTCAGACCTCTCCTTATATTAGTGTTAGGAGGCTCAGATTAAGACCCAGCCGTGGACAGAGTGTGAGGGCCGATGAACTGCTCTCACTGACACACGTTCCACTGGATCATTTGCTACTGATGCCCACAATGCCAAAAAAAAGGAAAAAAAAAAACAGTGAAGTTGGAGAAAAACACACACAGACCAAAGTAGAACATGAAGACCCCCATATGGAGAACATTAAACAGAGTACAGCATGTGTCAGGGGGCGGCAGACTGCAGCTTGTGAGGCTCAAAGACGGGGTCTCTGATGTGGAATAGCCCCAATCTCCTATTGTCTTGGCCTGTACGCCTCAGACTATAAATATAACAGCAGATCAGGTCACTTGTGGAAATTCTCAGATAATTCTGAACTTATGGGGGGGGTATTTATAAGGGGGGGGTGAGACAGAGGAGAGAAATCAGGGGGTAGCTTTGAGAATTGTCAGCAACTCAACATCAGCAAAACCAGGGAACTGCTTCTTGACTTTCACCACAAAGAGCCTCTACGCCCGGTCACTATTCAGGTAGTGGGGTGTGCAGGTGGTCCACTTCTGCAAGTACATGGGGGGTTCACATCAGTGCTGGACAGGCCTTGGAACACAGAGCAACTTGAGAAGAAAGAGTTGACTGTGCGCCTTTAATGCGGGTAATGACATCCTTTACATCAGCGTTTCTCAACCTTTTAAGTATTTGCGACCCGAGTTTTTATAACAGTTTAATCGCGCCCCCACTAACGTTTTTTTTGAAACCCTAGTAAAATGTATTCCTATATTTTTTTGCTGCCGATACAACGTTACGAGTTTAAAATTTTCCTACGAATAGCAAAATGACACCACATATGGCAACATTTGCGCCCCCTTTTTTGTTACTGCGGGTGAGCCCCACAGTTTGAGAACCGCTGCTTTACATGACGTGTAACTCTGTCATGGCCAGTGTGATTTTCTATGCTGTGGTGTCAAGAGAGGCCCACGAAATCAACAGACTGAATAATAAGGCAGGCTCAGTTATGGAACACACTCCGGACCAGTACTACTGCCGCTCCCTATAGATAGATAGATAGAAGATAGATAGATAGATAGATAGATAGATAGATAGATAGATAGATAGATAGATAGATAGATAGATAGATAGACTAGATACTTTATTAATCCCAATGGGAAATTCACATTCTTCAGCAGCAGCATACTGATACAATAAATAATATTAATTAAAGAATGATAATAATGCAGGTGAAAAACAGACAATAACTATGTATAATGTTAAATGTTAACGTTAATCCCCCCCCCCCGGATGGAATTAAAGAGTCGCATAGTTTGGGGGAGAAATGATCTCCTCAATCTGTCAGTGGAGCAGGACAGTGACAGCAGTCTGTTGCTGAAGCTGCTCTTCTGTCTGGAGATGATCCTGTTCAGTAGATGCAGTGGATTCTCCATAATTGATAGGAGCCTGCTCAGCGCCCTTCGCCCTGCCACAGATGTCAGACTGTCCAGCTCCATGCCAACAATAGAGCCTGCCTTCCTCACCAGTTTGTCCAGATGTGAGGCGTCTTTCCTCTTAATGCTGCCTCCCCAGCACCACCACCCGCGTAGAAGAGAGCACTCGCCACAACTGTCTGATAGAACATCTGCAGCATCTTATTGCAGATGTTGAAGGACGCCAGCCTTGTAAGGTAGTATAACCGGCTCTGTCCCTTTCTTGCACAGAGCATCAGTATTTGGCAGTCCAGTCTAATTTATCATCCAGCTGCACTCCCAGATATTTATAGGTCTGCACCATCTGCACACAGTCACCTTTGGATGATCAATGGTCTATGAGGGGTCTGGGCCTCCTAAAATCCTACCACCAGCTCTTTGGTTATACGCAGAGTACGCAGTCTGCGTAGGGCACCAACTCCCAGGGGGGCACCATCCAGCTGCTCAAAAAAAATCGTTTTTATATATTATAATAATAAATTTAATATTAATACATATACATATACAAATAAAACAAAAATATAAACGTATATATTGCATTTTACCGGTGAACGCAGAGTAGGATAAGCACACGTGATGACGCGCCGCGCCCTCACCTCTGTTACGGCTGCCTATCTGGCCAAAAATGATAATAACTGAACAATATGCCTGGTCCTGGAAAGAGACATCAACTGTCCGGCGCCGAGAAACGAAAGAAAAAAAAAGCCCAAGATGAAGCCCGTGAATCACTTTCAGGTACGTTCATAATCCTGTGAAACTTTATTTTATTCTCGGTCGACCTCATTTACGACTTTGCCTCAAGAAAAAGCAGAAGGGTGCCTTTGTAAATTTTGAACTTTGGAAAGCTCCAGCAGATGACAGTGTTGATTTTATTTCAGTTTATTATTGATTATTTTATTTATTATAAATGTTTTATTTAAAGTGTAATTTTAGTTTGTATTTTTTGCTGTAGAGCTAGCAATTGTAATTTATAATGTACAAATTTATTTATGTATTTACTTTTATTTGAATAAAGTTCTATAGTAGGTGTTTTTTTTATTATTTTATTTTTACTTCCGTAATATTTGGGGGAGGGGGGCACAAAAGTAAATTTCTGCTTAGGGGCACCCATTTGGCCAGCAGCGGCCCTGCTCCGGACAAACCTGCAGGTAATAGCAAAGGGGAGAATTCCAACAAAATTGAATGTCATTGTGAACAATGCTACCCATCCTCTCTGTGCCACACTAACAGTGACTTTAAGACAACGAAACATTTAGCTGAAGTTTGTAAAGAAGCAACACTCCTGCACAATGCCTCACCACACATGTGCATGCTCTCTCCTTAGCTAATGCAGGACGTTTGTTTTTCTTTTTGCTTAATTTAATTTGAATCGTTTTTACTTCTGAAGCAAACTTACCTGTATCTTGTAAAAAGTCAAACCTGTAGTTTTGTCGCTTAATGCAAAGGCAAAACAAACCTCAGGGTAGGCAGCACTGCGAAGCAGGCTGGAACAGGAATAGAGACACGCGAAGACGCTGGCTGAAGTTACATTTGAATAACTGGATAAGTTAACACTGCGGTGGGTTGGCACCCTGCCCAGGATTGTTTCCTGCCTTGTGCCCTGTGTTGGCTGGGATTGGCTCCGGCAGACCCCCGTGACCCTGTGTTTGGATTCAGCGGGTTGGAAAATGGATGGATGGATAAGTTAACAGTTGAATGATATATACTGGCAGCAACATGATTCGCTGAAGTTGAGTCTGATTGACACTTATCCCGCTGTGCACGGCACCACCTAACACACCTTTCATCTCCGCTCCACCCCGTGCCGTGACAACTTCCGCCCACGCCTACCACCTGACGTCACGCGCTCGGCGCTTACGCCGGAAGTTGCCGACATCCCGCTCGATTATTGACATAAACTGGAGCGTCTCGGTGTTGGAATGTGCCGCGTCTTCACTGAGATTTGAAGGAGATACCATTCAAGAGCTGTACTCGCCAGTGGCATCGATGTCGGTAGAAGGGTCGCAGCACGGGGGGTGAGTGGTAAACCGTGACGAACGTAACAAATGTGAATAGCTTAAAATGGCGGCGGCGACGGCCTTATCTCACTGCAGCTCCGGCAACCGAGGCAGAGGGTTGGATTGTTTTGTGAAGGAGCTTGAATGCTAAAGCACCGACCTGTTTTGAGCTGTTCACCGGTGGAACCTGTTATGCAGCCTTTTTTATTACCAAATTATTGGTTATTATAGTTGCTTTTCGTTTATCGGAGGGATCTTCGAAGAAGTCTCGTAATCCGTCTGCTTTAAGAGCTGCTGAAGCGCACCCTTGCCATGTCCAGATATCGAATATGCCGTGCAGGCTGATCGTGTAAACCTCAAAACGGGCAAACGGATAGAAAAGGAGTTCTGTAACATGATCGAGAATTCTGGCATTGGCTTCGGCTTTTAAGAGGAACAGTTGCAAAGGGAAATATATAAATGTTATTTAAAACAAATCTTAGTAATGTAAAAGTATATTGTGGTGTAGCAGTAGTTTAGCACCATGGATAAGTACAGTGAAAATGAAACGTGCCCCCTAGTGACCAAGACGGTGTAATGGCGATTAGGGTATTTAAATAGCCTTTAAACCAGCCAGGTTATCAGAACTGTTGAAATACAACCTGCCATACAGTATACTGACTGCACTTTCTGAGCAGAGTCGTGGGGCAGCTGGAGCCCATCCCCGCAATCGGTGACGCAAGGCAGGAACATCGTAGGGCTAACACACATACACCCGTGTACCCCACGCAAGGGGAATCGGCAAGCCAACAAACCTGCTGCATGTCTTTGGACTGGGATATGAACCCCGAGTCTCCTTCCTGCGAGGTAGCAACACATGGAATGTTAGTTTTAAAAATAAAGATGCACATTACTCGTTACTTAGACAATAAAAAAAAAACTAAATATGATATGTAGTTACTTATTATAAAATGTAATGCCGTGTGACTAATTGAGATACAAATCCCAAGCTGGTAATCAAAATAAATCTCCATTGTCATGAGCAAGGAGGAAAAGAATATTGCAACTGTCAGTACTGCTCCATTCTAGGTGGAGATGGTAACTTAAAGGGTTTAGTGCTGTTCATTTTAATTTGCAGTTTTTAGTGCTCTTTATTTTAAACCTTTGTTATTTCTTAGGATGTCAGTCCTAGCATTGGTATGGTAGATTATAAACCCCAGTAAAGCTTATTTTAAATTTAATTCTAGTGCTCAATTAGGAACATATTTAGTTCACGGCCAATTACTAACATCCATCCCCAAACTGCACCTCCAGCGATATGTGGGAGAAATTCCGCTAAGCCACCGGGTCACATTGTTTGAAAATATCTGTAGCACTTAACTGGATTAAAGCTAAACTGACGCTTTATGGTCATTTACTCCATGGTCCTTTCTTTCTCCAAAAGTTTTATGTTTCTTATGTGAATCTTTCATTTTTCCATTCTAAACATGGATTACATTTACCATGTGTCAGTAATGATAATTAATTAATAATTGTCCTCACAGGTGGCGCAGTGGTAGTGCTGCTGCTTTGCAGTAAGGAGACTGGAAGATTGTGGGTTTGTTTCTCGGTTCCTCCCTGTGTGGATAGCACTTTGAGTACTGAGAAAAGCGCTATATAAATGTAATGAATTATTTATTAATGAATTATTATAATCATTAAGTTCTTAATCACTAACTTGGGTATAGGATTAATGGAAAAAAAATAAATTGCCAAAGACACATGAAGCACACGACAAGAACAACAGCTATAGTTTTAATGAAATGTTAATATCTTGGTATTGCAACAGCAGCAGGAATGGGACCCATTTCATTTCTGTTTCAATCGAAGTGCAGACGGAGTGTAGGGCGTCTTTGTCTGTAGCCTCCCACTGGCAGTGTCATGACACCCAACAAATATCATTTCTAGGTGGCCAATGAAAAGACCTGTGCAGGATATTTTGGATGCATGGAATGTATCAGGATGTCTGATTCCACTTCACTCGTGTCATGAATCGCACCAATCCAACATTTTCATACATGCACCCAACATGGCCTCCAATAGGCCTAATGTGAGGGACGCATCTGATCCATCAGCAGTGTGTGATCGTGAGAGGACAGGAGCTCAGGTGCTACTTCAGCGGTGAATATTCAGAAAGTCCGTCAATTGACTATCTTCATCAGACCACCCAGCTGACTTGGAGTTTGCCATCTTCTGTAGGGATGTAACAGTGGTAATGTTCAATCATTGTCCAAAAAATGAAGTGAAAGAAGGTCTACTAACCTGGTGTAATGAGACAGATGGTAGTCACTATCAGCTGAACCAAAAGTACAGCTTGGGAGATTTGTGGCCATATTGAGACAGCTAGGTTCAGAGCAATTCGTTATTTGATCTGTGTGTGTGTGACCGGATATAGAGGCTCTGGTACAGTAAAAGTCAATAACCAGGAATGGCAGACAATTGTTAAAGTTCTCCACCAGACTTTATTATTCTGTCTCATCTCCTTTTGTCAATTGTTTTAAACAATTGTACTATAGATATGATTAATTTTAATTGCACAGTGGAGAATGTAATGGTTTGTAATCTTGCACCGTTGCCAAGTTTTGGAGGGTTTAGATCAAGTGTAATATTCATTGAATTGCAAGTTCCTTTAACTTGTTACATACAGCTTTAACATTTACAGCTTGCACATTTATGTGGCTCGTGATGAACTAAACATTTTAAGGTCTTTCAGATAAAACTAGGCAAAAATAAATAATATTGTGAATTAAATACGTAGTCCACCTCCTCTGTGCTCGGTCCACGGGAGACCCCTTTACTGAGCTGCTCGGGCATTTAAACTGACCACAGCATTCCATCACTTCCAGCTTGTGTTGAACGTGAGGCTTGACGTGGACTGGTATGCTGTACTGGCTGTTCCCTCATTCTGCTTTACAAAGTGGAGTGTTGGGCACGTTTCGGTCTGACATGCCTTAGTTCTGCTCAATATTGCATGTATTGTGTCACCAAGCTGCCAGCCCCTCTGCTCTTTGAAGTTTATGTAATTAAGATCACTTGACTGTCGAAGCCATCTTGAATTTATATGTACTTTATAATGCATTGTGAGGAGTAAGAAGCCAAATGAATAGGGAGTCCTGCGTGTACCCAAGGAGGTCACTTGCTGTCCACATTGTTTTTTTTTTGAGTTTCATCAGTTTCACATTGTATTTTTCATGCAGCTCACCACTTTTGTTTCTCTATCCTGTGAAGGGCTGATGCCCCTTTTTCACTCACTTTTTTCACTCATTTCTCTTGTACTGCTTGTCCAGTAGCTTGATGGCTGAGGTCTCCAGGACTCTAAACAAATCCAAAGCATATTATGGGATATCATCTACTGTTAAATTCTGCTCCGTACTTGTAATATTTTTTATTTTTATATTGTATTGAGGATTTGTTCTGTTTTGTGTATTGTATTGTATTGTATTGTATTGACCCCCTTCTTTTTGACCCCAACTACATGCCCAACCTACCTGGAAAGGGGTCTCTTTTTGAACTGCCTTTCCCAAGGTTTATTCCAAAAAAAAAATTGTATGGAAAAAATGGGAGTTTTTCCTTGTCTTTTTAGAAAGTCAAGGCCAGGGGGCTGTCAAGAGGCAGGGCCTGTTAAAGCCCATTGCGGCACTTCCTGCGTGATTTTGGGCTATACAAAAATAAATTGTATGTTGTTTTGTATGAACTAAAAAAAAAAATTGTATTTTAGTTTTGTTTATAATGTGTTTTATCTATTGTTCATTGTCCTTGAGTGTTTAGAAAGGTTCTTACGAATAAATAAGATGTATTATTTTTTTAACTCTGTGTCCCGTTTCTCCATGCAGTCACAGCTTGTGGTGCCTAAGTGTACCTCATTAGTTACAGCTTTATTTACCAACAAATATCCAGAGACAAAAAAAAAAAAAGTGTTCACTGTGGGTTTTTCTATTTTTATATTGTAGGAAGTATTTTTAACCCCTAAATATTGATATTTTGAAATGGACCTTTTTAGAGAAGCCCTACTGGTCATGATGTACCACCCTTACATTTTTGTTTAGCTTTTTAAATAAACAGGGAGTGGTGTGTTTTTTCTTTTTTTTTTTTTTTTTCCATGAGTGAGTCAGTCATTCAGTGAACTTCACTGTTTATCTGTCTATTATATAGTGCCGTTCACATCTATCTATCTATCCATATCATTTTTTATACAGTGGGACCTCGGGTCACGAATGTCTCGGAACACATACAAATCGGGTTACGACCAAAAAGTTTGCCAAACTTTTGCATCTGTTCATGACCACACACTCGGGTAATGAACAAGCCAGTTTCCCTTCTGGTTTGTACGCGCCAATGATTGCTGCACGTGTTCAGTCTCTCCCTGTGCATTCGCTGTGAACTCCTTCTGCTCTATTTCGTTTCCCTTCACAGTACATTGTTCTCGTTTAGACGTGCATCGCGCAGAGGGACTTGACCTCAAAACTGTAACCTCCTCACTTCCTTCATGCCAGAACTTGGCTCATGCAAGGTTAGTTTTTTTGGTTGTTTATGGTTAGTTTTTGCATAAATTACGGATTTTTCAAATATTAATTTTTTTCCCTGTGCTTAAAACTCATTTAAAAAAAAAAAAAGTGTTTACAGCGATCGGTTCGTGACGGTGTTAGCGTGAACTCTTGCAATGCTAGTTTTCTCTGTTGTTCAAGGTTTTCTCAGTGTTACTCAATGTTTTTACATTTAGTTTACTATTACGCTGTGCATTCTATGGTGTAATTAACTATTGTGCTTAAAAATCTTTTAAAAAAAAAAAAAAAAAATATATATATATATATATTTACATTCAGTTCGTACAGTCCAGAACAGATTAATTGTATTTACATACAATCCTATGGGGGGAAATCGCTTCGGGTCACGACCAAATCGGGTTGCGACCAGTTTTGTAACGAATTACGGTTGTGACCTGAGGTTCCACTGTATATCCATTTACATTATTTATTATACATTTATTTTTCAGTATATTTATTGAACTTCTGTATAAATCCAGTTTTCCTTAGGGGACAAATAAATATCTGTCTGTCTAACATTAAGGTCATACAAATAGAGGACAGGAAAATGTGGAAAAATGATCTGCTGTGGCAACCCCTAATGGGAGCAGCCAAAAGAAGAAATCGAGTACTATAGCGTGCAAGTTTTTATTTTTATTTTTTTCTCTTTCCTCTCTCATCTCAGAACTTATTATTAATGCATTATTGTTTATTTTTGGATGCAACTGCAAAGTAGGGGAAAAAATTAAGAAAAAAAAAAACCCTGACTACTTCCTAACATTGAACCATTACATAACAGCAGAGATTGTGCCATTCCTGAGAAATGTGTCAGCATGTCACCTGTAATGAGAGAGTGATTTTTTTCTAGCCTTTTGCCCAGCACTACCAGGGTAGGTTCTGACACCTGTGAACATGAATTGAATGAAGCAGGTTTGAGGATGTATGCTGGTTAACCTGCCAAGTCAACACGGCAGGATCCACTCCATAATGGGCTGTTAGATTGATGCAAGTTCATGTCCTCCCTTGGCATGAATACAAGAGCTCTTTGTCCATCCCAGACCCCCAAAAAGGCAGCATTCCAGCTTGGTTTGCTTTGCACCTTTTTAGATCTTTAACCATGTTTTTTTTTTTGTTTTTTTTTTTTGCATACCCCTTGGTTTCAGAGCATAGGGTCAGCCATTGTACAGCGCCCTTGGAGCAATTGTAGATTAAGGGCCCAGTAGAGTAGGATCTCTTTTGGCAGTGACAGGGATTCGAACCGTCAACCTTCTGGATACCAGCGCAGATGTTTAGCCTCCGCCCATTTGTGGAGTTTAGAGTTAGGAGGAATGTGCTGGTTGTAATAGTCGCCCACATGTGGGTTGCACATGCATCTCTCCCTCTCTGTCACTTGCATTAGCTCAGTTTAGAGTTGCCAAGCAACCATTTTGGTTTTCGTGTATTGGATCCAAATATCTCATTAGAGTTAAGGGTCAGGTTCAGTTTTTTGTTTTTTTTTTCCCTTCTTTGTTTTTTAAGAAGACTCCTTCTGTTTTTTGAAAATCTTCTTGGTCTTAATCTCATGTTTTTGTGTAGCTTAGGTAAGGCTGACTAGTCGTGTTTTGTTTTTTTTTTTTTTTTTTTTGATTGGTTTAATGGCTTCTTACTCATAAGGCCTAGATCACCAATCATTTCCTTTTGCCAATTTCTGTAACCTTGTCTTGTAGCACTTCTATCAATACAGATCCCTAACACATGGTTATACAATTATTATATTGACCCTGTCTGTTCCTTGCTTTGGAGGAAAGCATCTGCTAAATTAATAAATAATAATTGTAATCATGGTGCCAGTGTCTAGAGCGCAGGTGTCTAACTCCGGTCCTCAAGGGCCGCAGTAGCTGCATGTTTTCATTCTAACCATCTTCTTCATTAGTGAGCCGTTTTTACTGCTAATTAACTTCTTTTGCTTTAGTTTTAATTAACTTGACTCAGACCCTTTAATTGTCTGTTTTTCCTTAATTAGTAGCCAAACAATAATGAGACATCAAACAAACCACCATATGACCAGCTCACCTGTGCCTATCACACAATATCTGAAAATAAATAAAGGTGAAGGTCTCAGTAAGGTTGATCTCTCAGGTCACTAAAACCATTTTGAAAATGTTCTTAGAAAAAACAGAAAAATCAACAGATTTGGAAATGTCTGCTGTGGCAGAATGAGAGCAGCAACAAGCCATTGAATTAAATAACGGGCTTAATTAACAGCAAGAATCAGCTTCTCATTAAGAGACTGTTTGGAGTTTGAAATCCCAGTTTAGCTGGTCATCTGTTGGCTCGTTTCATGTCTCATTTCTGTTTGGCTGCCATTTAATGAAGAAAGGAATCGATTCAGAGGACTGACTCCTTAAAAACCGGGCTATTGAAATGAAGGGATGGATAAGGAGTTAATTAGCAGTGAAAACTACTCACTGATTAGGAAAAGGGTCAGAATGAAAACCTGCAACCACCAGGCCCACCAGGCCCGGAGTTCGACACCCCTGGTCTAGAGCGAGGCCTGGGGGAGTATGCAGGTTAACCGTCTCTCTCTTTTTCCAGGGCGAGGTTTGAGATTTGGAAGTGGTGACCTTCGGTTCACCATGCAGTTCCAGACCTCTAGTGTTGGCGCATTAACAGGTTGGATTTACTTGTTGTAGGCCTGAAGCCATCGTCCTGTCCTTAACCCTGCCTAACCCCTAAAGGAAACCTTTAGGGTGACACTCCAAACAACTTAATTGTAAAAGATAGTATATTATTAAAGCAAAAAAATACTGTAACAAAAGGTTTAAATGCAGATAATACCAATGGTAATTCTATTACTTTAACATGTTGCCTGCTTAAACTGTTCCTGTAGAGGATTCCAATCAAGTTTTTAGGCTAATTAACAGCCCTAGTGGCCATGCCGCTTATGCATAAAGATGGAGTTACAAGTGGATACTGAGAGCGTGTTCCTTGCATATCAAGAGAACTCCCTAGGTCCCTTTTTCCAAGTGTTCTCTTCTTTGCTGTTATTTCTGTTGTTTTGAAAGCCTGCGTACTCGAGATATAGTTAACGTGCAACACATTGTTAAAGTAACCAGCAGACTTCTTGAGATCCAGAGAAATACCCGAGTACAGACCATGACTTAAGAAAACATAAAGATCACATTCATAGCGTAAGGCTTTCTTGGTCAGCCTCTGCACTATAAACTCGGGTTTAAAAGTTCAGAAAGCAGTAGAATCCTGCAGCGCTTCATCATTAAACAGGCTGTGGCTGTTGCTGCTCAGACAAGAACTGTAATGAGTTCAAAAGATCAGAACTGGATCACTTCCATGTAACTGTACTCATCCAGAGGGGGTGGGTGGTCTCATGGCCTGGAACCCCTACAGATTTTATTTTTTCTCTCCAGCCGTCTGGAGTGTTTTTTTTTTCTGTCCTCCCTGGCCATCAGACCTTACTCTTATTCAATGTTCATTAGTGTTGTCTTGTTCTAATTCTTACTTTGTCTTTTATTTCTCTTTTCTTCATTATGTAAAGCACTTTGAGCTACATTATTTGTATGAAAATGTGCTATATAAATAAATGTTGTTGTTGTCCTGGTGAGGATTATAAGTGAAATGTTTGTATGAAGGTACATGTGACTTTTCTCAATTCAGTGTAAGTTGTATAGAGATGAGCTTTGGCTTTACACACACATTTGTTTTATTGCCTTTTTTTATTATTTCTGTGACTCGCACACACACATTTAACCAACTGAATAGTTCTGTTCTATCCATCCATCCATCCATTTTCCAACCCGCTGAATCCGAACACAGGGTCACAGGGGTCTGCTGGAGCCAATCCCAGCCAACACAGGGCACAAGGCAGTAACCAATCCTGGGCAGGGTGCCAACCCACCGCAGGACACACACAAACACACCCACACACCAAGCACACACTAGGGCCAATTTAGAATCACCAATCCACCTAACCTGCATGTCTTTGGACTGTGGGAGGAAACCGGAGCGCCCGGAGGAAACCCACGCAGACACGGGGAGAACATGCAAACTCCATGCAGGGAGGACCCGGGAAGCGAACCCAGGTCTCCCAACTGCGAGGCAGCAGCGCTACCCACTGCACCACCGTGCCGCCTAGTTCTGTTCTAGAATATTGGAAGTCTTACCTTGGCATTCAGCCTTAACCATCATGTGTTGCAGATTTGCACAGTGACCCATTTTGGTGATTTTAATTTTTTTTTTGGTTCTGTAGAGACCGGCGCCGTAGCAAGTGGGACCAGCCAGGCCCTCCTATGAATTCCGTGCAGCAGCCTCTCATGATCACATCAGGTGCGCCACCAGTAACGCCATCAACCGGCCTTTTCACTGCCCAGGTGGCTCCAACTCATGGCCTCGGAGTGTCTGCTTCTGGAAGCACTGACAGTTCAAGCACACCTTCTGGTGCACTGGATGCAGCTGCAGCAGTTGCTGCCAAGATAAATGCCATGCTGGTTGCTAAAGGCAAACTGAAACCCTCTCAGATCGGAAGCACGGAAAAGGTAACTGCCGGTTAACTGTGAGACATTGCTGATAATGTAAGACTAATTAGTGATGACACTTAGTTTTTAATGAATAGAAAACAGCTTTTGAGTGTCGTCTGCCTTGGCGTTAGAAATCTGTTATTATGGGAAATATCTGCGAGCTTTGAAAGTCTGTTTTGTGGTAAGTGTTCAAGGGGAGGGCTGAATGGTACACTGATGTGTTATTTTACAGGTGCAAGGGCCTGGAAAAGCCCAGACAGCAGCCAAGGCCAAAGATGACCTGGTAGTCGCCGAGGTTGAAATCAATGATGTTCCTTTGACCTGCAGAAACCTGCTGACAAGAGGCCAGACACAAGATGAGGTTGGTGGGCACACTGTTTTGTGTGTTTTCTAAAGATAAAGGTTTTTAAAGCCAGTGAGGCACTTGCCAATAATTTTTGTTTCAGTTTCTTTATGTGATAGAACTAACATTCTCCCATAAGAACGCTAAGACACGTGCATTTTTATTTTTGTTAGTCGGCTACACTGACTTCCAGTAATAGAGTGGCAGAGCTGCTTAGTTTATCTAACACTGAATTGGCTGACAGTAAACCTCTTTTACTCCTTGTCTATATTTCACAGGTGGTTCACTTAGTGGGTGGTCCCTGTTCTTTGGAGCTCTCTTAAAAATAAACCCATCAGTGTTATTCAAAACCAAAGCTTTTCACTCCATTATAAGCAAATCTGACTGTAAATTTAAGGAAGCTGTGCTTTTGCTTGTAGCTTAAACAGGAATACTTTGACCACATTCTCACAGTCTTTGTAGCTAAAGTGATTGGTGCAGATTATTTATTTTGGTTTTTGTGGCCTGTGCCTGCATCTATTGCACTAAGCCTTTTAAATCTTTATTTCCATAAGATGCTAATAGACATCCATCCATCCATTATCCAACCCGCTATATCCTAACTACATGGTCATGGGGGTCTGCTAGAGCCAATCCCAGCCAACACAGGGCGTCCTCACAGGTGGCGCAGTGGTAGTGCTGCTGCTTTGCAGTAAGGAGACTGTGGAAGATTGTGGGTTCTCTTCCCGGTTCCTCCCTTTGTGGATAGCACTTTGAGTACTGAGAAAAGCGCTATATAAATGTAATGAATTATTATTAAGGCAGGAAACAAACCCCGGGCAGGGCGCCAGCCCACCGCAGGCTAATAGACATTTTAAAGTTAATAATAATAAAGCAGTTACAGTACGTGTATGGGTTTTCTGTAAATAAAACAAAGGTGTTATGTGGAGGCAAGTCAGATTTCCAGAAGAGCTGGAATTAATATGAAGTTCATTTATCTAACAGCTTTATTGGAGATAGGTGTGAAGCAGCCATGACAGGTTAACAAGCTTTTGTGATTCATTAATCATTGGCCCTTTTCAGTATCGATGATGGAACTTACACCTTTATTATCTTGCTTACCTTTCCTAAACATTTCTGCAGCAGAGACATTTCTATGCATTACACAATAAACTGAGAAGCACGATTGTTCTCCATTTATCCTCGCTATGACCTTTTATTCTTTTCTTAGCAATCTCATTCCCACAAAAGTATTGCTTTCTTGCTATAAATGTCTTGACATTTCACACAATACGCTTTACACATGACTTTAATGAACTTTAATGAAAATCAGTCAGAGCAACAGTAAGACAAACCTTTTTTTCTTTGTCAGTTAATTATGTATTGAAACTAATAAAGAATTGCATTGCGCTTCTCTCCATAGTCCTCTGTACCCGCTTTGTAGATGGTTTATGAGCAAGCACATGGAGCGTTCTTGTGGGGTACGCTCCCAGAGTGGGCTAATGTAGTGCTTCTGTTTTATTTATTTATAAAGCATCAAGGCTGACAAGTGCTGTACAATAAAACTCAACATATAAGATGCACGACAACCAAAGGGTAAAAGAAACAAACACATAAGAGCTGAAGAAATTCATAATAAAAAGTACATGGATAGTCAACATATCATACTGGGTTAAAGGCCTGGGAGTAAAAGTGTGTTTTTAAATAGGATGTAAAGATGGCAAGTGAAGGAGCCTGCCTAACATGCAACGGTAAATCATTCCAGAGTTTTGGAGCTGCAACTGAAAAGGCCCGATTAGGAACAGGTAAAAGCATCTGGTCTGCTGACCTGAGAGGGGGAGACGGTACATAAGGGTGCAGCAGTTCAGACAGATGGGGCCTAACCATTAATGGATTTAAAAACAGATACTGTACGAGGATCTTAAAATGGATTCGAAAACGAACTAGAAGCCAAAATTGGGGTAACTTGCTCATGCTTGCTGCTGTTTCATGCTAATTCAGCCTTGATAATACAATACATAAGTGCTTCATAGATTGGTGCACTGAATAATGGAATAAAGAAGAAAAAATATACATGGCAGACATGGTGAACATCACTTGTACAATACAAAATGATATAAATACAGAATTGTAAATTTAATGATGCATCTGTTAATGTCAGATGTGTTCTCCTTACCTAAAATATCACGGAACATAACTTTCGAGGTCAGATCTTTATACTCCTTAATCTTGTCACAGGAGAGTTGATATGTTCATGTTGTAAGTAAGAATGTCGCTGCTCCCTTAACTTAGCAGTAATGACCACATAAACTACAAGGTTCATATCAAAGTTTGCCATCCACATTAGCATTTTCAGCACGCTTTGTAAAAGTTTATAATCCACTCGCCGCATACAGCTGAGAACGCCGTTTAATTGTGAATCAAACCCAAATTGATTAAAGCGAAATCTTAAAGGGGGGGATCAAAACTGACTTCTTTGTGTAGACAGATAATGAGGTAAAACTGCTTTTCAAAGTTACAAGTGAGTGTACAATTGGCTGAGCCTTCAAAATAAGTATACTGTAGATTGGTAATCCTGCCAAAGTCAGCACCCTGAAGTATTTGAGTGTTTCAATTCCCATTGTCTGATGTGGGGAAACTGAAAAAGAAGAGGAGATCAGAAGTCACATGTTGACATTTTACAGATGTTTATTTTTATTTTATTTTTTCTGTCCCCTTATTGAGGCTGTCATGAGAGACCCAGCATGTTTAAATTTACAGACTTTTTGTAGTGTGTCATCAAAATGTATTTGTTTTTGGTGGTTGAAAAAGCCATTCCAGTGTGAATGGAATTCCAAACCAAAAAAAAAATCGTCATCAAATGCATTGTGTTAGTGTGGCCCAGGACTGAGACAGTGAATTTAGATTAGACATTGTTAAAGTGCTGACGACCTGCGCATGTGGGTAGCTTGGCAGCAGACGACAGGTATGGAGTTAGCTGTTGGATAGTTGATGCCTGATCATTCTCTTGTGTATTTGCATAGATCAGTCGAATCAGTGGAGCTGCAGTTTCTACAAGGGGCCGGTTTATGACTGCTGATGAGAAATGGAAAGCAGGCCTTGGGTAAGTCTCTTAAGGATGTTCTAATAAAGTTGCCTGATTAAGCAGGTGCATGTTTCTCTTATTCGGGCTGCATACACACTTGGTACTGGAGTAGTACGTTAGAAATGTGTTCTGTTCTATTGAATCAGTTCACAACTTTGTGTTTTTTGAGGCTGTCATTGCCGCCTTTTTGGTTCATTCATATATTTTTGGAAGATTGTGGGTTCGCTTCCCGGTTCCTCCCTGTGTGGATAGAGCTTTGAGTACTGAGAAAAGCGCTATATATATGTAATGAATTATTATTATTATTATTATTTTACACTTATCAGAAAGTGACAAAGCAGATTCCATCTTCTGCACTTTTTTTTTTTTTTTTTGTTAATGTTGCGTTTTTGTTAATCCGGTAATACCTTGGTTAACACATCCTCTGAGATCAAAACTCTTTTATAAAGAAGTCCGCATAAAATACAGCATGCCTGGGTTAGTGTACCTGTTGTAATAGTCATTGCCCAACTTGTCTACATGCAGTATTCATCAGTCATTGGTATTGTGTGTACTGTAGAAAGAAAACTTCCTATGGGAGTGCTTAGGTTCTTCACCTATACTCTACAGCTACTTCAAATTTTTTTGTAAATAAAATTTGCCCAGTATGTAAAAGTAATATCTGTAGAAACTAAAATGTTGATGTGTAGAAGCGGGGGAAATAAAGAAGTGCCACTTAGGGCTTGGGTAAAGAACATGTACTGTACATGCAGGCATTTAGGAGGAGCTTCAGAACTTCTGCTAACATCTGTTGGCCCCGAGTGTGTAGCCACTGGCATGTCTCAGTGAGCCAAACCAGGATCCTTAAGGAGTGAAAGAAAGGGAAACAGATGTCATTGAGTCAACTCTAGATGAGCTGGGAGATGCTAAGATGGCAGCATGAATGTATAGGCAGGAGTCACATGGAAACTGCTTTGGAATTTCAGGGCAGCAGCAGCATTGGTGACAAATCCCTAATACAGTATTTATACCATATTCCTCTTATTGTCCATCTCCTTACAGTAGCAGTTTCCTGCAATGAACTATAGTGCTAGAACTACTCTATTTTGTTAACTAAGGTATTACTGTATATTACTAGACCACACATACCAAATATGAATTGTTGGGGTCAAGTATAATACAGAAGGTGATGGTACAAACACACAGGATTTTCTCTCCTTCGGTCTAAGCCTTCTTCAGGCCTCGGTGGTAGCCGCTTTAATACTCCCCTTGTTAGAGAGAAGTTGTCTGGGCTACAGCTCTGCTCACAATGGGCCTTCCTGTGTTTCAAAACCCATCTGTGAGACAAGAGGGAGAAACTTACAAGGGGATTGAGGCACCTGTTATGGAAACCCATACTTGCACTATTTGTAAACTTGTTGTGAGGATGTGTTTTTAGGTCAACTGGATCTGTAAAGATGTGTTTCTTTTTGAATTTTTTTTTTTTGTATATTTTAATTTTCTTTTCTTTCCAACCCCCACCCCCCCCCATCAATCTCCCAATCTAGGGACCGGCCACTTTATTTACATGTGCAAGGCCAGTCACGAGATGTGGTGGACAGTAAGTACTGTTAATTTCATGTCATGAAAGTTAGTAATGGAATTCTAATTCTGCATTGCGTAATTGAATGACTGGAATTTCTCATTTTTATTATTCTGTAAGTTCGTTGCTATTGTTGGGTTTGTGTAGTGCCTTGCAATGGTACTTTACAAACTAAAGCTTGGTTGCTTGGTTCTCTTAATGCTTTAAGAATTGAGGTGAAGCTGCTCATGTGATCATTTGCAGATTCTTGAACTGAATGCTATGAGAGTTTCTTTATAGTCCTCAACAATTTTTCTTCCAATCAGGAGCTGTAAATAGAATAAAAGAGATCATTACCAATGGAGTTGTGAAGGCTGCTACCAGTTCCAGCCCAACATTCAATGGCGCTACTGTTACAGTGTACCAGCAGCCTGCCCAAGCTGCTCAGCCACTTCCTGCTGCCGGAGCCAATATCACAGTCTACCACCAGCCAGCATCGGCCGTACAGTCATTACCTGTAGCTCCCCAGAAGCCTCAGTTTCAAACTGGAGTAAGTCTTTGTAGTGCTCATCAGCCTCCTTTTAAAAAAAAAAAAAAAAAAAAAAAAAGCCTTAATCACACACATGTGCTTGCTAATTGTTGGAGTGGGTGGGGCACATGGGAGTGGAATGAAAAGTTAATGGTCAATAGAGTAGTACGAGGGTGTTGTACTGTGTTAGCCATGATGTGTGTAGTGAGAAGTCAACCAAACGACCCCTTTTATTGGCTAACTAGAAAGATTCAGCTCAGGCCCCTTCTTCAGGCAAGATGTAGAGTTGCCTCAAAAGCTTGCATATTAGAATCTTTCTAGTTAGCCAAATACAAGGTGTCATTTTGTTTATGTTGCTATAATGCTTGTCTTATCTCCTTGATTGTCTTTTTTTTTTTTTTAACTGGATTCAATATAATTACACACAAGGTGGCCCCAAGTTTTTTTGTATTACGAACCTTCAAATTCTTGTTATGCCACTTCTGTTGATTGATTGTTGTGTGTGTGTGTGTGTGTGTTTTTAATAACATGTAATAATACTCAACTTACATTTGGTTTCCTTAAACAAATGTTCTGTAGCTGTTTTGGGATTGAAAAACTCTTGCTCATCTTTGCTGTTTTATTTTTTTGTTTTTGTTTTTTTTGCCAGATGCATTATGTTCAAGATAAAGTGTTTGTGGGTTTAGAACATGCAATTCCATCTTTCAATGTGAAAGAGAAGGTGGAGGGGCCCAACTGTTCTTTTCTACAGCACATCCAGAGTGAAACGGGAGCTAAAGTGTTTCTTCGGGGCAAAGGCTCTGGCTGCATTGAGCCAGCATCAGGGAGGGAAGCGTTTGAGCCAATGTATATATACATCAGGTACGGCTAGGGATGTCCTTATCCAAACTGTACTTTTTTTTTTTTTTTTTTTTTTTTAAGTGTCTTTAAGTAGAATTTGGTGTCTGATTATCAAAAGTGTGTTTCATATTTGACTTTTGTCTGTTTTTCCTAATGGGTGTACTGCTTTAAATATTGCATTGTGTAAAGTAATCGATAACTTGCATACAGTAACTGTTGGCAGTGTCTTGGCAGTTTTCTCTGTGTCCCCCTTTTTCATTGTTGAGTTAAATAACCATGCACAATCCCTCCTTGAATTACATTCACATTTGTTTTTCACTTAACAGATACTTTTATCTAAAACAACTTGGAAAAGAGGTCAGCTTAATTGAGTAACATCACCTAACCAAGTGTTACAGGGCAAGGTTATAAAATTGACCATCAGTAAGATTTTACACCAAAGAGAGCAACACAGGACTGGTTACTTTTATCCTAGCTACAAAGAACCTCACCTTAAACTATTATAAATTAGAAAGATATTCACAGAACAAGAGAATTTTCAGATGCTTCTTCAGATGGAATTACTTGGTTCACTCTTCATAGTAACTTTTTCTCAGATTTCATTTCCACTGATAAATGTTACAAACTATGGAGTGTTGTTATAACTCACATATGTGTTAAGAAGAGCAGGCCATCAGGGTTTAGGTTTTGTTTCTGTGTTAATACTTCATGCCTGTGACATCTTTATCTGACCCTATTCGTTCCTCACCCTCTTTGCACTTAAAGAAGCCTGTCTACTGCTCTCTTTTCGTTTACTTTGTTAATCAACCTACAGACCTCTTCCATTAATCTTACAATGGTCGTGTGATCGTCTTACCCCTACCAATCGGCCCAACTCCAAAATAATTCTGACACTTTAACCTACTCTCTGTAAACCGTTTCTCTTTTTTTTTTTTTTTTTGTTTTTTTTTTTTTTAATCTAATTTCTTGGAATATGTTGGGAATCGGTCCACCTTTGTCTCGACAACTAAAATTCTTATTATTTGAGGCCCATTGACATCACAATTCTAGCAAACCCAAGATTATTGAGCAGCTTGCTTGGTGTTTTGCTTGCCTTTATTATTGTCTTCCCATTCATCCTTGTACCTTGAGGGAGTTGAGCCTGCTGCTAGGCCCTGTTATTGACTGACCAAGGTGAGGTAGGATATACTGAGCACCGCATTGTGTGTATATAATATACTAAGTTGGTTTTTTTCCATTTTTCAGTCCAATTTTTGTCATGCAAAGAAAAATAGATCCAAGTTTTTCAGTGTTCTGGAAGACTGGAGTTGGGTCCTGATTCTAGATCAGAGATTATGCTTTACTGTTTATATCAGTTGAAGTGAACAATATTGTGCTTTATTAGTTTACGTTTAATCCTCTATGACAAATTCGTTTAGCAAAAAATCAATTTGTATTCTGGGTATTAGCTTTACATCTTCAGGTATGCTAAAATAATTAGTCATATATAAGTAGTGTCTGACCAGACATTGAAAAGGTGGTAGAATATGAAGGATAATGCTCACTAGGGTATAATAATGAAGTAAATTAATTGCTGTACAACTGCTTGACTGATTTACACTCTTAGAGTTCTCTTTCCTTTCAAATATAATTGTCTGTGGGCATCACATTATAATGACATCACACATGCATCAATGGCTCCTAACTCTTTTTGCCTCTTTTGTTGTCTTGCAGTCATCCTAAACCAGAGGGCTTGGCAGCAGCAAAGAAGCTCTGCGAGAATTTATTACAAACGGTATGTCTGGGCCTCTAGTCAATGGCGGCCATCCTGGAATGTTTGTTTCTATTTTTCTCATTAAGTATCCTTGGCACATCTAATCTCTGGCACTATGGCTCATATGAAAGAATGGACAAGTTTGTGGCTGTTCTCTGTTTAAGTATTCATAGGTATGGATTTCAAAGTCCAGTGTTTCAAAGTTTCTATTAGTTAAATGTTAGTAGTACAAGATAGGATTCAAGGCCCCCAGCTTAAAAGGATGATGAATATTTTATAGAAAGGGGAATTAATTGTTGTCCCAAACAAATAACTGAACATTTATGAAATCCAATGTGAAAAGAGCTGAGGCTTTGCAGATGTCAGATTACATGATTTGGAATCTTAGATGTCAGGTTACTTTTTTTTAAATCTGTTTAATTTTCAAAGTATTGTGAGGTCACTGCATTCCAATAATTAACACCATGCATGACCATTTATTCCGGGTTTCCCAAGGTTAGCAGCAGTCCTGGCTCAGCTGTTTCCATTTTGTTTTGAGACCAACACATGACATCAGACAGATGAACGCCTCTTCTGTTTGAGTAGTCCATAATACACACTTTTATTCTTGCAGCTGCATTCATCGATTGGTCCACCACTACAGTTCAGGACAAATTTCAACCTGTTGTCGTAGCTTGTCACCAAAGACTGCTAGCTCTGAGTTGCTGGCTATGTCACATTACACAATCGACTGTCACAGGTGCAGGCCACAGCTGTCCCAGACTCCTTAAGTTTATAAAATCTTGATGGAAAATTTGTCTAGTGTGTCAGCGGCTACTTATGAGAGACGTGTTTAAATATTAAAAAATAAGCTAACAAGTGAGAGGCTTAGATTAACCTTCCTCGGGTTGTGGCAGTATAGGTATTGTTGCGGGAATATTAAATGGTGTTAGACTCATTGTGCATAGTTATCCACTTAATTAAATGGTGAACATTTTGTTGGTAATTGGCTTTTGTCCTGCCCTCTGCCTGAAGAGCCCTGCTTCATTCCTCTGCTTCCAGTGACCACACAGACAAGAGTTTCTGGTTTGCTTTGTTTACTCAAGCCAGTTGGAATAAAACTACAGGTGAATAATAAACATAGAATAACATGAAAAATTCTGAGATACAAACTCGCAAGATTAACTTAAAGATGGAATTGGTTATTCTTTACAAATCTTTAAAAAAATTTTAATATTCAAGTTAATAGAAGACATCCTCAGTACATATTCCTGCACAGCTAGTAAGAATGTCTGAAAAGACCTGGGGCCTCATGTATAACGCTGTGCGTAGAACTCGCACTATAACATGGTGTAAGCACAAAAGCGGGATTGAGCGTACGCACAGAAAAATCCAGATGCAGGAATCTGTGCGTACGCAAAATTTCACGTTCTTCCACTACATAAATCCCGACCAGCGTGAAAAGTAACGCACGTGCACGCGCCTTCTGTCCCGCCCCAACTCCTCCCAGAATAATGCCTCTTTGAATATGCAAATCAATTTAAATAGCCTTCTGTGAAAAGACAATGGGAAAAGAACAGGGGGAAAATATAAGAATTTCAGCGAATACCAAGTGGAGGCAAAGGAAAAACCTACTATTTGTTGGTTTAAACAGTGGTATAATCAACAAAAGAAAGTTGATCGAGTGACAGAGTGTCGGAGAAACTCGAAAGATCAAGTTCACAAAGTCTCACACAGTGCCCGAAATAAAAAAGAAATCGCGTATCAAAGTCGCCGTGAAAAGGCGACTCATAGCCCACCGTCTGAGTGTCATATGAAAGCTTATTGGGGTACAGACAAAAAAAATTGGCACACAGTGGGGGAAAAAAGCACGAAATGTCAACTTTAATCTCAAAATTTCCACTTTAATCATGTAGTTTATTTTGCCATTAAAGTAGAACATCATAAACTTCATCTTAAAATCGTTTATTTTACTAGTTTCTCAAGTAGCACGTTAAATGCTTTGTTCTGTATTTGATCTTCTATGTGCTCTGTGTGTGAATCACTACGTGCTTCCGTTCTTTCTCTTTCTCCGACAGGACACAGAAACCATTACATTCGAGATATTACAGCTTTCTGAATAATTAAAATACTGAGATGTATACGTGATATCATTTTCATGATGATAGCAATGAAAGCATGTTATTAAACATGGGAACACTGTGGCGCAGTGATTGTTCATATCTCACGCAAGAGGCTTGCTGCGCCATGTGCGACCTTCGCTGAAATAATTTATTACAGAAGTACTGTCTCTTTCAAACGTACTTTTCTTTCTCCAAATACCCAATCGGCACACAATCAGCTCTGTAATAGACGTTAAGCCATCTGTAAGCTTAGAACGCCGATTCTTCAAAACTTTTAAGGAACATTGAAATATCTTCGTAGTACATGTTTAACTATTCTATCCGTCTATCCTTCCAGTGTCGCGTCAGCACCAGCAATAATACAGCGCAAGGCAGGAGCTATCCGTGAACCAGCTATACACTGCGGCACCGTGTCCTCACATGTTTAATTATTAACAATGCAGATTATTTAAATGAAGTTAAAGTTTTATCTGTATACAGTAATCCCTCCTCCATCGCGGGGGTTGTGTTCCAGAGCCATCCGCGAAGTAGAAACCATATGTTTATATGGTTATTTTTATATTGTCATGCTTGGGTCACAGATTTGCGCAGAAACACAGGAGGTTGTAGAGAGACAGGAACGTTATTCAAACACTGCAAACAAACATTTGTCTCTTTTTCAAAAGTTTAAACTGTGCTCCATGACAAGACCGAGATGACAGTTCCGTCTCGCAATTAAAAGAATGCAAACATATCTTCCTCTTCAAAGGAGTGCGCGTCAGGAGCACAGAATGTCAGAAAGACAGAGGAAAGCAAACAAATCAATAGGGCTGTTTGGCTTTTAAGTATGCGAAGCACTGTGGCACAAAGCTGTTGAAGGCGGCAGCTCACACCCCCTACGTCAGGATCACAGATAGTCAGCGCAAGAGAGAGAGAAAAGTAAGTTGGGTAGCTTCTCAGCCATCTGCCAATAGCGTCCCTTGTATGAAATCAACAGGGCAAACC
This sequence comes from Erpetoichthys calabaricus, assembly GCF_900747795.2. Lineage (NCBI taxonomy): Eukaryota > Metazoa > Chordata > Cladistia > Polypteriformes > Polypteridae > Erpetoichthys > Erpetoichthys calabaricus. The sequence goes on from NC_041395.2 coordinate 4,797,317, forward strand.
AACTGAGGAAGCATGCACCAGAAATTAAAAGACCCATTGTCCGCAGAAATCGGCGAACCAGCAAAAAGTCTGCGATATATATTTAAATATGCTTACATATAAAATCCGCAATAGAGTGAAGCTGCGAAAGGCGAAGCGCGATATAGCGAGGAATCACTGTACTATAAGCAACATATTTTGCTGCATTTCATCTTAAAAATGATATTGTCATCATACGCACTTTATAAAGTAGCGCAGGTTGTGCAATATTATAACTGTAGTGTAAGTTTACATTGAGATAATTGTACTTATAAGTACAAACAGTTCTACAAGGAGCACTTGATGGACTGATTGAGTGCGTTTAGAGTTCTTGGGATGAAACTGTTTCTGAAACGCGAGGTCCGTACAGGAAAGGCTTTGACGCTTTTTGCCGTGGTTGAGGTAGTGTGTACTTGAAACTGTATACCGATAATTCTCTTTCCGATCAGCTGCTGCTGTGATTCACACTCAGATACAGTGATATAAATACTCTGAGTGGTGCAGTGAGAGTAATATGGAAAAAGATGATCCGCAGTGGCAACCCTTAACGGGAGCAGCTGAAAGAAGAAGAAGATGCAGTGAGAGTTACAACGCTAAAGCAGTTCTGGTATTTGGAATACTATGGCTATTCCCTGGACCATTATATTGCTGCAGGTTAATTACAATCCGATGCATTACACTAATAAACAATATGCAGTTAATTTCAGTGTATTTATAAAGCCGCGTCAGGAATGTGGAGCTAAGAAAGAAAGGGTGACCACACAGGAACAGTAGCACTGCTTTGATGCTGGGTGCCGCCAGTCTGCAAAACCGAGCGGAGAAATTGCGTACGACAAGGTATGAGTTACCGTGGAAATGTGCATGGCTTTACGCCAAGTTTAGGTTTTATACATCGCGATTTGAGTGTGGAAACATTCGTACGCAACATTTCTGTGCGTACGCACCGTTTATACATGAGGCCCCTGCTCCGGGGATTGTCTTTGAAATATAGTGAAAGCTCACACAACAAAGGCAAGTGTAGAAATGTTTATTTTAAAATGAGTCCACTAAAATAACTTCAAATATCTGTGGCAGTCTCACAGATATGCATTAATATAAAGAAATAAACATCCATAAAACATTTTACATACCAACAATGCCTTCAAACCCCAAACTGTGCTGAACATTTTAAAGGAGCAACACAAACATGCTTTGTTTGTTTCAGTATGTCTGCTTGATGACATCATTAACTGAAGAAGGGCTATGAAGTATACAAATGCAAATGAACATCACCACTAGATGGTGCTAATTTATTTAATTCTGTCAATTCATATAAAGTTCATCAGAACAGCAGAGTTTTATTTACTTAGCCATAGACAGTAAGTGCAGTCATAAGCTGATAAAGGCTACGGTCATTTGTGTAATAAATCCTGCTTGAGACTGCTGGCTTTCAACCATAAGTACTTTATCTGAAAATGCCTTGGTAATTTTTTGTTTCTTTAAAAAAAATCTCTTAACTGTCAATCACAAACGAACACACATTTTAGACGACTGCCCCACTCATTATACATTATAGTGGTGGTTAAGAGAATGGCGTGTATGATCTTGAAATTGTAGAAAAGTGTGTGTGTATTAGTGTTACTGAACCAGATTAAGCACATCATGCTGATAGTTTGAAGTCCGTGTTGGTTATTCTCTGCATGGTCTGGGTGTCTGCCCTCTGCTTATTGTTTTAACAATAGTACTCTTTGTAATTTGTTTCAGGTTCACGCAGAGTATTCCTGTTTTTTGGGGCAGATGAGTGCAATAATTCCCACACCAGGTATGATTCCCATTAGATGTTTAAAACTCTTTTGCCAAAGTAATGTGATGCTCTAGGGTGGGCCTGCTTTGATTTTTGGGTAAGCTGCCCAATTAGCGTTTTTCTGTTATTCATGAACTTCCAACTCAAATCCAAACAAAATTGCTTCAAGGTGCAAGATGCCAATGCAATTTGTAGTAACACAAAGATATTTGAACAGGCTATGCATTCATTTTTAAACACGGGAGAAACTCCACTTTCTCTTTTGCTGTTTTCTGGGTGCAATCTTCTTTTTTTTTTTTTCTTTTTTTTTTTTTTTTCTTTTACAGACTTTCTGATTTATGAATCGGAGTCTCTCTTGTCTGTTAGACTTTTAGCAAAGGAAAGTAAAAATTTCATAATCTAGAACCTGTTTCAGTTACACACATGAGAAAATGAGTGAGCATGCAAAAGGAATTACAACATTGTTTTAAAAATATTTTTATTAGAAGAAAACCTAAACCTGTCCTGATCACAGAGTTTTAGATGGAAGACCTGGCCTCAAATCCAGTATGTTGGCAGGTCTTGTTGGGTAAGATAGCAGACCTCTAGCTAAGTAGCTGTACAGATAACAGTAACATCCGTTCATCCATACTTAAATTTTAATCTATTATTTCAGTCCTATCATGCCACCATTAGGGTGGGCCACTTTGTGTATCCAGTAGGGAACGTCAGCTCCATCTATGACCCAGACTCAGTGCTGGGAATCACACTGTGGGAGGCCATTTCACTTACAGTCCTGTCTCATAATAACAGCAACACCACACTTAAGTTTATACTATTGTTATATTAAAGAATCGACATACAAATTCAACGTCGGGGTCTTTTGAAAAACCCAATAGGAAAAGTGAGCACTGCAACATAGTGACAATAGTAATCATCAGAAATAACAAAATTGCATTGTATGCTCGCTTGCTACTGGACTAGTGCTTGAATCCAAGTACAGAAACTATTTACAATAGCTGTGACGTCAATCACAACATTGTCACACATGCTCCTGTTAGAAATCTTGGAGTTTTGCTTGATTCATCACATTCGGTCTCTGTCCAAAATGTCATTCTATCATCTCTGTAACATTGCCCACCTCTGTCCATTTCTGTCCTTTTAATGATGCTCAAATTCTGATTCATTGTTTCATAAAGTCTCGTATTGATTACTGTAATTCCTTCTTCATCGGCCTCCCTGCAAAATCTATTCAGAAGCTACAGCGCATTCAGAACTCCGCAGCCAGAGTCCTCACCCACACAAAGTGTTTTGCTCACATCTCCCCTGTTCTCTCCCATCTTCACTGGTTACCGGTTCCATCAAGGATTAAATTCAAGATTCTGCTTCTCACCTTCAAAGCCCTACATAACCTTCCCCACCCTCTACCTCACTCGGCTCCTAGCTCCTTACACTCCTTGCCGCTCTCTCAGGTCCTCGAGCAGTCATCTCCTTACTGTCCCACACACCAAACTCTCCAACCTGGGAGGAAGGTCCTTCAGTGTTATGGCCCCTCAACTCTGGAACTTTCTTCCTCAGTCTCTCTGAGTCTGCTCCTCTTTCTGTACCTTTAAATCTTAACTGAAAACTTTACTCTTTTACGAACTTTTGTCGTCTTTGTGATTTTTTTTTTTTAGTATGTAAAGCAACATTTGGGTTTGTGAAAGGCGCTCTATAAATGCAACTTATTATTATTATTTTTATTTATTATGTTTGTTCAAGGGTGTCATTCTTGACTCATCCATTCCAAGGTATTTGTCACATGAAAAAATACAATGCATTTTATTAGTCCAGGGGTCCTCAGTCCCAGTCCTGGAGGGCCGCAGTGGCTGCAGGTTTTTGTTCCAACCCGGTTGCTTAATTAGAAAGCAATTCTTTCCAATAATTCAGTTTCATGGCTTGTATGTCAGGTCATTCTCATATCCTAGATTTACTTCCCCTTTCTAAGGGTATCATCCAAATGATTTGAAGGCTAAAATGGAGGATGAATTCTCAGTCCTTCACTTTTTTTCTCTTCACTTTCCTTCCAAGTATTTAATTAAACCCAGTAGTACATGATAAATACACACAGGTGTAAATGGTAATAAGCTAAATGGAGAAATGCTGGTCTCTTTTGTCATTTGCATGTGTAGCAGTAGAGGTTTCCGATCACCTCTTGAACCCTCAGGTACCACTCCAAACACCAGGTAAAAGTCCAAGACTCTTTTATTTTGAAATAATTACGTGCACAAAGCACCCTTCACTCCACACTACTCATATAATAAACCAATCAACAATAATACTCTCTCTTCTCCGCTCCCTGACACTTAGCCACCCTACCTCCCAGCTTAGCTCAATGTCTGGGCTTTCCCAGAGTCCTTTATACTCCCTGACCCGGAGGTGTTTCCGTTCCATTACCCACAAGTCCTTATTCCTTCCGGGTCAGGGTAAACAGTCCTTATCTTCACCCCGGAAGCATGTTGTTTCTTCCTGTCATTGGATTATGATGCACTTCCGGGTTATAGGGCATATATGAGTCCACGGGCCTCCCTACAGCGACTCCCAGTGGTCCCCAAGGTATCCAGCAGGGCTGTGCATAAAAGCTACATAGTCCATGAGGCCCTGCTGGAATTCGGGGCCCGTCCATTCTGTCGGGAGAGCTCCTCCTGGCGGCCTGGGGGTGAGGGCCGGAATATGAAGCCGGCCATCCATCACACATGTTATTGCTAATAAGGAGCAATTAAAAATCAAGAATACAGATCTTTAAGACTAAAATAAGCAGTGAGGGTTCAAAATCTTAACGAGCAAGACAAGTAAAATGAAGCAGAAGTGTTACTTGAGCAATAAGGGCTTCTTATTAAGTAATTGGGATGGAACAAAAACCTGCAGCCACTGCGGCCCCCCAGGACGGTGATTGAGGACCCCTGTATTAGTCCAACAGATTGTGTATTCCACTGACACTATAACCTAATAATGTAAAGTTTTAAATAGAAAAAAGAACAGAAATAAAAAGGAATGGTAGAGGAAATGCTAATCCCTTTGGAACACCTTGAGTGTCACGCTGGTACTGTGAACATGGGGGTCTCAAACTCTGGTCCTTAGAGGCCAATATTGTGCCTATTTATAGCTGTTACTAGATTTTTTTTTTATTTGCACACTTTATTAATGCTGTGACTTTGCAGCATTAATAAAGGGTAGATTACCAGAATGTTTAAAGGAATAGATTTTTTTTTTTGTTCCCTCGTGTACAGTTGAAATCAGAAATATTCGACCTATTCGCCTCAAAAGACATTATAGTGATGTGAATAGAGGTTAAGTAGAATATACAACAAAGAGTCTCATTAAATAACAAAAAATATCTGATACCCATAATTCTCAAAATAACACAACTTTGACTGGGGCTTCATTTGGCCTTCATTACTTCTAATGAGCATTTTTGGTAAGTGCGGACAAGCTTCATGCACCTCTCTATTGGAATCTGCCCATTCTTCACGTGCAGAAGCCTCCAGCTCTTTGATATTTGATGGCTTCTCTGCTGCGATTGCCATCCTAAAATCCCACCATAAATCCCATAGAAAATCTACATTTGGGGAGTACAAGAGGGCTACTCCAGGACATGCTGTGGTCTACTTCTCACCCAAGATTTGGTTGGCTTGGCAGCATTGCTTTGGATTGTTAATCTGTGATCAGCAAGTTTCAGTTTCCCAACAGAAGGCATCACAGTCACCTTAAAATGGCCTGGTATTTCTGCCAGTTATACAGTTAAGAATGCCAGTTCCTGTAGCCGAAAATAATCCTATGTCATCAATGACTGAGTCATAAATCACAAGTCTTGCCTTTCTTGCTCCAGACATACCGTTTGTTCACATGTCCAAGCCATCCCAGTTTAGTTTCATCAGCCCATAGACCTGTCACCCAAAACTCTGCAGGTCTATCCAAATTCCTCCTGCAATATTCTAGTCAACTGTTGTACGTTGAGGTCAAGAGTGGAGTGTGTCTCGGGATTCGGCTATGAAGTCCTTATTTGTTTGGTGTTCGTCTAATAGTTGCCACACTACAAACATTTACTCGGGCCTTCATCCTGCAAGTGTTTCGTTACACAGTCAGATGGATGTTCTAATTAAGTTGAAGAGGGTTCTTGATGACGTTTTTAGCTTTCACTCACAACCGGGTTGGTTTGCAGCTCTGCCATAAGTTTTAAACTTCCTTATTATGCTGCCAATAGTGTTTATATTTCTCAGAAGTCTTCTTATTGCCAGTGCCCTTCAGGGCCAATGAATTAATGTTTTAACGCCACTTTAGGCCATGAAAGTTAGCCAAATGATTTTAAAAACAGGAACATCGTGTAGGGGTTTAATAACTGACATTAACAAAACATCCTGCTACTCGGGAATACTTCGTCATACAATTTTCTTTACTGATTTATGCATCACTCAACTAATAAAGGAGTTGTCCCAAGGTAAAAATCTAAGTTTATTTGGTAAAGCCTTAGTCTTTGGCAGGTTGATTTATTTATGATTGCTACTGCATAGTGTTGTGAAATATTTACTTTCACGTTTTCCTGCTGAACAGAAATAGTTTCTGATAGAGTGTTTATGGTGAAAACAGCCAACAATATAGGAAATTCATTAAGTAAATTGCACATTACATGTGTGGCCTAATGCACATGTCAAGTCATTCGGTGATGGGCTCAAAACATACCAGCGCTGTAAATGTGTTTGTGAACTATAATTGAATGCAGTTAGACCCAAACGGATATTTGAATTGTGAGCCTGCTTCTCATGGTTACCTTATTAATGGTATCTACTACTGGAGCGCCTCGTGGTCATTCAGCAGCGACAGTGTGTCAAACTGACCAAGGCGGGTTCTCTTCCTGTTAATAATGTCTTCACTTGCTTTTCTTTACCTTTTAAACTTGTTGTTTTACATGTCGGTCAGCGCACTCATTTTGCTAACGCCACATTACCAATGAAGGGGCTGAACTCATGAGCGGAAAAGGAGCTGGGGTGATGGCACTTAATGAACTCAATGAGTTTAGTATTTTGTTAACTTTTTATTCCATTTACATGTTACTTTAATATTGTCAGTTTATCTGTTTCCTCAATTATTTCATTTAGGTATCTGAACAGCCGTGCTAACTGTACTTCATTTTATTACTATATATTACAACATATATTCTAAGAAATGTACTTCACAAACATTAAAGCTGAGTAGGCTCAACAGGTTTAAATGCTGGGCAGACAGATGTCTACTTATATAGATTGCCTATAGAACAATAACAATAATTCCTAAGCTGGCTGCTTTTCTGAGTGCAAAGCTTAATGGGCCACCTTGATGCCCTGAATTTCGTTAGTCTGCATCTTTGCCTACATTTGATTTAAGTTAGACATCTCATGGCCTCCAAAGGTAAAGTGTGGGATTAAACCCGGACATATATTGAATATTGGCACTCTGTCCAGAAGCCAACCAGAGTTCCATGTATTTAAACGGTTGGACAAAACTCCAGTACTCAAGTAATTAAATATTCCTGAAACCTCACCTCTAACATGTGGCCCTGCACCTTAATACAAAATGCTAAAATTCTCTTGGATCAAATTAATGTTTGTTCTCTCTACAGTATGTGTCCTTTGTATATTCTTCTCTATGTATAAGTTACAACAAACAAGACATGAAAACAGCTTTCAGTATATTTGCTGTGGCCTTTGACATATTTCTGGTGTTGCAGGGTAGGTTGCCAGTATTACGTTTAGGTGGTTTGTCCTCATCCTTTGTTTTTGTTTCCCTTTTCAAAGGTTATAGTCAGCCGCCTGCACTTAATGGGGTCGTACAGCAGATGTCTTACTACCCGCCCAGTGGCTTCCAGCCTGGTTATTCTGTAGCAACACCTTCCCAGCAGCCTGTTCTTCCCTCCTTTGGAATGCCAAGTGCAATGCCTTCCCAGGTACCCTCTGTTCCTGCAGGAATCCTGCCACCCAGCACACAGTACTCCCTTACACAGCCCACTGAGTCGGTGCATCAGGTATGAAGGAGTAAATGTGTGAAGTCTTGAGCTTCTAGTCTTCAAATTATCTGCTTATTTCTGTCATGAGAGACTCCAAAGTGTAAATTCACGAAAAGGCACAAGGATGTAGAGTAGTAATTACATGAAATGGCAAGACATTCCGGAAAGACTCGCGGAGTCTGTATTATGAAGGTTGCTGCTCTTCGTGACCTGGGTTTGAAATTAGATCACCATCCCATTTGCCTGTCTGAAAAAGATGACTAAAGATGTCTGCCATCATGAATGGCATTAGGCCAATAATAAAAAACACCTGCTCCATTACCCCCACAATTTTGGAGGAGCAATCAGCCAACCTGGGTGAACCCAGAAATTGATTTTTAAACAAGCCAAAATTGCATTGTGGAGGTGGCACACCTTGTTGTTTAATTCTTCACATTTCATTATAGGGTGTGAAAATGCTGTTGTTGGCAAATACCATAAACAAGAATTCATGAAAGGCCTAGGATGGAGCCTGACAGCTAAGAAGGTGCCTCTGTTGCCAAGTGGCTTGTGCCATTTTGTTGAGCTATGACATTAGTACATCAAATTTTGCCGGAGAACTTCTAAAATACCATTTCGTTGCAAAAACAGCTCAGTAACCCTGTGCTCCTGTGATAATAGAATTGTTAATAATAATAATAATACAATAGTTAATTTTTAAAAAAAAAGTAATTTTTAAATGTAGAAAATAGAAACCTCCTTTCCTTTAAAGATTTTGTAAATAGTTTAGATGCTGTTGTCGTCATAAGTCATAGCAAGACTTCACACACACACACACACACACACCAAAGCCTATTATTTATTTATTTATTTATGGGGGGGGGTGTTGGCAAGCCCCCAGTTGTGGCTGAAATCACAAAATTCTGTAGATATGTAAAAGAACAATTAATAATTATTTAACGGAGTAAAAATCCTGAAATTAAAATATTTCCTCTTTTACCGATTGGAGTATTCCGTTAAACTGAGGTCCACTGTGCTCGATGAGTGTTTATAAGAGACTACATAAACGATCCATTTGTTTTAACTGACATTCTTATAGATAAAAAACTTTTTTTTTAAAAAATGACTCATTTAAATAACAGAAAAAAAAAAACTAATGTCGTGTGCAATGGGCCATCGTAACTCGACCTTAAGCAAACTAAATCACCGAAATACAAACATTGGTGTGATGAAGAGACCGTTATTTTTATTTTTTTTTAACCCTTAAACCGCCTGAACCGGCAATGGTCGGTTCCCAATGCAATCTGCCAGCACGCCGGAGCTGATCAGTCGGTGCCTTATATTGGTTGAGTAGCCAGCTCATGACCACTGCCAGCCCTGGCAGAACTGCAGTCTCACTGTCTCTGGGATTCAGCCGCTGCAGTAGACGAGCCTGCAAGCATTCACGTTTACCTCTGTGTGTGCGTGTGTGTGCAGCCAGTTAAAGCGCAGTTGGCTCGGTGATTTACTGAGCTTCATCCATGGCATCAGTTGCACCTTCTACATATTGTTTTTTTTTTTTTTTTTGCAGTGTGTAAAATAAGTGTTGCAGTAATTGTGATGCTCTTTGCATGAAAAAAAATGTTCCATTAAAATTTCACTTTTTCTTGGTGAATTGTGACGTTTACTTAAAAATTGCAGCAAAAAAGTATTTGGCGCCCAGGGGTGCATTAACCCCCAAGTATGTGGCGGTTTAAGGGTTAATAGTTTGTTCCTGTGAAAAAAAGTTTACTCTATCAAAAATAATGTAATTTATTGAATTAAATTATTAAATGATTGAAATGATTTATTGATATTAAAAATCACGACTTTCTTGATATTTTAGTTTATAATTTAAAAACGGAATAAGAATCTGAAAACATCACATCAAAGTTTGATAAATTCTGAAAAGAATGACAAACATATACAGTATCTCACAAAAGTGAGTATACCCCTTTCATTTTTGTAAATATTTGATTTATATCTTTTCATGGGACAACACTGAAGATATAACACTTTGATGCAATGTCAAGTAATCCGTGTACAACTTGTATAACAGTGTGAATTTGCTGTCTCCTCAAAATAACTCCACACACAGCCATTAATGTCTAAACCGCTGGCAACAAAAGTGAGTACACCCTTAAGTGAAAAATGTCCAAATTGTGCCCAATTAGCCATTTTCCCTCCCCAGTATCACCAGCTGCACACTGCATCAAATTAGTCTGCATGGCTGTCGTCCCACAAGGAAGCCTTTTCTATAAATGATGCACAAGAAAGCCCGCAAACAGTTTGCTGAAGACAAGCAGACTAAGGACATGGATTACTGGAACCACGTCCTGTGGTCTGATGAGACCAAGGTAAACTTATTTGGTTCAGATGGTGTCAGGTGTGTGTGGTGGCAACCAGGCGAGGAGTACAAAGACAAGGGTGTCTTGCCTACAGTCAAGCATGGTGGTGGGAGTGTCATGGTTTGGGGCTGCATGAGTGCTGCCGGCACTGGGGAGCTACAGTTCATTGAGGGAACCATGAATGCCAGCATGTACTGTTACATACTGAAGCAGAGCATGATCCCCTCCCTTCGGAAACTCAACATGATAACGACCCCAAACACCCCTCCAAGATGACCACTGCCTTGATAAAGAAACTGAGGGTAAAGGTGCTGGACTGGCCAAGCATGTCTCCAGACCTAAACCCTATTGAGCATCTGTGGGGAAGGTGGAGGAGCGCAAAATGTCTCCAACATCCACCAGCTCCGTGATGTCGTCATGGAGGAGTGGAAGAGGATTCCAGTGGCAACCTGTGAAGCTTGTGTGAACTTCATGCCCAAGAGAGTTAATGGTGACCACACAAAATATTGACACGTTGGACACAATTTGGACAGTTTTCACTGAGGGGTGTACTCACTTTTGTTGCCAGCGGTTTAGACATTAATGGCTGTGTGTTGAGTTATTTTGAGGGGACAGCAAATTTACACTATTATGCAAGCTGTACACGGACTACTTTACATTGTATCAAAGTGTCATATCTTCAGTGTTGTCCCATGAAAAGACAGAATAAAATATTTACAAAAAATGTATATGTAGGTTTTAAAATAGCCCGATTTAAAGTGTGACAAAAAAAGTCACATAAAAACATTGCACTCATAGGCTTAGGATTTACAGTATGTATGTATATATCTAGATATATAGATCTCTATACAGTGCATCCAGAAAGTATTCCCAGCACATCACTTTTTCCACATTTTGTTATGTTACAGCCTTATTCCAAAATGGATTAAATTCATTTTTTTTCCTCAGAATTCTACACACAACACCCCATAATGACAACGTGAAAAAAGTTTACTTGAGGTTTTTGCAAATTTATCCATCCATCCTCTCCGCTTATCCGAGGTCTGGTCGCGGGGGCAGCAGCTTGAGCAGAGATGCCCAGACTTCCCTCTCCCCGACCACTTCTTCTAGCTCTTCCGGGAGAATCCCGAGGCGTTCCAGGCCAGCCAGGAGACATAGTCCCTCCAGCGTGTCCTGGGTCTTCCCCGGGGCCTCCTCCCGGTTGGACGTGCCTGGAACACCTCACCAGGGAGGCGTCCAGGAGGCATCCTGATCAGATGCCCGAGCCACCTCATCTGACTCCTCTCGATGCGGAGGAGCAGCGGCTCTACTCTGAGCCCCTCCCGGATGACTGAGCTTCTCACCCTATCTTTAAGGGAGAGCCCAGACACCCTGTGGAGGAAACTCATTTCAGCCGCTTGTATTCGCAATCTCGTTCTTTCGGTCACTACGCATAGCTCATGACCATAGGTGAGGGTAGGAACATAGATCGACCGTAAATTGAGAGCTTTGCCTTATGGCTCAGCTCCTTTTTCACCACGACAGACCGATGCAGAGCCCGCATCACTGCGGACGGCCGCACCGATCTGCCTGTCGATCTCACGCTCCATTCTTCCCTCACTCGTGAACAAGTCCCCGAGATACTTGAACTCCTCCACTTGGGGCAGGATCTCGCTACCAACCCTGAGAGGGCACTCCACCCCTTTTCCGGCTGAGGACCATGGTCTCGGATTTGGAGGTGCTGACTCCCATTCCAGCCGCTTCACACTCAGCTGCGAACCGATCCAGAGAGAGCTGAAGATCACGGCCTGATGAAGCAAACAGGACAACATCATCTGCAAAAAGCAGTGACCCAATCCTGAGTCCACCAAACCGGACCCCCTCAACACCCTGGCTGCGCCTAGAAATTCTGTCCATAAAAGTTGAAGCCACTCCTTTGATATCTTGGCTGTGTGCTTAGGGTCGTTGTCCTGCTGAAAGATGAACCGTCACCCCAGTCTGAGGTCAAGAGTGCTCTGGAGCAGGTTTTCATCCAGGATGTCTGTGTACATTGCTGCAGTCATCTTTCCCTTTATCCTGACTAGTCTCCCTGTCCCCATCCCCACAGCATGATGCTGCCACCACCATGCTTCACTGTAGGGATGGTGCCAGGTTTCCTCCAAACGTGACGCCTGGCATTCACACCAAAGAGTTCAATCTTTGTCTCATCAGACCAGAGAATTCCAGGCGGGCTGCCATGTGCCTTTTACTAAGGAGTGGCTTCCGTCTGGCCACTCTACCATACAGACCTGATTGGTGGATTGCTGCAGAGATGGTTGTCCTTCTGGAAGGTTCTCCTGTGAATACTTATGTACATGTGCTTTCTCAATTTTTTTTATTTTTAATAAATTTGCAAAAACCTCAAGTAAACTTTTTTCACGTTGTCATTATGGGGTGTTGTGTGTAGAATTCTGAGGAAGAAAATGAATTTAATCCATTTTGGAATAATGCTGTAACATAACAAAATGTGGAAAAAGTGAAGCGCTGGGAATACTTTCCGGAAGCGCTGTATGAGAGAGAGAAGATTTTTTTTTTTGTTTGTTTTTTTTCTTAAAAATATGATTGGTGTAAAGACACCATAATAATGTGCATTTAAATGATGTCAGAATGTCCTGCCATCAACTTCAGTCTTAAATTTTGAGATTTATTTATTTATTTATTTTACTTTGCAGCAACCCCTGTCAGCTGGAAGTTTCCCCAACATGGTGCCTGCCCCTGGAAAGTCTGTCCAGCCAGCTGGTCATCCGCCTCAGAAGAGGCGCTTCACTGAGGAGGTGCCAGATGAGAGGGGCACAGGACTCCTGGGTTACCAGGTGAGCTGATGGCTGTTGTATTAACAGTCGCACACATTGCCCTTCACCGTTTTCTCGGGACCCACTTGTGTAAAATAGCAATTTAAACAGCACAGCTTTGCATGCTGTTGAGCAGATGCATGAGAACAGAGATGTGTATCCAACACATGGCCTTTTCAAGATAGTGAACGTTCTGGGATTTGTCTAACCATGGCGTGCTACATCTCTGAGCTAGCCTTAGTTTTGGTAATTCTTCGGTAGGCAAGCAGTAACCCGTGAATTGGTACAGTGCACTTGACACAACGGTAAGTTGTTTCATTTACATCAATAGAAGGAAACCATCTTACCAGCCTCCATTTTCCAGTGTCCTGCTGGTGTTTCAAACTCTTTGCCAGTGTGCATCATATAACTGCCCAAGTTCTCCAGCACTTGATTCCAAAGTTGCTCTACCTGCCGCAATGCATAGTCAAATTGTAAGATTGGGGAAGGCGAGGGGCAGCCACCAGTGCAGTATTTGAGCTAATGCAACTGTGTTTTTCTGCTCATAGCATGGACCCATTCATATGACTAATTTAGGTACAGGCTTCTCCATGGACAGCTCCAGTGAGTCGGGACCACCTCAGGGTAGTGGCACCAGCCTGCTGACAGAGCGCGACAGGTAAGTGGATTTCCAAGTCCATTTTATTTCAGCCCCACCAGCGCAAGAGGCCTGGTGTAGTTCTACAAGGGTGGTTGCTTCAGCAGGTGGGCACACTGAAGTCCAGCTTATTTCCTTCACTAGCACCAGAATCTAGTAACAAACTGAGCGGGGAGCAGGCGGCTTGTATCTTTACCAGTTGTCGCTGAACTGATCTTGCACATGGCATTTTGTGCAACTGGCCTGTTGAATTTTGAAGTTTAGCTGCTCAGCCTGTCCCTGCTATTGTGTTATATATAATCAGCTTTTTGTTTTATTAATTTCCCTCCTAAGCAGACAGTTGATGCCACCACCACCAGTACCGGTCAATGGCTCCAGAACAGAGATGGAGGAAAGGAGAGTTTCAATCCCTGCCTTGGGTGAGTTGAGACTTGTAGAAAGTCCTACTGCACCAGTAGAACTCTTGTTCGTCAGTGAAACTGAAAACGGTTCTTATCAAGGTCCTTGTCCATTCTCAGTGAGGGCACTGGCACACTGTCAAGCTCAGTGTTGCCCCATCGATGAGGCTGTGCCTATAGTGGAACCTGTGAGTCAACAGAGAGCCTGTAAAGATAGGAGTAGCCATGCGAGTGAAGTGACTTTTTTATTTAAAGTATTTTCAGGTATACTGAAGCCCTACCTTCCCAAGTTCCTTTTGACGTGACTAACACGGCACGTTTAGTATAAATTACAGGTGGTGGGTTTCTTGTAGCATGGCTGTTTGTGGCTGGCTTAGCTGTGAAGCAGATACAGACAGGTTTTTGCAGATCATTTTGAGTAATGGACACATCAGGCTCCACGTAGTTCAGCCCCAGTACCGCATGTGGAGGGGGCCCTGTGCCATTTATGTAGTGTGAGGTCCCTGAGCTCTTGGCAGGCCTGCTGTCCCTCGGTGAGTGTCTCGGTCCACTTGCCCCTTGTCTATCACCCCTTTTAGTCTCCTTGCAGATTAGATGTGTGTGCTTTCTCCCCTCCCCCCCCCCCCCCCCCCCTCTCCCCCCCCCCCCCCCCCCCCCCCCCTTTTTGCCTGTTGATGCTACAGATTTTTGAAATTCCTCCCAAATGCTCCTGCCATTTTGGATGGGAGTCTGCCTTGTCCAACTAAGGTGACAGTGGAGTGTACTTGTGGAAGTGACCTTGTCAAGTGCGCTCGTCCCGGCCGCAGATGTGACGTTTGTGCCTTGTGCCTGTCTAACGTTGCTCTCTCTCTTTTGTGTTTTTTTTTCTCTCTCTCTCTCTCTCTTTTGTCTCTTTACATGATTGTCATGGACCCTCGACGGTGGTGTGGATGGGGCTGGTGATATCTCTGTGCTTCTTGGCCATCACTGGACGGAATCTTTCCACCCCTCCTCCTCCTCCTCCTCCTCCTGTAACCGCCAACGTGGTGCCTCTATTGAATTAACTTTTGTTTTCTTCTCTCATTTAAATACAACATTCATTTTGGATTTGGGGTGGGGGGGGGCACTATATTGGGGTGTGTGTTTCTTTTCTTTCTCTTTTTCAGATCATCCTGTCAAGAGAATGAAGACCTCCTTGAAAGGAGCCGGGCTCGTGGCATACTCCGGGGACTCTTCCGATGAAGAGGACGATTACTGCAACAGTAAAAGCGCAAGTAGTTTTGGACAGGCAGTGAATTCTGGGTTCCGCTGCTCTTTCCCGGTCACAGCGGACTAAACAGCAACACATTCCATTCTGGATGGCACCTTAGCGGACCTTTGTGCCCTCGTCATGACTGTCCACGTGCTCTCAACCCTGCATGCTCTGGCACTTCTTTCATGGACCATAAAGGGACGCCACCCAGACCTGGAGACGCCCAGACCAGCACCACCCTGGCACATGAAGCCTTGAGGCATTGGTGGGGTTGGCTGCTTTTTTTTCCCCTTTTCTTTAATTTGACCTTTTATTATTATTATTTTTTTTTTTTTTTTTTCCCCATTGCAGTTGACTTTTCTTAGAAATTTGTTGATCTTTTATTTTGTGAACTTGCAGCACAATAAACTTCTGAAGGAGTGCACACTCGAGTCTGGCTGTGAATGGAAGTGCGCTGCTGTAGCATCGTGTCTTTGTACTGAACAAGCTGCGCGCAAATGGTAAAGATGACTGTAGTGAGACACTCTGCAGGCTTTGATGCCAAGGCTGGGGGTGTATGACAAGGTGGGTCTTGTGGTTAACTGTGTGGGCCTTGGCACAGAGACAGCTATTTGTGAATGATGGGTTCTTTATTGAACGGCATCTCCTCAAACCGAGTCGGCGGTTTCTCAACGTGAGTGCACAAATGATGTTGGTGGCTAGATGGGTAAAGCACATGCACACGTACGTCTGTCTGAATTCTTCATTCTCATTCACTTCACTTCTGATTCGTTGATCCAAATCATTCCTAGCGGACAAGCAGTCCGCCGCTGATGGTCCTCTTGCCCATCTTAAGAGTACAATGCAGTAACGACCCATTTACATTCGAATGGATTAATTGCTTGTTTTGGACAGTTTATTAGAACTGTTTTAAAGAGAGCATTTAAATGGTATTCAGTTTATGACCCTTTGTACTTTTAACAAAATGGCTACGCAGACTTGAGCCATGTAAAAATACTCTTTAATTTCTAAAGTTGTGTGTTCAGCTTTCTCACACACTTTGACTGTATGGCTGTATGTCTTTCACGGGCTTTTTAGAGTTCTTTGTGCTGAATGCACAGTTCTAGTCCACTTTGGGTTCTTTTAACATATTATTTTAGTTTCTACATTTTGATTGTGTTGTCCTGCTTTGTGCCTTCAAGTAGAGCAATGTCATATGATTTAGATAGATAGATGTGAAAGGCACTATATAATAGATAGATACTTTATTAATCCCAAGGGGAAATTCACATACTCTAGCAGCAGCATACTGATAAACACAATATTAAATTAAAGATTGACAACAATGCAGGTATAACAGACAATAACTTTGTATAATATTAACGTTTACCCACCCTGGTGGAATTGAAGAGTCACATAGTGTGGGGGAGGAACGATCTCCTCAGTCTGTCAGTGGAGCAGGACGGTGACAGCAGTCTGTGGCTGAAGCTGCTCCTCTGTCTGGAGATGATCCTGTTTAGTGGATGCGGTGGATTCTCCATGATTGACAGGAGTCTGCTCAGCGCCCGTCGCTCTGCCACGGATGTCAAACTGTCCAGCTCCGTGCCTACAATAGAGCCTGCCTTCCTCACCAGTTTTGTCCAGGTGTGAGGTGTCCTCCTTCTTTATGCTGCCTCCCCAGCACAGCACCGCGTAGAAGAGGGCGCTCGCCACAACCGTCTGATAGAACATCTGCAGCATCTTATTGCAGATGTTAAAGGACGCCAGTCTTCTAAGGAAGATTCGAGTTATTAGTAGATTATGTATGAATTGATTCATTCTGTATTTATAATTTTGATTCTTTTGCAGTGGGCGGGTTCACTTTGAGTTCCTTTGTTGTACTGAGCAATTGAATCGATTCACTTAAATAGGTAGTTGAAAGAATTGCATCAGTAAAGTGAATTGAAATGCTCATTGCTGCCAAAGTGAGGAGGAGGAGGAGTCTAATTTGCAGTCCATTGGAGGGGGCGGGTGTACTCGGGTGCGGTCACATCATAAAGTATAGCGGGGAGGGGGGCTGAGCAGGTAGCAGTGGATGGTAGAGCCACAGCCAGAGCTCTTCGGGTTTACCAATCCCAACAGACCACCCAGTGCAGGGGTCCCCTCAGTGATGGGCTGGGAGGGGGAGGGCTGCAGGTTTTCTTAACTGTATTGCTTATAAACGCCTTCATTCCTCTAACGTCAGCTTAATTACGTTGTGGGTTTTGTGGTCCTGAAGGGCTTCAGGCTTTCACTTCAGCAGTTTCTTATTCAGAAGACCCTCGCCCGCCACTGTTTGGCCTTCACTTTAGTCAACTTGCTTGTTACCCGTTCTGAGCCCCTTAATTGTGTTTTGTAATTTTAAGCGGCCAGTTAATAACACAATGCAGATGACAAAGAAACCAGCAGCTCTCCACCTAACGTCATTCAGCTTCCAACAGTCAATGTGCTCGGTGGAGTCGAGGCGTTAGTAAACTGTTCAGACATCAATGAGGGGGATGGCCAATCTGTGGGGTCGACTTAAAGACCTGCGGACCCCGCAGTCGCATAGAAAAGATGGAGTTGTGTTTATGGGGTGGCATGTTGTGCTGCCAGTTGGAAACCGCAGAGCAAAGGTTTGACAGGACAGTCAAAAAAAATAAAAGGCAAAAATATGAACCATTGGAACCTAAAGAGTTAATATATCCAAAAAAAAAAAAATGTAATTTGAAAATAAATTCCAAAAACTCCGTTTTTATATGTTGGCCCATAGATCATTTCAGAATTAGCGTACCACCTTCTTTTATAGGTGTCTGGCACACCAACCTGCCAACAGTATGACCTTGTGCCAAAGCGACCTCCAAAGTGGTGGAGTGAACATTTCATAAACACAAATGAGCAGGGTGAGGTCTGTACACGCCAAACCATAACACGTGATAACACTGGCACTGCACACTCACTAAAGTGGGTGATGTGCCATCGAGGGCTCCGGTGTAGTGTGTCACCTCGGCTTTGTTATCTTGAGGCGAGCCATGGCCTCCACCCGCCCTCCAGGATGGCAGGCGCCATCACGGTCATTCACGTCAGGTGGCAGTGGTCTGGATGTTTACATAGCCCTTCTTACTCTCACATTGTCACCATGCTGGGTGCTGCCAGTCTGTTATTGGCCGATGGGTGGTCCAGTTGGCCCTGCAGTGGACCTTTGACTGAGTGTGCAGTGCCAGCTGAGCTGTCCAGTGTGGCGATGTGCAGGTAATAGAATGTGTATCTGCAAAAAACCACAAAATGATCACAGGTGACACTTCAACCAGTGGTCACTGGAGTGGATGTGCTGGTTGCGGTCACCCTCTTGTTTGATTTTGGTGATGGGCAGATCTTGAGAACTCAGCAATGGGGAATGTGGAATGAGGCTGGGCTGGCAAAGTGTGTGCCAGAGACATCTTGGAGCTGACAGAGGTGGGTGAGACCTTAAACACCTCGTGAGCAGATGTACCCGACTCACGACATGGGGGTGAATGACGTAAAATGTGCAAACTCTAATATGCCAGCACAGAATCTGAGGCATCAATAAAACATGAAGGTTGTTACTGACCACTAGCCACCTTGGGGTCTTTACTGCCATCTACTGCTGAAAACCTTAACACTAATTCACAGCCTATGGTACCCAAACTTGATCATGGGGGGGGACAGTGGCAGTAAACTGGATATAGTCCTGCATGAGTGACACATCACGACCTGGCGGTGGGGTGCATGACTACCAGGAGATGATGATGATGATAACAACTCCTCTTCTTCTCCATTAGTGGTCACCACAGCGGATCATCTTCTTTCATCTCTTCCTGTCCTTGTCATCTTGTTCTGTCACACCATCACCTGCATGTCCTCCATCAGCACATCCACAACCTCCTCAGGCCTTCCTCATCTCCTCTTGCCTGGCAGCTCTATCCTTAGCATCCTTCTCCCAATACACCCAGCATCTCTCTAAACCAACACCATCTCGCCTCTCTGACTTTGTCTCCGTACGGTCTCACCTGAGCTGACCCTCTGATGTCCTCATTTCTCATCCTACCCATCCTCGTCACACCCAATGCCAATCTTAGCATCTTTAACTCTGCCACCTCCAGCTCTGCCTCCTGTGCCACCGTCTCCGGCCCATATACCATAGCTGGTCTCACTACCATCCTGTAGACCTTCCCTGTCACTCTTGCTGATACCCGTCTGTCACCACTCACTCCTGACACTCTTCTCCACCCATTCCACCCTGCCTGCACGCTCTTCTTCACTTCTCTTCCACAATCCCCATTACTCTGTACTGTTGATCCCAAGTATTTAAACTCATCCACCTTCACCAACTCTACTCTCTTCATCCTCACCATTCCACTGACCTCCCTCTCATTCACACACATGTATTCTGTCCTGGTGGTCCTACTGACCTTCATTCCTCTGCTCTCCAGATCATATCTCCACCTGTCCAGGGTCTCTGCTCCCTACTATCTCTACAGATCACAATGTCATCAGCAAACATCACAGTCCACAAGGACTCCTGTCTAATCTCGTCTGTCAGCCTGTCCATCACCACTGCAAATACGAAAGAGCTCAGAGCCGATCCCTGATGTAATCCCACCTCTGTCACTCCTCCTGCAGACCTCACCACGGTCACACTTCCCTCCTACATATTCTGTACAACTCTTGTGTACTTCTCTGCCACTCCTGACTTCCTCATACAACACCACAGCTCCTCTCAGTCACCCTGTCATTTACTTTCTCAGGTCCACAAAGACACAATGCAACTCCTTCTGACCTTCTCTAAACTTCTCCATCAACATCCTCAGAGCAAACATCACATCTGTGGTGCTCTTTCTTGGCATGAAACCATCCTGCTGCTCACTAATCATCACCTCAATTCTTAACTGAGCTTCCACTACTCTTTCCCATACCTTCATGCTGTGGCTCATCAGTTTTATCCCCCTGTAGTTACTGCAGTCCTGCACATCCCCCTTATTCTTAAATATCGGCACCAGTACACTTCTTCTCCACTCCTCATCATCTTTTCACTTTCCAAGATTCCATTACACAATCAGGTTAAAAACTCTACTGCCATCTCTCCTAAACACCTCCATGATTCCACAGGTATGTCATCTGGACCAACGGCCTTTCCATTTTTCATCCTCTTCATTGCTGTCCTTTCTTCCTCCTTGCTAATCCATTGCACTTCCTGATTCTCTATCTCCACATCATCCAACCTCTTCTCTCTCTCTCATTCTCTTCATTCATCAGCCTCTCAAAGTACTCTTTCCATCTGCTCAACACACTCTCCTCACTTGTGAGTATGTTTCCCTCTTTATCCTTTATCACCCTAACTGCTCATCTTTCCCATCTCGGCCCCCCTCTATAGCCCACTGGTCCTTTCCTCCGTCCTTAATGTCCAACCTCTCATACAACTCATCATACGCCTTTTCTTTAGCCTTCCTCACCTCTCTCTTCACCTTGCGCCTTATCTCCTTGTACTCTTGTCTACTTTCTTCATCTCTCTGACTATCCCACTTCTTCTTCACCATCCTCTTCCTCTGTATAGTCTCCTGTTCTTCCTCATTCCACCACCAGGTTTTCTTTTCCTCCTTTCTCTGTCCTGATGTCACACCAAGCCCCCTTCTTGCAGTCACCCTTACTACATCTGCTGTAGTTGCCCAGTTGTCTTCACTGCCACCCAATGCCCATCTCGCCTCCTCCCTGATCTCCACCTTGTTCATCTTCCACCATTTGGTCCTTGGCTCTGCCCTCACTCTCCTCCATCGCCTAAAGCCCACCATCCTGTGCTGCCCAACTGCACTTTCCCCTGGCACCCCTTTGCAGTCTCCAGATGATCCTCATGTTTATTGCACTGAACCACAGAAGGAGCTCAGTGCCAAGACAAACGAGGCTGTCGTGTTTGTCACCTAAAGGCTCTTTACCAGCAGGGATGCCATTCTCCTCATTTAAGAAGAAGCCCGCCTTGACCTTCATCCTCATGAAGTGTTCATGGATACGCACCACAGAATCCGTCCTCTCTGGAGTGCTTGGTAACGCTCCATTAACGCAGGTCAAAACGACCATCACTACAGGATTATTCTAGATATTCACCCTCGGTCTTGAAATTGTCAAATCAGTACAATCCGCCCATTTCATAAACCAGCTCAACTCAAACAGGATTGTGGGGAGGCTGGAGCCAACCCAGCAAGCACTCAGCTCACCTGAACAGGACAACACACACACACACAGACATAGCCGCTTCCAATTTAGTAAAGCCTGTGCCCCTAACTCTTGGCTTTGGACCCCTAGTCTCCTTTCTGTGACACAGTACAGTGGCGGTGCCACACCATATCTGGGGCAGTCACTGGAAAAGATTAGCAACGTGTGTGCATTGAGAGCCGCCTGGAGTTTGACGGTTTGTCTCCCTCTAGTGTTAGGTTTAGGGACTGCCTTGTGCCTCACTTAGTAATACCAGCGATAATAAGGTGATAATGGACCGTGACAACGGCAAAGTCACCTTTCAGAGGACACACAATCCCGAGATTTGGCTTCTGATGCTCGGTCAGTTTATGGGGACCTCCCGAACCCCAAAAGTCCAGCAAAACACACAAGCTAGACGGAGGGGTCTGCAGCCACTGGCAGGAAAAACAACGATGGGCACCCAACTACAACAGCAAAGAGCGGAACGAGCAGAAGACGACCACCCAGAGGATGGGCAAAACGTTTGGTAACTGTGTGTTTTCTACAATTCAAGCAATTCATTTTAATGACTTTTCTGAAAAGAATAAAAAAGTTACAGCTTAATGGGGTCCTTATTGTCATGTGTAACTAGATAGATGTGAAAGGCACTATATAAACTAAGAGATAGGCTGCACTGTGCTGATCCTGAAGTCAAGCGAAATTCTCACCTGCAAGTGCAACACATAACTGCTCTGGCACCAGGATTAATGAAGAGAAACACCTTAGTTACATAGACGTGAAAGGCACTATATAATGATGAAACCACAGAGAGAAAGGATAGGTGACATATAAATGTCAAGTAAACACGAAAAGTGAGACATCACCCACCTTTATAGAAGGATAAGCGTCTGTGTATCTGTATGTCTGTCTGCTTGCTCTGTCTCTGACATTCCAACAGATGACGCATCACACACATTCCTTGTAATAAAGTGCTTTTGCACTTGCCATTCCAACTGATGGCACATCACAAACACTGCTGTTACAAATTCCCTAACAAATGGCATATAACAGAGACATATGCATTACATTTGCTATTCCAACAGATGGCACATCAAATGACATATAAAAGAGACATGTTTGGATTTGTGATTTCAACAGTTGACGCATCTCAAACATTAATACTGCTATTATGAATCCCATAACAAGTGGCATATAACAGAGACATATGCATTACATTTGTCATTCCAACAGAAGGCGCATCATAAACATTTAAGTAATAATGAGTTGCATTTGTCATTCCAACAGGTGGCACATCAAATGGCATATAAAAGAGACATATTTGGATTTGTGATTTCAACAGTTGGCACATCTCAAACATTAACACTGCTCTTATGAATCCCCTACCAAATGGCATTTAACAGAGACAACTGCATTACATGGTGCACAGGAAATGTTAATATTGAGATCGTCGATTACTTAGAACTCAACCCATCTTAGACGGGCAGCTCAGATAGGAGTGGTGCTTTATAAATGCAATGTATTATTGTTATTATAGTTACAAGTATAATCTATCAAGCAGTGGGGGCTGAGGGGGTCCCGTTTTGAATACCGAGCATGCGTGGGACGGTGGGGTAGTTGAAAAATAGACTATAATACTGCATTGTATTACAAAAGCCTGGGCTGACTATCCGCCTGCACTAGATGGCGATCAAGAGCCCGAAGGATGGGCGGTGACGCCATAGACATATATATAGATAGACGCCGTATTCACTGTGTTGCCCAGTAGACACGATACGTCAGCGCCTACGCCATATTGCGAGTGGCAAAAGTGCCATTTAAACTAATACAGGTAAACGTGGAAACCGGGTTTTCTGATGAAAAAACAATAACGTTTAAAACAGTATCATTTACATACAACAGATTTTGGCGAATCGTTTAAATGCAATTATTTATACCCATTTATACACTACCAAGCAGCACATGCGTGAGGCATCTTTATCCATTACTTCACTCCACAGCAGTGCCACTCGCAATATGGCGGTGACGTTTACGTACGATGCTGCTGGTCATGAGCTATGTCTATGGGTGACGCAGCGTCGATTCCGGCCTCGGCTGATGACGTAACAGAGGCCTTGCGGTGCGCGCGCGCTTTTCCAGTCGAGGACTAAAGTTGGACGGCTTAAGGTGAGTCCGCCGACCGCCTTGCGTTTTTAGGCTCCGTAGTGTACATTTCCAGGCCTTATTGTTAAAGGGGCACGGTGACTTCCGAACGGGGCTACATACCTACGTGAACGTGGAACTGGGTACAAGTCCGGGTAGTTGAGCCCACGTCGCTTCCTCACCGTACGGGACTTCACTCTCGGGGTTTCTCTTTAAACGAGCAGTTAAAAGTCAAGTCGTCCTGCCCGGCTGTGCCAACGTGTGCTCCGGCAGGGACAGCATCGTGAATGTTAAATTGATAAAGGGGTGCCAGGCCGACGTAGCCTGTGTCATGCCATTGTGTTGATGGCAAACCCAGTCAGGTGCTTCCAGGCTAGGATACCTCTGTGCCCCCGTATGGGGAATAAAGCACCGAGCTTAAAAAAAAAGAAAAATAGCGAAACGATCGAACGAAAACCAACGAACTGCAACAGCGATCTGACAAATGAAACCGAAAGTGAGGAGTTGTCGATCCGAAACTGAAACAGACAGACAGACGGCAGCGCCATTAGAGCGCAGCCCGGGTTTGTTTTAGCGTCGTGCCTCCCAGACTCGGGCCTGGGGACCCCCGGTGGCTGCAGCTTTGTGTTCCGAGCACATTCACAATAAGTGATGATAACTGATCTCCTTAGGTTAGCTGCGTTTTCTCTTATTCTGACTTCAGAAAGCACAGCAGTTTGATTTTTGCATTGTATGACATTTGAAATCTTTCTCTTTTTTGCTGTAGCATTAAATGCTTAACTCTTTTTTTGTTGTTTTCCTCTTTTTGAACTTATTCTGTTGTGCTCCCTGCATTGTATCCTGATAGTGGACAATTAAAAAATAAGCAAAGCAGACACCCCGGCGAACAACACTAAAGGATGAAAGGCTGCAACTGCTTCAGCGTCAGACCCCCTGAGTTAATTAGGCAATGAAATCAAAATAAAAAGAAATGAAACGTTATCTGGAGATAGTTAAGTAGAGAGATACCGTAGATATGTAATTCATCCACATAAAACTGCTTCATTAAATGTTTTGACACACTTTTGTCAAACTGGAAATAAGCGCCAGAAGAATAACCTGCAGTGTCTGGGGGTCCCCAGGACTGAGTTTGGGACCACTGCTTTAGTGCGATCTCAGAACAACGGATTTCAATCGACTCGCGCCATCCCGGATAGGCTGATTCGGATTAACGCGCATCCACAGTAAAATGTTGAAGCTCTTTGGAGTCGATCACTGAGCAGCCGATCAGCCGCGGACTACAAGTCTGAGGAGTGGCATCCACTTGCAGAGCCACAGCACCAGACGTCACCGCAGTTACAGATCTGGAAGTGGCGTCACCCCCGCCGTTTCAGGACTGACTTCGTAAAATTACTTTGGAAGGTTTTGGCAAAGCCCAGAAAGTAACGTCGGGTCGCGCGACCCGTTCAGAAATTAAGCGATAAAAATGAGAAGCAAAAAACAGAACATCATACCAAATAAAAACGCATCAGTGTGAAAGTTCAGAGGGTTTCTGCCATCACGTCGTGTCACACATCACACTAAACAATATGGATAGTTTCTGTGAAATATTAATATTAACATTTATGTTGTGTTTGGGTCTGTGGGAACCATTTAACATGTCCGACAAAATTAAAATCATCAAGATCTGTATTAACTGAAAAACAGTTTCTCGTTTACATTCATAAAATGAAATATAAAATATAATTATAATGTTTACAGGAAGGTTGATATATTGTGAGACTAAATGGAAGGGGAGTCAGGCCAGGTGGATCAGAGGGGGGTTCAAATGTCCTATCATGGTCTGGATGGGAGGAGAAATGGAGTAGGAGATCTTCTGAAGGAATAGCATGTCAAGAGTGTTTGGGAGGTGAAGAGAGTGTCAGGCAGAGTGATGAAGATGGAAATCAGAGGTGTGATGATGAATGTTGTTAGTGCATATGCACCGCAAGTTGGGTGTGCAATGGAGGAGAAAGAAGATTTCTGGAGTGAGATGGATGAAGTGATGGACAGTGTACCCAAGGGACACAAAGTGGTGATTGGAGCAGATTTCAATGGACATGTTGGTGAAGGGAACAGAGGAGACGAGGAGGTGATGGGTAGGTATGGAGTCAAGGAGAGGAATGAAGAAGGTCAGAGGATGGACATGGCTGTGGTGAATATGTATTTTAAGAAGAGGGAGGAACATAGGGTGACGTACAAGAGTGGAAGAAGATGCACACAGGTAGATGACATCCTATGTAGAAGAGTCAATCTGAAGAAGATTGGAGACTCCAAAGTGGTGGCAGGGGAAAGTGGTAGTTTAAACAGCATAGGTTGGTGGTCTGTAGGATGACGTTGGAAATCAAGAGGAAAAGAGTGAGGGCAGAGCCCAAGATCAAATGGTGGAAGTTGAAACAGAAAGACTGCAAGGTGGAGTTTAGGGAGGAGGTGAGACAGGCACTGGGTGACAGCGAAGAGTCACCAGACAGCTGGGCAACTACAGCAGATGTAGTAAGGGGTGACAGCAAGAAGGGGGCGTGGTGTGACATCTGGAAAGAGGGAAGGAGGAAAAGGGAAACCTGGTGGTGGAATGAGGAAATACAGGAGAGTATACAGAGGAAGAGGATGGCAAAGAAAGAAGAAGACGTGGGATAGTCAGAGAGATGGAGAAAATAGACAAGAGTACAAGGAGATAAAGCACAAGGTGAAGAGAGAGATGGTGAAGGCTAAAGAAAATGCGTATGATGAGTTGTATGAGAGGTTGGACACTAAGGAGGGAAGAAGAGGACCAGTGGGCTACAGAGAGGGGGCTGAGCTGGGAAAGATGTGCAGCAGGTTAGGGTGAATAAACGATAAAGATGGAACATACTCACAAGTGAGGAGAGTGTGTTGAGCAGATGGAAAGAGTACTGTGAGAGGCTGATGAATGAAGAGAACGAGAGAGAGAAGAGGTTGGATGATGTGAAAGATAGTGAATCTGGAAGTGCAATGGATTAGCAAGGAGGAAGTAAGGACAGCGATGAAGGAGGATGAAGAATGGAAAGGCCATTGGTCCAGATGACATACCTGTGGAATCATGGAGGTGTTTAGGAGAGATGGAGTGGACTTTTTAACCAGATTGTTTAATGGAATCTTGGAAAGTGAGAGGATGCCTGAGGAGTGGAGAAGAAGTGTACTGGTGGGCCGATATTTAAGAATAAGGAGGATGTGCAGGGACTGTAGTAACTACAGGGGGATACAATTGATGAGCCACAGCATGAAGTGATGGGAAAGAGTAGTGGAAGCTCAGTTTAGAAGTGAGGTGATGATTAGTGAGCAGCAGGATGGTTTCATGTCAAGAAAGAGCACCACAGATGTGATGTTTGCTCTGAGATGTTGATGGAGGAAGGTCAGAAGGAGTTGCATTGTCTTTGTGGACCTGGAGAAAGCAAATGACAGGGTGACTGAGAGGAGCTGTGGTGTTGTATGAGGAAGTTGGGAGTGGCAGAGAAGTACGTAAGAGTTGTACAAGATATGTACGAGGGGAAGTGTGACTGTGGTGAGGTCTGTGGTAGGAGTGACGGAGGTGGGATTACACTCAGGGATCGGCTCTGTGCCCTTTCTTATTTGCAATGGTGATGGACAGTCTGACAGACGAGATTAGACAGGAGTCACCGTGGACTGTGATGTCTGCTGATGACATTGTGATCTGCAGGTTGAGGAGACCCTGGAGAGGTGGAGATATGAAAGGAGAAGAATGAAGGTCAGTAGGACCACCAAGACAGAATACATGTGTGTGAATGAGAGGGCGGTCAGTGGAATGGTGAGGATGAGGGAGTAGAGTTGGTGAAGGTGGATGAGTTTAAATACTTGGGATCAACAGTACAGAGTAATGGGGATTGTGGAAGTGAAGTGAAGAAGAGAGTGCAGGCAGGGTGGAGTGAGTGGAGAAGAGTGTCAGGAGTGAGTGGTGACAGACGGTGTTTTAGTTTGGGAAAATGGTTCAAAGGTTTTAACAGAAAATAAGCAGGCAGGAATCAGAGAGGAAAGGTCCAATACTTCAATTGTTTACTTGTTCAAATATAATATTAGTTACATACAATATAATAGCAATATACATGCAGATATAGGAATTGTACTATTGACTTACAGTAATATCAGATATATGAATTATACTATACTTACAGTAATATCAAAAGATATATGATTTATACTATTGACTTACAGTAATACAGATATGTGAATTATACTATACTTACAGTAATATCAAAAGACCCAGAGCCATCATCCTAGACCAGTAGACTGAGGGAGCCCGCGTGTCAGTCTCGTCAGAGGATCAACTCGTGAGCCTGGTCCAATACCGGGCGGTGTGCACGTTCCCCACGGTTGAGCTTCCGAAGAAACTGAGGGCGGAACCTTCCCTTATATACTAATTGAGTGTCCTTACCCAAAATGGCTTACGTGTAAGCAGTGTATACAGAAGTGATCAGTTTCAGCACACACCCTTCCACGGGACGCAGTATTGTTTTTCTTCTACTTGGCCCTCACTGAGATGGTGCCTAGTATCAGAAGACACACAATAACAAGCGTTGCTTGCAATGAAGCCCCTCGAAGTGAAAAACAAGTACGTAGCCTTGACTGTATTCCCATAACATTCTGAAACTCTTTATGAGAAGCAAGTTTTTGCACATTCTTTCGCTATCATCCCAAACATTCCAATCTTTGTAGCTGGTTTTGCACTGAAGCGACCAACCCCCCCCCCCCCCCCTTACTCCTTTATTTCATCCCTTCTCCTGTTACAGAGAAAACCTTTTTTATTACAGACGGGTATCAGCAAGAGTGACAGGGAAGGTCTGCAGGACGGTAGTGAGACCAGCTATGTTATATGGGCTGGAGACGGTGGCACAGGAGACAGAGCTAGAGGTGGCAGAGTTAAAGATGCTAAGATGTGCATTGGATGTAATGAGGATGGACAGGATTAGAAATGAGGACATTAGAGGGTCAGCTCAGGTTGGACGGTGGGGAGACAAAGTCAGAGAGGCGAGATTGTGGTGGTTTAGACATGTGCAGAGGACAGGAAGATATGGAAGAAGATGATCTGCTGTGGTGACCCCTAACGGGAGCAGCCAAAAGAAGAAGAAGATTATTTATAACGTTTGAACCACATTAGAGTTTAGTAAAACGTTAATAATAAAAGTGATTCTGTTTTTTAAAATGTACTATGCGTGTGTGTAATATTGTTGTAAACCAATTTAGAATAAACATTTAAGCCAATCTAATATTTTTAAACATGTATGTGAAGATAACGGCAGTACATATTCTACACTGAATTATGCTAGATATTAATGTCCTTATATAGAACTGCTGTAGTTTGTGTCACTTATTATTATAAACAATGGGACATCAAAAGAAAAAATAAAAAATACTAATAAGAACACAATTTATTTATGTAGCACCCTGCCCACAATTCATAAAGAACAACAGGACCGATATATAAAACATTGGCTACAAATAACAACTTCACTAAATAAAGATAAATACAGGATATACAGAACATTCAAATAGAATAAAAGTTAATGATTCAGACTGAAATACAACATCTAATATTACAAAAAAATCTGAAACAAATAACAAATTGTGATAAAAACACAAACCCTGAGTACCTGGACAGACAGAGGGGCCGAACGTCAGGTCTGTTTAATGTCCTCCTAAACTAATGAAGTGAGTCACCTGATGTCATTGATGTCGGGAGGTCAGTCCACAGTCAGGGCGCTATATACAGCTGAAGGCCCCGCTGTCACCCACAGAGTGCCAGTTCATGTGGGCACAGTATCAGAGGACCTTAGTGGCAGGTCAAGAACAGAATTTGATATTCAGTCCTGTAAGACACAGGGAGCAGTGAAGGTGCAGCAGGATGGTGTGATGTGCTCGCTGTTGGTGGTCCATGTTAGGACTCAGGTAGTTGAGTTTTGAATCAGCTGGAGCTGTGATATAAGATTATATTATTATAAAATTCAGATAACTTAATTATTATTTATAAATTAAGGCATGAGGGTTGCCCTGGACATGACATAAGCTACATAGGGTCTGACAGTGGGGCCAAGGATTTCATCCTGATACCTAATGGCAGTTAAGGTGCTGTTGTCTGGCCTGTTGAGGCCTGTGTGTCCCTCCGTGGATGTCCCTCCACAGACTGACCATCAGTGACCCCCCATCACACCAGTCAGGCTGAACGATGTTACAGGCAACATAACATTCTCCACGGCTTCTCCAGACCATTTCACGTCTGTCACATGTGCTCAGGGTGAACCTGCTCTCATCTGTGAAAAGCACAGGGCACTAGTGGTGGACGTGCCAATGCTGGTATTCTATGGCAAATGCCAATCAAGCTCTATGGTGCCCACTAGAGGATATTGGGCCCTCAGGCCACCCTCATGAAGTCTGTTTCTTTTTGTCAGAGACATTTACACCAGTGGCCTGCCTGCCTGCTGGAGGTCATTTTGTCGGCTCTGCCAGTGCCCATCCTGTTCCTCCAGTCCTGCTGATGGCTTAAAGGCCGTCTACAGCCCCCCTGTCCAGCACTCCTGCCTGCCTGTCTGCTGGAATCTCCTCCATGCCCTTGAGTCTGTGCTGGGAGACACAGCAAACCTTCTGGCAATGCCACATATTGATGTGCCTGCCATCCTGGAGAAGTTGGACTACCTGTGCCAGCTCTGTAGTGTCCAGGTATGGCCTCATGATACCAGTAGTGACACTGACCATAGCCAAATGCAAAACGAGTGACAATACAAATGTCCGTGGCCTCCCTCCACCTGTTAACCCATTCATTCCTGTTTTGGGTGTCGTCTTATTGTTGCCCCCCTAGTGCACCAAAGCAGCTGAGACTGATGAACAAGCCCCCCTGCTACTTCACTGAGCAGATCGACAGCCCAGGAGTGTCACTGACGTGATGCCACACTCTCATTATAAAGTGTTCCTTTCATTTTTCTGAGCAGTATATTTTAATGTAATATTTATGGTTTTCTCAGTCACTGCACATGTTACTGAAATCCACTCCATGATAGTTTAGGTAGCCAGCCTCACACTTGACACTTGCAGTGCTTTACAAACATCGGATTTGAATTTCTCTTTGAGAAGCAGGAAAGATAATGGAGTTGAATCTCAACTTAGGATGACATTTTTGCTACGTGTGTACTGTTGAGGGACTTTAGTTTTAAATCAGATGGTGACTTTATTTTAACACACAATGTAGATAACCAGTTTACTCTTCACCCTCAGGTCACATTCTGTGTGTTTATCAAGCAGGACTGAATATTTTCATTTTCTACACAATCCTGTAATAAGTGTACAGTTCACACAGTGAGACACACAAACACACACTCGCCATACACACACACACACACTACTGGTGCCGTCATTGGTGTCCCTGTGGATTGGACTGTTGAATCTTCACAATGGCTGACATGCTGAGGTCTTTGTCACTTGTTGCCCAGTAGCATGCGAGGTGTCACCAATGGTTTACCTGCTCCTCTCCTTCTCCCTGTTCCAGTCTCAGTTCGAGGTTGTCCAGATGACAAAAGTATTTTTTTCTGAGATGTTCAATATGTTGAAAAAATTGCCTGTGGCTAGCATCCAGCATAATGTTTGTCTAAATTCTCCAGTCCTCTTTTTTGTAGCATTATAGTCCATTATCATTACTGGCCATGGCATCTCCTATCCCTGTGCAGGTCACATTGTTCACCAAAGACGTGTCATTTGTTTAGACAAACGTGAAGGTCTTCACTGGCCTGTTCTGTGTGGCCAGCTGTTGAGATGGGAGCTCCGGCTTATTTGTCCTTATTGTGCTAAGCATTGTTACCTTCCTCTTGAGGAGCTGCTGTCCCAGTTTGTGTAAAGTTCATTGCATATGGCGTTGTGGCCATGCAGCTCATGTCATGTCCAGGGTAACCCTCACGCCTTCATTTCTCACAGCAGTTCCTCCATCTGACCTCCCCTTGTTAATGGAATGACATCCTCTGCTCTTCTGTATCTCTGTGCCATGTTATTCATAGCTTTGGACTGGGTAATCATTTTTATGCAGATGATGCTTAGATCTATTTCAGTGTTAAAAGTGACACTGTGTTGACAGCCAACATCTCTGCCGTCTCTCCACTTATCACTAGGATCATAAATCAGTCCCTCCTGGCTGGCCATATTCCTTCTGCACTAAAAACTGCTGTCACCAGACCTCTACTGAAAAAACCCACCTTGGATCCTGAAGTTCTCTCTAACTATAGGCCCATCTCCAATCTTCCATTTCTCTCTAAAGTTCTGGAAAAAATCGTTGCAGCACAACTTCATGATCATCTCAAACTGAATAACCTGTTTGAAAAGTTTCAGTCTGGTTTTCGCCCTGGCCATAGCACCGAAACAGCCCTGGTCAGGGTCACCAATGTTCTTCTGATGATGGCAGATACTGGTTCTCCTTCACTACTTATCCTCCTTGACCTGACAGCTGCTTTTGACACAATAGACCATAACATCCTTCTTCACCACCTGCAATACACTATTGGACTCTCAGGAAATGTTCTAAATTGGTTTACATCTTACCTGACTGGCAGAACTGAGCATGTTGCCCTTGGCAGCACAAAGTCCCACACCCACAACGTCACCTGTGGTGTCCCACAGGGCTCTGTGCTGGGCCCTATCCTTTTTACCATCTACATGCTCCCCCTTGGAATTGTCATTGGCAGACATGGTTTATCTTTCCATTGCTATGCTGATGACACTCAGCTTTACCTCAGGACTACTCCCACCTCCTCTACTGCTCCTCTGCCAACATCTACATTGACCACCTGCCTGGAGGAGATAGAGGCATGGATGAGGCTCAGTTTTCTTCAGTTGAATAGATCCAAAACAGAAGCCATCTTAGTTGGTACATCACATCATCTCCGCTCTTCTACCATCACCAGTATTACTTTCTCTGGCCAAAATATTACTCTTTCCACATCTGCTACTAATTTGGGTGTTAGAATGGACTCTCAACTTACTTTTGACACCCACATCAAATATCTCTGTAAGTCATCTTTTTACCATCTCAAGAACATCGGCAAACTCCGCTCATTACTCACCCTGGCAGATGCAGAGAAGCTCGTCCATGCCTTTGTCTCTTCCAGGCTGGATTACTGTAATGCGCTCCTCATCGGGATTCCTGGCAAGAGTATCCAGAGACTCCAGTATATTCAGAACAGCGCTGCCAGGATCCTGATGAGGGTGCGAAAGTATGATGACATCACCCCAATCCTGAAAACCCTTCACTGGCTCCCTGTTTCATTCAGAATAGAGTACAAGGTCTCCCTTCTTACCCATCAGTGCATTTATGGACATGCCCCTCTTTATCTACAGGAACTCCTTACCCCTCATACCTCCTTATGTTCCCTCCGCTCTGTACACACTAACACTCTTCAAGTCCCCAGAACTAAGCTCTGCAGCATGGGTGACGGGGCGTTTTCATCTGTGGCGTCGAGGCGGTGGAACGCCCTCCCTGATTACCTGAGAGCCCCACAGTCGACTGAGGCCTTTAAGCGAAACCTAAAAACTCATCTTTTTAGAAAGTCATTTTGTTAAAGTATTTTATAGATTCTTCTGTTTTTATTATTCTATTTTTACTCTGTAGCACTTTGGGATTGTTAAAATATAAAGTGCAATATAAATAAAATTTATTATTATTATTATTATTACTTCATCACAGCTTCTCTGCTCACAACTTACCTCATCCATCCATCCATTTTCCAACCCGCTGAATCTGAACACAGGGTCACGGGGGTCTGCTGGAGCCAATCCCAGCCAACACAGAGCACAAGGCAGGAACCAATCCCAGGCAGGGTGCCAACCCACTGCAGGACACACACAAACACACCCACACACCAAGCACACACAGTAGGGACAATTTAGAATCGCCAATCCACCTCACCTGCATGTCTTTGGACTGTGGGAGGAAACCCACCAGACACGGGGAGAACATGCAAGTTCCACGCAGGGAGGACCCGGGAAGTGAACCCAGGTCTCCCAACTGCAAGGCAGCAGCGCTACCCACTGCGCCTCCGTGCCGCCCACAAGTTGCCTCAGTGAAATTAAAATTAAAACCTGAACAGAGCAAAACTCTTTAAAATTAAATTGCAACATAACTGAACTCCTGCAAAGTGGCACTAAAGTGTAACTTAAGAAAACAAGCAACACTTCAGCCATTCTGGGTGATGATCTCCTCAGACCTTCTCAGTGTCACTTTGATTCCTCCTTGTCTTATTTCACCATGTAAGCCACATTAAGAAACTTCCACCGGTGTCACATTCCTTATGTTTGCTCCTTCCTCTCCTTGTGTAATGCTGAGAATCTTGTCTCTGCTTTTATCACATCCCACATTGATTATTGTAACTCGCTGCTGGCAGGTGACACCTCAGATCTTCTATCACAGCTCCAGCTGACTCAAAACTCAACTGCATTGGCAGGTCCACCACTGGCGGGCGTCCTGTGCTTTTCACAGATGAGAGCAGGCTCACCCGGAGCACATGTGACAGACGTGAAAGGATCTGGAGAAGCCGTGGAAAACGTTATGCTGCCTGTAACATCGTTCAGCCTGACTGGTGTGATGGAGGGTCAGTGATGGTCATTCTGGGGGGGCATATCCATGGAGGGACGCACAGACCTCAACAGGCCAGACAACAGCACCTTAACTGCCATTAGGTATCGGGATGAAATCCTTGGCCGCTCTGTCAGACCCAATGTAGCTTATGTCATGTCCAGGGTAACCCTCATGCCTTAATTTATAATATAATAACTAAGTTATCTTAATTTTATAATTATATAATCTTATATCACAGCTCGAGCTGATTCAAAACTCCACCAGAATCCTGACATGGACCACCAACAGCGAGCACATCACACCATCCTGCTGCGCCTTCACTGCTCCCTGTGTCTTACAGGACTGAATATCAAATTCTGTTCTTGACCTGCCACTAAGGTCCTCTGATTCTGTGCCCACACTAACTGGCACTCTGTGGGTGTTAGCGGGGCCTTCAGCTGTATATAGCGCCCTGACTGTGAACTGACCTCCCGACATTAATGACATCAGCTGACTCCCCCCATTCATTAGTTTAGGAAGACATTACACAGTAATTGTCTTTTATTTTATTTGAATGTTCTGTATATCCTGTATTTATCTTTATTTAGTGAAGATATTATTTGTAGGAGACCCTTAAGTGTTCACATCCCGGGTCCTCCCTGTGTGGAGTCTGCATGTTCTCCCCGTGTCTGCGTGGGTTTCCTCCCACAGTCCAAACACATGCAGGTTAGGTGCATTGGCGATTCTCAATTGTCCCTAGTGGGTGTGTGCTTGGTGTGTGTGTGTGCCCTGCAGTGGGCTGGCACCCTGCCTGGGGTTTGTTCCTGCCTTGTGCCCTGTGTTGTCTGGGATTGGCTCCAGCAGACCCCCGTG
Organism: Erpetoichthys calabaricus; assembly: GCF_900747795.2. Lineage (NCBI taxonomy): Eukaryota > Metazoa > Chordata > Cladistia > Polypteriformes > Polypteridae > Erpetoichthys > Erpetoichthys calabaricus. The sequence continues at coordinate 4,832,314 of NC_041395.2, forward strand.
ACCCTGTAGTTAGGATATAGCAGGTTGGATAATAGATGGATGGGTTATTTGTAGCCAATGTTATAAAGGTCCTGTTGTTCTTTCTGAATTTTGGGCATAGAAAGGGTGCCATATAAATAAATTGTGTTCTTATTAGTATTTTCTTTTTTTTTCTTTTGATGGCCTATCATTTATAATAATAAGTGAAAAAAAATTAGAATAGTTCCATATAAGGCAATTAATATATAGCATAATTCAGTGTAGAATATGGATTGACATTTTCTTCACATTCATGTTTAAAAATATTAGATTGGCTTAAATGTTAATTCTAAATTGGTTTAACAATATTGCACACATGCATAGTACATTTTCAAAAATGTCATCACTTTTTTTATTAACATTTTACTAAACTCTGTGGTGTAAACATTCTAATTATATTGTATATTTTGTTTCATGAGTGTAAACGAAAAACTATTTTCAATTAACACAGATCTTGATGATTTTAATTTTGTCGACATGTTAAATGGTTCCCACAGACCCGAACACAACGTAACTGTTAATATTAATATTTCACAGAAACTATCCATAATGTTTAGTTTGATGTGTGACACGACGTGATGGCAGAAACCTTCTGAACTTCACACTGATGTATTTTATTTGGTTTAGTGTTCTGTTTTTCCTTCTCATTTTTTATCACTTAATTTCTGAACGGGTCCTTGACCCAACGTTACTTTGCAGGCTTTGCTGAGACCTTCCGAAACATTCCTAAGTAATTTTACAAAGTCAGTCCTGAAACGAAGGTGACGCCACTTCCAGGACTGTAACTGCGGTGACATCTGGTGCTGTGGCTCTGCAAGTGGATATTATTGAGTCCGAGTAACCAACCGAGGGAACAACCATCATGTCAGCAGAGCGAGACGGGCTGCTGATGGTGTGTGAAGATTATGAAAGGCCGACGGCGTGGAGGAACGACACCCACAGACAGAACATCCGCGTCAACTTTGGGTGGGAGATTCTGGCATTGTACCAGATGTCACCCTGCTTGAAATGTCACGTGGCCTTGAAGAGGGCTGGGTGACAAGGACTAAAAAAATAAAAGAGCACGCAATTGTATTTCATGTCAGTCGACATCGCTGTAGAAATCAGAGCACAATGTCTGTCAAACTTAAAGGGTCCTTTTCACTCCTCTAAGTGAGAGTTGAAGACATCATCAGGCTAATTTTGTTTCAAATTTCTGTCTGAAGTTGAACACGACAAATGTACTGTAGAGTATTATACAACTGTAGTTTAAATAAATAAAATACGTCTCTCTCTCTCTATATATATATATTTAGTAGGGGGCTCTCCCCACAACTCGCTTTGCTCGCCAAACCCCGTGCTGGAGGTACGCGCTGCCCACCTTGTGTTTCTGCCACATGCGTGTGGGGATGCGGATGTACAATTTAAACAGATTGTTATTTTCATGGGAATTGTTACATACGCATAATAGACATAACTATTTAAATTACAGCGAGTAGTTAACCATAGTAAAAAATAGTAAAATGTAATAATTTGAAAGAAAATTATGTTTCATGTTGCATTATTCGTTGAGTAATACAATTACGTTCTGTTTGGCTTTGAAATTAACATGCAAATACTTTTTAATAATAATAATAATAATAATAATTCATTACATTTATATAGCGCTTTTCTCAGTACTCCAAGCGCTATCCACACAGGGAGGAACCGGGAAGCGAACCCACAATCTTCCACAGTCTCCTTACTGCAAAGCAGCAGCACTACCACTGCTCCACCTGTGAGGACTAAACTTACACTTTTACTGTAAAACTTCAGTAAAATCAATTTTTTGAATTAACTTTTCATGAATATCACATTGAATTTGGATTCTGTGTTTGGACTTTCCTCGTGACAACATAACATATAACTGCCTGTGAGTGAATTTTGTTTCTTTCTCTCTATTAAATAAACCATCTTTTTCAAATGTTTGTCCCTGTGATTTGTTAATTGTCTTTGTAAAAGCGATTCTAACAGGAAACTGTAAACGTTTTAATACGTCAGGCATATTAAGGTCTCCTTTGGTGTCTCATGTCATTAGTGAAGATGGACTACATTACCTTTCTTGTTGCCTGTTCAAATGTGACATGTCAGAATTGTCTGACAAATTTTCAATACAGCTAATCTTGTCCTATTGCATAGCCCATGACTCAGACATAAATTACGTAATAACATTATGATTCATCCTTCTGTCAACAGTAATTCATGCGGTGGAAGACCAGACGTTGTTAACGGTTGTAGATATTCTTCATGATATTGTAAGCTGATGTTTTCATCTTCCGCACCATCACCATCGACTGTTTCAGCAGAGTCTATTGATACACATTTAACCAATGTGACATGTCTCCGATTGACAATTTTCACATTAATTCGTTTGACTTCATCGTTTCTCTGTGCTAGGATTGCCCGTGTACTCATTTCTTCTGTTGATAACCCTTCAGGATTAAATTCTTAAATAAGATTTGGACAGAATATGTCTTCTTTTATTGGGAACTTAAAGTGAGGAAAACGTTAAAATGTGTAAGAGCTGAGAGCACAGAAGCTGTGTGTGTCTGGCAAGAGCATTCACACCAATGAGAAGTGAGAGGACCGCAAGAGGGCATGGCTGAATACGGTTGAGAGGAGGGCGGGACCTGAAAAAATCTCTTGGCAATAGTCTCATCTCTAGACTTTCTTTTATAATATAGATTACATATATATATATATATATATATATATATATATATATATATATATATATTTATATATGGTTGAATAGTTTACTGTCAAATAATGCAAAGAGTACGCGACACGTGTTTTGCCCTAATTCTGGGCTCATCAGGCGTACACACTCACTGCACCTCCCTCTCGGGGAATCGAACCTCGAACTTCAGCGCTAGAGGCGAAGCTTCTTACATTGTGCCACGGTGTGTGAACTATTTCAACCATTCTATGATCTGCTTCTCACAACTGAAAGAAGGCACCGTGGCGGATGTTTGCCGACTTGCAGACCAACCACAAGCGTTATCTGGTAGGTAACCACCCATACAATCAGATTGTGATTCAGACTACGAATGCCATGAACGTATATATAATATATATATATATATATATATATATATGTATATATAAATATGTATAAAATAAAATCTGATTTTGTTTAGTTTTTTCTGCCCTCCCTGGCCATTCGTCTTTACTTTTATTCTATGTTAATTAGTATTGCCTAATTTTATTTTTTCTCTTTCTCCATCTTTGAGTTCCATCATTTGTATGAAAACGTGCTCTAGAAATAAATGTTGTTGTTGTCCGCTATTCAGGAGTGAACTACTTCACGGATTTAGATTTGTTTTTTTGTTTGTTTTCTAGAATTTTCTTGAACATTCCGGGTGATTTTTCGACTTCTCTCATCGCGTTAGGACTCGGAGTTCACCGATGTATTGGCGCTAATCCGAGAGAGAGGCTGCGGGCCGAGGGGCGGGGTATGTGTGACATCACGAATGGGGCGGGGCCCTCTTCACTGTACTGTTTCACTTCCACGTGGGCTGAGCTGCAGGCATGGCTGGTATATAATAAATTGAAGTCTCATGTCTGACCAGTCAAAAGCTTCAAACGTTACAGGAGAACAGAAACGAAATGCACAACTAAATTCCTTGGTCAGTTCCAAATAAATAAAATCGAGTCTCGTTTGTGAGCAGTCAAAGAGTTTTACAGGAGAACACACTAAATGAATGTCCAAACAAATCTTAATTCTAAAATTTAAAACTAAAATCTTGACGTTTTCCAAGTCAGTTCTTGGGTCAGTTCCAATCCAAGTATTAAAAGGTAATAGAATCTCATAAGCCTCCCCTCGTACCAACTGTTTTAAATGGTTGGGTGACAGACTCTCAAATAAACGGACAAACAGCGCTGTGCAGACACCGTCAGTACAAATTCAAGCAGCCATCTTCAATGTACTCAAAGGGGGACGTCAGACAAAGTGGACGTGTGCTCGGGTCTGGGACCGTGACGACACGCGGCTCTGTAGCGGTGGGGTGACCTGTCCTTGTGGGGTCTTGCTTTTCACACAGTCTGCCGGGCACGCTGTTCCGCTTCTTGTTGGACTTTAACTAACTTCTTCGGCCTCACGGATGACGTAAATCCATGCCAGAAATGCCAGTCTGGCTTAATCCCGTTTTTTTTTTTTTTTTCGAACAGAATTTGCCCGATTTCCGTGAATCCCGACTGACTTTAGCCGGGTTTGGCACTAATGCTGCTCTATTGAGCTGACCCCAGGACGCTGTGAACAGGAAGGAGGCGACACAAATCCACAGCAGGGGACCGTGAGACCAGCCGCTCCCAAACTCCATAAGAACACGAAGGTCGGTGAGTGGACCAACGCAACTCATCTGGCGCTTTAAGTAAAGTGGTCTCTGTGTTAGGGGGCCGACTGAAAACTTGGCTGACATCACCTTATAGAAAAACGTCACAAACCGTCGAGCTGCAGCGCTCTGTGAAAATCTTCGGATTGGGCCCGTAATCTGAAGGCTCGCCAGGGTTAAGAAGAGCCATTTTAAGAGCTGTAGACGCACATCCATGATTTAATGGTAGCGTACTCTTGGAGGGCTCAATATTTATTCCTCAAAAACTCAAAGCAATGGTGTCACCCATAAATCAACAGAAACGTCTGCTGCTGCTGTGGGCGCCTGTTCAGCGTCTCGATGGTCAGAAGGAATGGGTGGTGGGCCGGCAGCCTGGCTGTCATCGTGCATCAGGTGGGCGGCGGTGACAGTGACAGTCGCAGTGTGACACAATCTGGTTTGTCATTGTAAGTGGCGGCCATCCCAGGCAAATGTTGCTGTGGGTCATCAGCTACACCAGGGGTCCGCAGTGGCTGCAGGTTTTCATTCTCAGCCCTTAATTTATCAGTGACCTGTTTTTTGCTCCTAATTAACTTCTTTTTCCATTCATTGTAAATGATTTGCTTCTGAAGACTCGGACCCCCTAATTGTTTCTTTTCCACTAATTAGCAACCAAACAATAACGAGACACAAAATGAGCCAAAACTACTGGTGTCCATCATACAATATCTGAAAATAAAGAAAGGTGAGGGTCTCGGGAATGTCGATCTGCTCAGGTCCCCAATGTCGGACAAGTCTGCCATTACACAATGAGAGCAGCAACAAGCCACTGAATTAAAGAGCGGCTTTAATGAACGACAAGACTCGGCGCCTCATTAAGCGACTGGCCCTGACTTTGGTGGTCTTCTGTCGGCTCCCTCACTTCACGTTTCATTTCTGTTTAAGGGAAGAAATGAAGAAATTCAGGGGGACGAATCTTAAAGCAAATGAAAGGTAAAGGAGTTAATAAGCAGCACGAACAGGTCACCGATTAAGAAAAAGGTGAGAATGAAAACCTGCAGCCCTCCAGGACCGGAGTCGGAGACCCCTGAGCACCACAAACGAGCTCTCGTTTTCGATCTCCGTCTCCAGATGACTTGCGTCAAGTCGCAGTTCGATTCAGAGGTAACACGCACAGGTCGTCGACGGAGCATTTTGCTTTGGTCACTCGCCAGATGGCGATGCCATTTTAGAGGTTTTCGCTGTTAGCAGTGCGTCTCAGTTGCAGAGCAGTAGGCCTGCTCTGAGTTTCTTGTCTTTGCTTTAACTTTCTTTTTCCTTTTTTTCCAAGGCGATGGCTGAAAGGCAGAGCCCTACGGGACACGCTGGCCAGACTGACGATCACGATGAGGCTGCGGACTCGGAGGTCTCCATCCCAAAAGACGACAGCGATGCCACAAGCAGGAGGATCATCCGCCATCAGTACAGGGAGCTCATCAACAGCGTACAGCGTAAGGCCCCCATGTGTCCGGCATTGACACCTCAGCCGAGCCGCCTGCTTTTGCAGTCCCGTGTGGTCGTTGTGACGAGTGGCACGCTGCTCTGTGTGTGTCAGGAGCTCATTGGCCGTGTTTGATTTGTCTTTTCAGAGAATCGTGAGGACATGCTGAATCCAAACAACAACAAACTGACTGAAGCCCTGGAAGAGGCCAACAAGCTGTTCAGCAATGGTAAGGACCCCTATGGACTTTGAGCTTATGAAATGGGTGACGTCATTTCCACAGACAGACTTCCATAGGTGGTGGGGTTGCACATTAGAACAGTCTGGACGAGATCAGGCCATTCATCCCACCATCCCTGTCCACTTCATTCTTCTAAAATCACATCAAGTCGAGGTCCCTGAAGTCCTGTTGTCCACCACACTACCCGGTCACCACTTCCACTCTCTGTGTTGTCAGGTCTTCAACGTGTTGACGTGAGTGGGATATTCTGCCTAATTAAGTCCTGCAATTCCCACTTGTCCAAAGTCACGTCAAGTCATTTTCTAACCCACTTAATCCAAACCGGGGTGACGGGAATGCTGGGAACAAGGCAGGAACAAACCCTGGACAGAGCACGCCAGTCTGTCGCAGGGCAAACACACCCACAGACGGGCCAATTTCGGGTGGCCAGTTCACTTAAGTTGCATGTCTTTGGACTGTGGGAGGAGACCACCGGAGCACCCTGAGTAAACCCTCACAGACACAAACTCCACGCAGGACGACCCGCCGAGTGAACCCTGCTCTGCTACCACTGTGCCACTGTGACTTTAAAAAGGTCAAGTTGAAACTTGATTGTGCTGCCTTCAGTCACGTGACGACATCATCCTCATGAGATGGTGTTTTCCAAGTGCTTGTCCAGGTCTTCTTTTTGCTGCTTCTTCAGGGTCTTCTGTTCCTCTACTTTTAGAGTCATCTACAAATTTCACAAGTTTAACTAACGATACTGGAATGCCGTTTAATTTGTGTAAATCAGAAAAAGTAATGGAGCAAGGACAGGACCCCCTGAGGGTCTTCACTGATGACCTCCCTCTGGTCTTGTCTTATCTGTACTCACTTGAGCTCCAGCTTTGTAGGTGACCTCTGACACCTTCTAGAATCTTTAGGGTGGGCTAACTGAGTGAAGGCCCAGGTGACCCCCCCCCTTTGTCCTCTTTATACTTTACCAGTTGGCCCCTGGTGGTCAGCAGGTGTCCTTCAGCACTTCCTTTAAAATCTGAGGTATCAGAGTGGTGAAGAGGAGAGCAGCGAGGCCTGTACTTATGGTGGTCACATCCGCATCAGAAATGCAGTGAAACATCAAGTAACGTCACAAGCCCACCTCTGATTATACCATTTTGCTGTTTCCTCATAGGATCCCAGCATACCAGTAAAACATGCCCCCCCCCCAGTCTGGACCCCTGCTGGTTCTGTTTCAGGTCTCCACTCCTCATGTCACTCATCATTAGTAACTCTCTTTGTAGTCAGCAAGTTTTAAGAGGACACGCTCTCCGTCACTCATCGGTCACATTCTTTAGATGGTCCTGGAGGACCACCGTGGCTGCAGGTTTTCATTCTCACCCTTTTCTTAATGAGTGACCTGTTTTTGTTGCTAATTAACTTCTTTTGAACTCATTTTAATTGATTTGCTCTTGAAGACTCGGACCCCTTCATTGTTTCTTCTTCCTTAATTAGCAGCTAAACAATAATGAGATACAAAATGAGCCAAAACAACTGGTGTCCATCATACAATATCTGAAAATAAAGAACGACGAAGGTCTCAGGAATGTCGATCTGCTCGGGTCCACAAAACATTTGAACAGAACTCTTAGAAACAGAAAATCCACAATTTCAGAAATGTCTACTAATGGCCCACGAGAGCAGAAACAAGCCAGAGAATTAAAGAACGAGTTTAATTAACAACAAGAATCGTCGCCTCATTTAAGTTTGAGGCTCCGACTTCGTTGGTCTTCTGTTGGCTCCCTCACGTCACATTTCATTTCTGTTTGGCTGCCACTTAAGGAAAGAAATGAAGAAATTCAGAGGAACAAATCTTAAGAAAGCAAATCAAGTCAAATGAATTCACAAGAAGTTAATTAACAGAACAAACAGGGCACTCATTAAATAAAAGGGTTAGAATGAAAACCTGCAGCCACGGAGGTCCTCCTGGCGACCCTTGCTTTAGACTTTGTAAGCTGAAGGACGCAGAACCAGGAAAGCTTGGTGGCACAGCAGTGTGGCTAAGTTTGAACCCAGAAATCAACAGCAATGGCCCACCAAGCACCGAACCTGCCATAAAATAGTAAAATGTCAAATGAAAAGCAGCAGCACAGGTGACCTCGGCACTGGCACACGTCAGGCCTATAGGAGCTGCCAGCCGGGCGGCTATCGTGTGTGTGGGCAGCTGTGTCGCGGAGAATTGACTGGCTGTGGAGTTGTCATTTCCGTAGGGTGGGAGTGGGTCTGCCCTTTTGCCAACCAGGATCCTGAGCTGTTTCGTCATGTGGTGGATGTGCCAATGTGCTGTACCAGTGCCTACTCCCCAACCCGAGCTGCCAGCTAAAGGCCTTCTTTTGAAGTTTCTCCTTGCGCTTTCATCTTTGTGTTTTTTCCACTTGATTAAACTTGAAGAGAGTGTT